>NC_067148.1:30760231-31360231 GCF_903995435.1 Acomys russatus | reverse complement strand
TTGGTCCCTGGATCCTATGTTGAGGTGGAAAGAGATGAGTTTGGCAAAGCTATTCTGTGATTCTTACATGCTCATAGTGGCAATTGAGAGACATTGCCACTTACACTATAGCAATAAATAAAGTAAAAAACAAACAAAACAAACAGATAAACCAGGCAGAATCCACACATGGAAAAAAAAAAAAAAAAAAAGACGGGCTGGAAAGATGGCTTAGAGATTAAGAGCACTGGTTGTTCTTCCAACGCTCCTGAGTCAATTCCCAGCAACCACAGGGTGACTGACAACTATCTAAACCTGAGATCTGGTGCCCCCATCGGGCATGGATGCAGAATACTATATAAATAAATAATAAATATTAAAAAAGAAGATAAAGAAAAACAATGCAGAATGTTTATTGGAGGTTTTAATATTCTATTTCTTAAAGTCAAGAATAAATCCTTTTATTTACAATTTGCTTTATAATTTATCTTATTCCAAAAAGGAAAATGGCACACACTGTGGGGATTAGCTTCTCAGATCACTTCCACACTCCCAGCCCCCTGTTTGTCTTTGATTACTCTTCGGAGTCAACAGTGTCTACTGTTAGCCGAGCACACCTTCCTTGCCTTAAAGTTACTCAGGTTCATGACACACGCCCCTCTTCACTACAAAGCTGCAAACCACTGGGAGAAATCATCTGTCCCTGATTTAAAATCTCCTAAGACAATCTGTGTACTCCTATACGGAATCCTCTTTTTTCTCCCTGGTCTAGGTCTCCTTTCTTTCACAGGTTAAATATGTGCCACATGCACAACTCCTCCCCCCTCAGCAATCTTCCCTGTGGGTCAGCATATTGCCTATCCTTCATGGCCCACCTTTTCTCTCCCCCAACTTCTTCAAACCCAGCCAGGCTTTTTCTTTCATGCATTATTCTCATGTAGCTTTCATCCCGCTCTTATGTGAGTAATGAAATACCTGGCTACAAGCCACAGGCAGAGGGGACATCTATCTTGTTTATCCCTGTTGCATAAGGAACCAACATCTAATGAGCCAGGTACCATGGGTCAAGCACAGTTTTAAGCACTTTACATGTATTAACTTATGTTGTGTTCATTGTAATATATCATTTGACAGATGAGGCAGCTGAGGTAGTAGATGGCCCAGGAGCTGGAGCCGGAAGCCATTTCCAGAGCTGCATGCTCTGTCATAACAAGTGGGAACATTTCTGGAGAGGTGCTTCACTGCATCGAGAGTCTGGGGTATATTATGTGAAAAACAAGACTAAGAGCCAGCACCATGCTGTATAATTAGTGCCTGTTTAAATACTTCGGACCTTTAGCTACTTTTGTGTACTCTTATGCCCATTACAGTTATAAATTTCTTTTTGCTCTACATCTTAGTTGTATGATGTGTGAAGACAATTATCATCATATATTAAAGTATATGAAAAAAGCTGCTAAAATATTTAGAACGCATGTGCTCTCAGTCCAGTCTCCAGACACTCTGACTGAACAGTGATAAGATGACAACGAAGACACCAATAAACAAACCAACAAACACATTTGTGCTGATTCAGTCATAGTGAACCTCACTGATAAATCTTTAGATAACACTGCATTAATGTAGATGATGGAAACTAAAGCAGACTTGGTGAGTTAAAATACCCTACAGTGAAGTTTAGTTGTTTAGGGGTTAAGATGTTTTTAGGCCTAGATAGATGTTATAAGTTGATAATGACAAGATGTGATG
This sequence comes from Acomys russatus, assembly GCF_903995435.1. NCBI lineage: Eukaryota > Metazoa > Chordata > Mammalia > Rodentia > Muridae > Acomys > Acomys russatus. The sequence goes on along the minus strand of NC_067148.1, from coordinate 31,358,503 downwards.
GGGACTGATTTACACTCAGAATTTTAGACACACCAAGATAGGAAAGATGTCTTCTTCAAGGCTGTCAAATACAAATAGCCAAAACACTAAGAATGTAACTTTTAATGTAGTTTCTAATTGTGTCATGGTTCTTCTTGCTATAGGTAGTTTATTGTATATGTGTGTAATAATATAAATGTATATATAAAAAAATTAAAAAGGTGTTAAAAATCAAAAATAAATAAATAAAATAAAATGATGTGAAAAGGAAGGTTAGACAACTCATATCATCTTTTAAAACATACTACTCATTTATATGACACCCTGTATGCTAGAGCTGTACTTTCCATCCACATAATCTTAGAATTGTACAACTTACTATGGTACGTTGAATACCGAAGAGCAAGGCTTCCTGACTACTTGCAAAGCAACTCACTGGCCTTTGAAACAATTAAGCACGGTAAACAGTATCAGATTAAAGAAGGCAGATCCAAAGTTTTTCCCATTCTTATAGAGGAGCACTAAGCTTTGGATATTTTGTCTATTTTTTGGGTATTGCATTTGTTTTATCCATTTCTGTTGATTGTACTTAATTTCATGGATGAGCAAGGTCAAGCAGAACCAATTATTTCTTTTTATTTACAAATAGCTACTCCATGCAATCTATAAGGACATAGGTCATGTTCCTGTGCACATGTGTTTATAGTTACATAGTTTGGTCCTCCTGGTGCTATGTCTCTGGCTGATGTCTGGCTATTTTGCCTATGTCCTATCACACACAGTTCTCATTTGGATATATTTTTAATATGTAGCTAATTTTGAAACAAAGTCGGGCAATCTTTGTAAAACATGCTTTAGTAGACTTAAATGAAAAATTTCAAAGATATTAATAAGCAATTACCTTGCTTCTCAATGACATTATGGATTCTTTCTTGCTGAATTGAATAGTTTTCAGTTTGAATAAAAATTGAAACGATGTATTCTAATAATTATTATAATATTCATGTTTAATTAAAGTTCGTACTTAACTTGATATTTAAACTTTTCCAAGTATTTGTCATTCTGTGACATGGACAGTGTTTTGGAAAGCACTTTGGACCTCTTGCTTTTACCTTATATGAAACTTATATTTCCAATATATGAAAACACATAATGTGATTTTTTCTTTTCATTTGAATAGTGGATTTTAAGCTGATTGCCAGATATAAACTTAAGATTCTAAAGCTACTTTGTTACAAAAATATCCTTCATCATTTAGTTTTGTCTTTTGCTTGAAGGTTGTTTTTAGAACTAGTGACATTTTAATGACAATGCAGTTGTTTTCCCCTGAAGGCTACTATTAAATATTTAAAATCTTTACAATATCCTAGTTTTTTAAAAAAAAACTGTGGTATCCGTATTTAGTGTTTGGACCAAAAATAGACACAAAGTCCTTGATTGCAGTAGTACCCCCTTACCTTCAGGTGTGCTGCCGGAGGCCCGCAGTGCAGGCAGCCAGAGGTAGCTCGGAGTCTTACCGTCATTACATTTGCCATTATACTTACATACCTATGATAGAGCTGAATGTATGAGTTAGAAATTGTGTGACAGTAACATTAACAAATAACAAAATAGACCGAATAGGACAATGAGTTCTTCATTCTGTAAATGTGGCTTTATCACCGGCCCTACAATGCTACCATATTGTGGCAGAGTTAGTCATTTCTTCTGTTATATGCCACAAGATCCTCCGATATTCTTGCCCTTGTATTTTGGAACTGTTTTTAAGTAAGTGAGGGCCACCGGGCTGTGAACACTGCGATGCTGTGACAAGACCATGAGATAACCAAAGCTGCTGCTACGCGTTCAGTGGGAAAGTAGCATCTATAACATGAACACTGTGGACAAGGACGATTCTTGTCCTATACTGATTGGAACATGACAGAGTCAAATTTCACCATACTAATCAGAATGTAGGTAATTTAAAACTGTGAGTTATTTTTGGAGTTCTCTATATAATCTTTTTGGATCTTAAAAAACCACAAGTAACTGACCCTTGAGAAACTGAAACCATAGATAAAATGGCAAGGAGAAGACTGTTGCATATACTGTAGCTACTGATGACATATTACCCACTCAAGGAGACAGAACATCCTTTGTTCTTCTTGCAGTCTTTTTATTATTAATAAATTCACTAATTCCTTTCCCAGAATTTCTAATATATAATTATTTAGCAATTATGTCAATAAAATAAAATGTTAGATCACACCCATTAAAATAGGGAAAGTGGTAAGGTATTTTGGTAAACGAATCAAATTACATTATAAATTTCCTTTGTTTCTTCATTAAAATACAACAAACTAAGTTTATGAAAACACTGAGCTAAGAAAATAATAATAATATTCCATAAAATTTATGGATTATTATTTAACACAGGAATGCCTTATACAAATAATTTAGTGATATTAGACAAGTTTTATTTTATTGTGTTGGTATAAGAGAGTGTAAATTAAAGTCTATATCTGGTCTATGTAGCATGTAAATGCTCTGTTACTGCTATAATGTGCTAGTACAACAATAGCATGAAAGATTGCTAATTATTATATATACATTTATATTATTACACGCCTAAAATAAACTACATACAACAAGAGGAACCATGAAACAATCAGGAATGTCTCAGTCATTTTTTCCTGCTAACCTGCACTTCCTGTTTACCTAGGTAATTAATTTTATTCTTTCTCAAGTCTATGATGGAGTTGAAGACCAGATAGTTTAGTTTTACAATTAGTATTTCTAATGATTTTGTATCTCTAGAAGATCTGAAATAAAGACTGGGTTAGGAGCCATGTTTTAAGATGCCTCTCTTGCTCAGATAGGAAGTGCAGGGTCCCGGGTTGTAGCAACTCCCTCTGCAGGGCCCAGGCATGTTCACACTCACTGCTTCCCATGTGTGCTCTCTGGGACTAAGGCTCCAAAAGGTGAAAAGCACATGTTATGAGAGGCTTACTCATTTGGCAATTTGTGAAATCAAAATTTCTCTTGATCTGGGTAGGATTTTAGATATCAGAAAAATTAATTAGTTTGACTGTGGGTGACAGGACCAGAGAGGATGCATGGCAGTGCTTGCTTACTCCAGCTTTAGTCTTGCTTTGCTTTCTGGAGAATGACGCTCGCTCCTCCATCTCCATCCTCACCTCCTCATGCTTCCTAAGACTGTTCTGAGATAACATCTGAGAAGCTAAATGTAATTGTAGTAGTTGACAACGTGATGGATTTAAGACCCATTTCAAAAGGTAGAACTCATACCTGACACTGTCCTCAGAGCTAAATAATACCTGTGGCGGCATGTCCTGGGCTCTAAGCAAGCCTGCTCCTGTGCTCAATGGTGTAGTAGAGTGATGTCTGATTATTATACCTTTATATTAATGCATATCTCAGACCTGTTCAGAAAGGAAGCTTCTATTTGCAGTAGATGGTGATTAACACAGTGACCCACAACTGGCCAAGGCACAGAAAATAAGAAACTTCAGAATGCTCAGCCCTAACTGGAGTATCTATATCACTCATTGTAGAATGCGGAGGCCAGTGGAAAGAGAGTAAGTGCCGGAGCTGGTGGACAGCTGCAAGGAAAAGTGTCTCTGGAAACATAAGGGCAGCTGTACATAGGCAGTTGTGACGGCATACACAAGATATACGAGCTCAAGACAGACACAGTCTTCAGAAGGAGAAGGGCGGTGCTAAGTCCCACCCACTAGCTGGGGAGATATTGACAATTGGTAGCTTCTGGTGGCAGGGGTCAGTTTCTTTAAGAGTGTGACAACTAGTACCTCACTCCACACTCTTAAAAGTGGAAGTGCAAACATCCAACGATATATGGGCAGTGAAATTTGGACTTAGTAGGTTAAAAAAAGTTTCTTAAGATTGAGTGCACAAGAAGCCTGAAAGTAAAGATAAGTTTGTGTCTGTGGTTGGACTCACCCTGGGTTTGCAGATGAGAAGTGTATGGTGCATTTTAGAAATTGTGATCAGATTCCATCAGTAGGTCTAGTTTTGCCTCTATTTGTTTTTATTCTGTCCTGGTCTACTCTCTGCTTTTATAATCAAATCACATTTTATATCAATCATCTCATATTGAAATCCTTTGAGCATTAGATTTTTCTTATAACTTCCAGTAAAAGGATCTGATCTAAAAATGTATAAGCCTGGCTATTTATTATGTCACACTAACTACACATATTTTAGAAGAATATTTATTATAATCTTCATTTTGTTGTCATATAACTTCTCTATTTTCTTACTCTTTTTATTTAGCAATTGCCCAGTTCATCCCCACATAGCTGTGATGTGATAAAACATTTATCCTTTCATTTATCATGGAAGGACCCAGCTTCACTCCCGTCAGTCTCTCTGTCTCTCTGTCTCTCTCTGTCTCTGTCTCTGTCTGTCTCTTGTCTCTGTCTCTGTCTCTCTGTTTCTGTCTCTGTCTCTCTGTCTGTCTCTCTGTCTGTCTGTCTGTCTGTCTTTCTGTCTTTCTGTCTTCTCTCTCTCTCTCTCTCTCTCTCTCTCTCTCTCTCTCTCTGTGTGTGTGTGTGTGTGTGTGTGTGTGTGTAAACTGACACTGTAAATATTTCTGGGCCTGGTCCCTCTTTATCTGTGTTTAATCATTGTTTGTCTAATACCAGCTCAAGTGTTTAGGTTTACGCTGCTATAAGGTCCTGGGCTACCAGTGAGCCTCCGTGACTGCTGCTTGTCTATCTTAAACTTAGTCCTACTGATGCTAGAACCATAAGACTTACATCTATAAGGACTCATCAAACTTAGCCTGATGTCCGGATCGCAGGAGCATAATCTTACTTTTCCCATCTTTGGACCCATCTACTGTGCAGGTGGTAGAATTACACAGCTTCACTGGCACTGACTTTAATCTAGAAACCTATTCAGATCTGAGGTCAGAAAACAAAGGCAGCTGGTATTCACATTAAACCACTTGAATTCATAAATTTGGTGTGGTTAGTGTGGAAGGTACAGGAGACTCTAAGAGCCACACTGAGACTTGGCTACGTGGTCATTAATTTGGGAAATGTTAGCAAAGGGAGATGCAGGAATTCAGATGTGGAGTCCAGATGAAAAGAGGCGTGCTTATGGTCCTGAGTCACCCTTCCCGCGAGTAACACAGCACACAGCTCTGAAACTGAAGCACCATAGGTTGCTGGGTACAGCTTGCAATAAAGTTTTTAAAAACTACCAATGTTCTGTAAACTTCTTACCTAGTTATGCCAGAATGGTGATTGAGAAAGGCAACAGAAAAATGGCTAATTGTTTCCACTTCCTCACCTTTTTCTCATTACTAAGTGCCTACTTCAGATTTCCCTCAGCATTATGTTAAAAAACAAAAAACAAACAAACAAAACCAAAAAAACAAAACAAGCAGCAAGCAAAAACAGAACATGGATTTAAATCTAGCTAGTGAATATCTTTGTGTCAGTTATAGACTAGAACCATGGGAGTCTCATGTTGCTTTCGAATTTTGTGACTTTATGGTATTTTTGTGTGTGACTGTGTGTCACGGCATCTGTATGTGCTCCTCGTGTAGTTTCTTTGGCTCCTTTTCCCTTGCTCATGTGTTCGTTTTGTACTATTTATATTTCTTTTTGTTTTATCTTACTGTGTTTTATTTTAATAATTTTTTCTTTTTTGATGCCTGTTTGTTTTTTAAGAAGAGAGAGAAAAAAGAGTACGGCTTTGCGGAGTATCTGGGATGAGTTTGGGGAAGGAAACGGATCAGAATATATTGTATGAAAAAAATTATAAAATTACTATAATATGATGTAAAATAAATCCCTAAGGAATTGAGAAAGGGGTGTGAGTGAGGAGTTCAGGAGGCTAGCTTCTTAGTGCTTCTGAATCCTTATTAGTAATTGGATATAGCTTAATGCAAGTCACCTCTCTGGTGTCATAGCTAAGATTGAACAGATCACATGATTTATTTCCAGCAGATGAGTGGGGCCGCTGTGTGTTGAATGTTGGTTTCAGATGCTGTGACTAAGAAAGTGATCCTGTTACACAGCCAAGGAGGCTAAGACTGGGGAGCCGCTCTTCAGATCGGCATTAGCATAGGTCTTTATTGCTTAAGTGTCACCTTAGATTAAGTTCTGGGCTGATGAAATAATGGAGAAGGAAGACTAGGAGTCCTTGCTGAGTGTCACACTGACGCAATGAGTTGGACAGTTGTGCTTCCACACAGACACGAGATGAAATGTCATCAGTGGACATTTTCTTACTTTCCATTTTTGTAAATTTCCCAGAGTTAGTTAAGTACATATGTAGGTTAGGATGTATAATGAATTTTTATAATTATAATTGAGCATTTTAAATAAAATTTATATTTTTGTAAAGAATGGCTCGATATTTAGCTAGTTCTTCTGGTGTTTCAGTGCTATTATGAGAATTTTTTAAAAATCCACACACGATTGGCCTTAAAGACACCAAGACACATTCTAAATTCTATTAAAACATTTCAGGAACTCACCCATGTGTGCAATAATTATAATTGTGAGAATCCAAGGAAAATTAGTGTGTAATGTCTTCATTAAAACTGGGCATCATAATTTTATTTACAAATTGAATTCTATTACATTCTTAGAGTGGCGCATTTTCATCTCACTCTCCCATAATTAATATTTAGCACAGCTCTTTTGGTAGCACATTGCATTATTAATGCACATTCTTTGAGAAATGTAATAGTACGTTAAAAAGTCTCTTTGGAAGATAGCCCATAAATTTTGTCATTATATTAAAATGCAAATTTTGCCTCCCACTTACCAGTTGAAAATACGTAGGAGTTTCATATCTGCTTATTACAGTTTTACTGTGCAAAAAAAAAAAAAAAAAAAATCTTTAAAGTCAGTTTGATTTTGTTTTGTTTACGTGGGAATTTGTTTTCATGTTTTTAAACTGAAGCTTCTACTCTTCAGGAATGTTGTGTGGATATTGTGTTTACCTTAATCCTGATCATATTTCCATTAGAGAAAATGTGACTCCTATTAGTAGTATATTATAAAGCCACATGGCCATTAAAGTGTGAGCTCTAGGACAGAAGAGTAAAAATTGCGTATTCTTGTTACTGTTCTTGTCACAAGACATTATTGTTGTGTCCATGCTACACTCTCTAAGGCAGCCTCTAAGAAAAACATCATTTATCTTAGTTTTGCTAGGAGAAGTCTACAGAAATCTGTTCATTTTAAAAATGCGTTCCCAGAGCTGTCTACAAATAGAAAATGAGTAGTTAAGCAGAAATCGCTGTACTCCTTAGTGACACCAAGTAGCTGTTTTGCTGAGCTTTGTCTATTGGGAATAAGGAACACAGGGAAGGATGAGTGAGAGGAGGGAAGGGAAAGAGCAGGAGATAGGTAGGAAAATAAGCAGGAAAGGAGGAGGCAGAGAGGGAAGAAGGTGACAGTAAAACCTCTCCAAACCTTGTTTTCTTTAACACTAAAGCAAGACAGTGAAAATCCACAGAGGGTGGTTACTCTTTCTTTGAGTGCTATCAGGCCTCCCCACCAAGGGGAGGTGCTCAAATATGGAGCACCAGAGTTCATGTCAAATTTGATGAGACTTGATAGCCTATGAACATATAGTGGGGGAGGAGGTCCCCCTCGGTCTTAGACCTAGGGGAGGGGAATAGGGTGAAAGCAGGAGGGAGGGAGGAATGGGAGGATACAAGTGATAGGATAACAAGTGAGTTGTAATCTGAGTAAATTAATAAAAATTAAAATTAAAAAAAAAAAGAAAGAAAATCCACAGAGGGGAGTAAAAGTCCCCAACTGTGGAGAATGGTACCCTGTTGATGTGCTCCCACCTCTCACTGCCTTTTGTTTTGATTGGGGTTCCTATTACACATGACTGTGCCCCTTAGAGGTTCTCTCTCTTCTCAAGGGAAATGGGGCCTAGCAGATTTGACCCAATAGCACGTGGTCTTTTAGAAATCTCTCAGACTAGAAGGTTCTAATTCCTACTTTTTACTTCAAAAACTTGATTCCTCTTATTTATAATACCATTTGAAAAGGATTGTGAAAGAGTAGTCATTTGGTGTGTGTGCCAATTTTTCTCATTGTTAATGATTTTTAAATATTAATGTAATAGTAGTTTCTCATCACAGAAGTACTATTTCTCATAAACTGTTTATGGTTAATATAGTCTTAGAAAGGGGCTGAGTTTATTTTATTATTTGTTAATCACTGTTTTGTAATTATCTTTCAAAAAAGAGATAATTTTATTATGACCATTAGGTCTTTCAAAATGAAACTTTACTACTTGAAAGGTCAAATATTTAGTATGCTTTATATGCCTAGGAAAAACAAGAAACAATTTCCAGTACTAATAATGCATACATTAATATTCCAAATCTATTCTCCACTACTGAAAATTGATCAGCAGGGGATTCTTTGCTCACTGTGTGCATGCAGATGTGAATATCTTGATTGTTTGTATTGTTTCTGGTTTTTCCCTGTTATTCATAATGTTTTAAATTTGCTTTTTTTGTTTTCCAAATGGCACATATATCATTACTATAAAGATCATTAGAAAGTAAGACTAGATTGACATTGCAAGGCAGACTCAGAAAACTTTTGCATAACAATGCTAGGAACTCAGCATCATCCTCCTACTGCTCTAAAAGTTCCATACAAGTCAATAACATGGTAGCTAGAAACGTCTTTAAATATTCATCTGTGCTATCAGCCACCAGCACGAGACCTAAAAACCTTGTGGCATGGAATAATCTTTCCTATAGATGTGTACTTCACATTTCAAACAAGATAACACTTGAGAAAACCTTAATTGATATTGCTTAGAGATGTTAGAATATTAGTAAGTAAGTCGCTGTAAAGACAATAATGAGGAAAAACAAAAGAGGACATTGTTTCAGCTTGGCCATGGCGGCCATTTAGCAAGGGGTACTGACTAAGGAGACTTCTTTTGGGGAGCATATACATGAGTCAGGTAGGAAGGGTTATAAAGCAAACATCTAAGATCTGCCATACTCTCCGCCTTCCTATGTGTAGGGGGAGGGTCTTCCTTTATCTCATGCTGGTGCCCATTCCTCATCTTCTCAACAGGACCTCTGTGAACAGAAGATGCCAGTTTGATACCATTACCAGCATACAGGTCATAGATGAGAAATTGAGACCTAAGGATGGTCATTCAGCTACTGAGTAGGGATTGAAGACTAGACCCTGGTTCTGATCAGACACGTGGCTATTCAATATTTTTATTTGGTTTTGGTGCTTTGGTTTTTGGAGACAGGGTTTCTCTGTGTATTCTTGACTCACATGGACTCACTTTGTAGATGAGGCTGGCCTTGAACTCATAGAGATACTCCGGCCTCTGGGATTACCAGCGATCACCACTGCCAGGTGCTAATCAATTTTAATCGCTATCATTCACATTATTAGAGATCAGCAGCACACAGATTCTACATTACTAAAATGATTTAGACACACAAACTCTTTGCTTCAGGAAACAATTAAACAAAACAGACCCTAATAACAGAGAAGAGCAATTAAGGAAAAAGAAAGGCATTAGGTTATAACAGAACTCTTCAAGAGTCTCTTTCTAGGGAAAGATGGCTCTGTGGTTAAGAGCACTTAGTGCTCTTCCAGAGAACACAGGTTCAGTTCGCAAGAACCTAACTCAAGCTTCATGAGATCAAAAGCCCTCTCCTAGATTCCGTGGATGCCCCACCCACACCATATACACACAAAGCCCTCTCCTAGATTCCGTAGATGCCCCACACATACCATATACACACAAAGGCTTACACAAACATTCAAGCACATAAATAAAAATAAGTCCTGCAACAAGTTTGTTTCTAAATCCACTGAATTGTTTTGAACAACTGTCCTTACCCTTTGGGCCCTTTACTTTCCCACTAGGAATTTAGTTCTAACGTGGTTTATCCTGGTCCAGAATTCTTTTCCTTTCCTTATCCAATTCCTCTTAGAATTTGCATGTGATTCTTTCCATTAGAATACATGTTTGTTTTTCACAGCTGATTCCTTCCTTTCCTTAACACTGGCCACTGACTAGCTTTCTTGAGTGTGGGTTATGCCCTGAGAGAATCATTTGCACTGCACTTAACTCAGGCATCACTGATGATTGCTTTGCTCCTGTTTATAGATTGCTTCTGTGCTCTAATGGGCTGATTGTGCCTGTCACCTCCATGTGGCTGTATAGTTGCAGCTCTCAGCTTTTCTATCCTTTTAAATCTTTTCTTAAGACATTCATTGTTTTCATCCCTCAAATTGTACTATCTATTTCTATTTCTGGTAATATAACACCCATGTACATTAAACACACACATGCATGCACATGCACACTGCCTCACTCTTATCTTCTTGCAGTGCATTTGATAGTTAGAGCACATTGTTTTGACCCCAGTGTGGATTCTGCAAACTAGATAATTCTCACCAATGAGGCCTCCACTCTCTTCCTCTTCTGTGCTTGATCTTCATGGTTCTACCACTCAGTGCCTTTGATTATGTTTATTGATCTTACTCATTCATACATGTCTATTCAAAAAAGTTAAATTATTTCCTTTTATACTCACATCTTCTCCATCCTTCAAATACTCAGATAACACTAAGCTCATAATATAGGAAGATTTTAGAGATCTCTGCGTTTCTACTTTTAAACAGTCATATTACTTATAAATCATTAAATAGAAAAATTTAAATAGTAAGTTACATTTAGGAAGAAAAGATTATCTTTAAAAAGTTTATTTAGATTAATTAAAGTGACTCTAGTCAGTTCAATCCTTTCTTAAGCAGAGAGACTTGTACTGTTCGTGTGCTGTAATCTCATGTCATGTTAGGACAAATTTCCTAATAATGTAGACAAATTCATGTATTGAGAATGTAAAGGTGGAAATGTACTTGTCTACATTAGAATGGTGCATACTCTTGCAAAATGTGCCCATATTGTTGATCTAGCTCCCAGAATATTGTTGAGTTGGGGAAAATCAGAGCACAGAATAGGGACCACAGTCTGGCATAATAAGTGCCAACCTGTGCTCCCAAGTAGGCATTCATTTCAGAAGGGTGCAGATACGGAGCCAGCCTTAACGTGATGCAGCCAATCACCAGCAACAGTGACTACTACAAGAATACCATAGTCACTTTATACATTTTATTTCAGCTTGAAGTTCTGTACTAAGCCTAAATTAATATTATCATAAAACTAATTTATTACATAACCAAACATGAAAAGGCAGTTGAAAAATATAGTTTTAAAGGACATCTCCATTCCATCCTTAGCTGTTGAGTTATTATGAAAATTGGCTCTTATATTACAGTGCTGTGCATAATTTGATAATGTAAAATGTTAATGGCCTTCATATTTATTAGTTCCAAATATCGTTTATAAGTAGAGATATAATCTTAAAGCGTTCCCTGTTTCTATGGCTTTTGAAAATTGGTCATTTACTTCAGAAGTCAATGTCTCTTGTCTTTACATGGGAGAGGTTATAATGTTTAAACAAATGTAGCTTACTATATGCTCTTCTGCTCAATGTGGAGACTTGATTAGTTAAAATATTTACTTTAAGTCAAAATAATATGTTATTATAATTTAAAACGATAATATTTTACAGCTTGCAACTTCATTCAATTCTTGCCAACAAAACATACTAAAAGCTTTGTGATTAGACTGTGCACCAAACAACAGGTATCTTTTTTCCTTTAGAGTCATTGTAACATGAACTGTGCACGGGCTAGGGTTAGAGAGATGGCTCAACAGTCAACACCACCAGCTGCTGTTCCAGAGGATCTGTGTTCATCCACAGAACTCATTGTAACTCATAAAAGCATGTAACTCCAATTTTAGGAGACCAGACATCCTCTTCTGGCCCCCACTGTGCCTTACACAGTGGTGCACAGACATACACACATGCAAAGCACCCAAACACATTAAAATATAGTAAAGTAATTCATAACTGCATGCCTCATGATTTTGCTCCCATAGCCTCTGCCCATGTCCTCTCAGAGTGGCAGTCTCCCCTCTTCATTTCAGGACTTTCCTCTTGTTTTAGCTAAATCACACTTGCCAGTTCCTCAGGTTCGCCTACAGAAAAGTAGCTCACTTAAAAGCAGTCAGAGTTGACCTAGAAAAAGACTGTTCTCTGACCCAGGAGTTGTCTTCCTTGTCCCCTGTGATGAAAATGAGACAGAGCTGAATAGGCAGCATGTTGGTTCATTTTGGTTTTATCTGACCAAACAAGGCCCTTGTGGTCTGCTGTTTGTGATGCACAAATAGACCATAGCAACCATTTCCCAATGCCGACTCATCCCTTCTCCCCAGATCACATTCCAGCATCTCACTCACAACCACTTCCTGCCATCTATGTGGGCTTTAAGCAGAAAATGCACTTGGGAAGGTGAACATGGTTTTCTGCTGTTACTTGCTTTCAGGCATACCCTAAACACCCTCCTTAGACTTCTACCTGCATCCAAAGCAGAGCTTACAAATGGACAGCAGGGGGAGACAATTTCTAACAAAGACCTGAATATAATCGTAAGCTTAGCTTAAAGTTCTGTGGCAAGCATTAGATGTGTGCATTTGTTTAGCATTATCTATATACTGTAATAATCTAAAGTCGCTGTTACTAGAAACTTTGAAAAGAAAATTTTTAATTAGAATTTTGCATGACTTCCTCCCTTTCACGGTTTGATTGCAAGTTCAAAGAATGACACAGTCATTGACAATATCTATTTGTTTGCATCTTCCCGCTTCCTGTAAGTCTGGTATTCCATAGAGTAGGACCATCCAAATAGAAGTACAATTTGATTTAAAACTTGCGCTTGGCTTTGGTACAAAGAACACTGTAATTTCACCTTAACTTTCTTTCTTCACACTTAACCAGATTCACTCAAACTGGGAGACCGCCTTAAAAAAAAAGGAGTACCATTTCAAATCTGTGCCCTTTCTCCTAACTTTATTTCAGAGTTCACAGCTGTTCCAGTGGGTTGTGTATTTGCCAGCTCATCTGTGATAACTGGGAAGTCACACTGAGTAGGAATATTCAGTCCTATTAATCCCATGGCATTATGTTTTTAAATGAATGTATTTTAAAGAATAGACTATCTGAACTGTTTATTTTTCAATAGGCAAGTTTCTAATCACATGGTTTGTGTAATGAAATACTAGAAGAATGAACTACCTCTGAAACTTACACAAAAATAAGGGATTCTTACCTCACAGTAATTTTAAAGTAGTGTCAATATGCATAGTCCTGACTTAAGGTGGTTCACTCTACAACTTTTCAATTTTATGATTGTGGAAAACAGTATGTATTCAGTAATTTTATTGGAACTTTGCATTTGATCTTTTTTCTAGGCTAGACATAATTCAGAACGATACTCTCTTAAGATGCTGGTCTGGAGCAGCATTGAGCCATAGTGCAGTCAAGCATTCGATGCCAAGATACACAAGGCAGACACCAGAGAGTGATCTGTGTGGCTATTGCTTCCAGATGAGGTAGTCACACTGTATTAGAAATCAGGCTTAGGTTTTGCCAAATGAAGACAATAGTTTTTAAATTATATTTCTTTTTAACATACTTTTATATTATTACATATTAATAAAAATAAGCTACATACAGCATGAAGAGCCATGAGATAATCAGGAGTTATACAAATGTTACATTCATAGTGATTTGGCTATCCGTATTTGGCAAACTTGAAGTAAACATCTTTCCTATCTTGTTGGGTCTACATTTCTGAATGAAGATCAATATCTATCATCTCATCTCTATGAACTTAAAACATCTATCTTGATCTAAAAACATCTTAACCCCTAACCTACTAAGCTTGGATTCACTTGATTGTTGCTCCAATGCTTGCTAATAACAGGCAATCTTCCTCTTTGATTCAGGTTCAAATTCCAAAAAAAAGTACCTCAATCCAACCTAGTATTGGACATTTGTATTTTTATAGGGCCAATGATGGCAAGCTTATGAATGAGCTGCTTCTGACACAGCATCCATTATTACTATACTTTGTCTTAGCAAAGAGATATGTGGTGCCAGATGACAAGACAGCTAAATTAAGAAGCAGATTTAGAGGGCATAGCATTCTCCAGCAATGAAAGGTATGAAAAGAAAAGATGAAATATATAGGATAAATTATCTTTACATTAAATCAGCTAATTCCTATACTTTGTTTCAGAAAATAAAAAAATAACTTCTTAGTCATGGGCTCAATTAATGTGTCAGCCTTGCATCTACCCTTTCTACTCTCACTTTTTCTCCTCTAATATTGGTGCGCTAAAAAGTTAAATCCCTTTCTCTGGGTCCCTTTAACCGGAGTCTGTTACAATTGCCCTTTGACATTGTTCTGCATCCCATATCCCCAGATCATGCTCTTGGTAACCCCTCTCTAACACCCCGAAATGGTCCCAATGAGACACCCACTTCAATGGAAACTCATATATGTATCACATAGTTTTAGAGTTGTCCTCAAGGCAACACTCTGCCTTGGGTGATTTTATGCACTTTTCCTGTGTGTTGAACAGAAGGGGATGAGTGTAGATGAATTTTACATCTGCATGGAAGACTGACCATGATCACAAAACAGGAACTGAAAATGAAAAATAGATACATAGTTCTCAAGGTTGTTGCATGTTCCTTCACACATGCTCTGTTTTCCACATCATATCACGGTCCCCTGGAAGGCAGCACTGAAATACCAGGACTGTTTCTATCCCACATCCATTTTTTCAGATACACTTGGATGGTGGTGGTAACACTGATTTCTCTAAACTTTGAAAATATTTGTAATTTTTATATTAGTCATTTGATTAAATTATTTATAACAAATTATATAGGGATACTTTGTTCTCTGCCAGGTGTTCTCATAGCAGAGGTACTAGCTTTTGCATGGCACAACAACATCTTTGAGTTACAAACTGCATACTGTGTCTAGATGATGAGTTTATATTCATGATCTTTTCAATTTTCTGTAAAGAATGCCTTTACTGGTTAAATACAGATTTTTATTTTGCTAATGCACACAGAAAACTCATAAAATAGAGTAATAAAGCTTTTCCTGGGCAAGAAATTACCTAATCAAGAGATCAAATTATTTTCTATACACAAATGTTTTCACATTAGAGTGTGTTTTATTTCAGTTTCTGTTTTTCAAATCAAGAATGAAGGCCATACATATGCAAATCATATTTTACTTTTTAACTGGAGAATCTGGAGCTGTTTAGCTTTCTTATAGTGTATTACCAATTCTATATGCATGTATACATAATTGTGTATATATTTAGCAATGCTATGTTTAGAAAAACTAGGGCAAAGCCTTTCGATCTTCTTTAGAAAAGTTTTTCTAAGCACATGGATAACCATTTAGCTTTTACAAGTGTTAGAATATTCTCACTTCAGCTTTTGAAAAGGATTCTGTGTAACGCTAAGTATAACTTTAATTCCGTGGATTTATGAGTACACGAGAAGCATTCCTTCTGACCCAGCCTGACAGTACTGGATTGACAGATGAAAAAAGCTGGCAGCCTTGCCTGTCAGAGGGAAGCCCAGCAATGACAACAAGGCATGTGAAAGCTTGAAGGTGTCCTGCCGATACTGGCATTTCACTGAGCATTAGTTAAACTAAATTTGCTTGTTAATAAAGCTCAGAAAACCAATCAATTCTATCATAAAATATGCAATTAGCTTTAAAGTTATATATTGCGTATTTGCATGTTTAGGGTTAGGAAATGAGATAGCATACTTTTTCTTTTATAGTTCATACCTAAGGCAGCTGTATGCAAAGGCATATGGAAGATTTTAATTAAAAGTAGATTAGAACTCGCAAACAGCCAAGAGTAATTTTGGTATTTGTCACAGATACCAAAATATGGAACAACTTTTTCTTTTAAAATCTTTCCAGAATTGATTTTACACACAGCCTTTGTAGTGATTTACATATCACTACAAAGTCATGTTATTTAAAACATGAAAGAATGTACAACTATCTATGACATGGTGAGTTAAAAATGTACTAACAATTTATTTAAAGAACACGTACAGAATAACTAAAACAAGTACAATTATCAGATCATGGCGACTGTCTTTTCTTCAACAGAAATTTAAGACACCTTTGAAGTCATCTGCTACTTGAATTCATTAGTAAGCAGCTTATTTAAATACGAGAAAACATATTATAAAATGAGCCTTTTCTGATAATACATAAGGTTCTTCAAATCTGAATTTAAAGGTGTAAAATGGTAAATAAAGCAGACATATCACCTATGCTCATGGACTTAATAATCTGTTGGGGGAGATAAACATATTAAATAATCCAAGGAGAGAAACTGTATCTGGAACACATACTATGAGGGATCACTTCCAATGTCTATGAAAGTCTACGATGGGAGACTTGGCATTTGCAGGTCAGAGACTGTGCTATGTGAGGAGATCACTGAGTTTAGATCTAAGGGATTTTTAAAATCTAGGTAGGAGATTTCATCAAGAGTCAGAGAGTTATGCTCCCAGGAGAAGATCAGAAAGGCACATCAATAAGATGGAGGCACAGAAGCATAAGGTCTGTTATAGGTTGGATTTGGCCACCTTAAAACTTTTTAAAATATATGTTTTTATTCTTGATTCTACCTCCTCAGAATGTAGGTACTTATAACTAGAGTCTGTGAAGATTTAGCAAAGCTAAGATTAAACAATCAGGGTAAGGGGTCCTAGTACGACTTGTGTCTTACAAGATAAATGTTGGGCACAAACTTGACTAGAGGGGAGATATGTAAACAGTCACAGAGAGAAAGCAGCCACTGCAAGTATGTATAGAATGTTTACCAGAAATTAAGACAGTCCTGGAATAGATCCCACCTTATAACCTCACACAGAGCATATCCCTGTTATGACCTTCACTTTGGATTTCTGACTTCCAGAATGTGACATGCTGTTCCTGTTGCTCTAAGACACATGGTTTGTGGCTGCAACTACCCTATGCATAGCAAACCCAAACTGAAAGCATGTCAGTAGTATTGAAAATATGAAGGAAGGAAAACGTGTTATCAATCGATAGAAGATATAGTGATAGGCAGGGCCAGATCTTGGATAAGTCCATTTTTAAGATTTTTAAGATTTATTTTCATTTATTTATATATATGTTTGTCTGTCTGTGCATATACGTGAATACAGATGTGTGTGTGTGTGTGTGTGTGTGTGTGTGTGTGTGTGTGCGCGCGCGTGCACACGCACACATATGTGCACCTGTATTTGCATTCAGGAATTTCTGATTTAACCAGAAAGAGATATTGGATCACATGAGTTGGTGATGAGAGGTACTTGTGGGGTTCCTAGCTTGATGCATAGGTGCTGAAACATGGGCTCCTTTGCTCAAGAATGCAGCAAGCACTCCTCACCCCGA
Organism: Acomys russatus; assembly: GCF_903995435.1. NCBI lineage: Eukaryota > Metazoa > Chordata > Mammalia > Rodentia > Muridae > Acomys > Acomys russatus. The sequence goes on along the minus strand of NC_067148.1, from coordinate 31,341,107 downwards.
GTCACCACTCCGGCTCTTGAATGGCATTTTATCATAAGAACAATAGGATTACTTACATGGAAATATAATGTTTTTTAAAAAATGGAAAAAATAATAAAGAAGGGGGAAATATGGTAGGTTGCAAGCAGACTGGTAACATAGTTGCAGAGAGAAGTCAGGGGTAAAAGATAAGGGAAATGTGTACTAAATTTATAAGTAAACAGCCACACCTCAAAATTAATCAAGGTCAAGGCTTTTACTCCACCTGTGATCTCTTGTTTCATCACCATTTTCCATCTGTGTAGATTCCCACCAACATGGGAACATACTTTGTTATCCTCCCTTCTTTCTTGATTGGTGTTAGCGGATTGAAGAGTTTTCATAAACCATGGTGATGAGATATAAAAATATTTCTTTCATTCTAAGAGACTAAATCTTCAGCTGGACCTCACAGCCCGAGCTAATAATACTCCTCAAGGTCGTTTAACACTTAAGACTGCTGTGCTACAGTGTACCAGCCTGTCTGTTTAGTTAGCCTTTAAGGGAATTATATAACAACAAACCTTACTTGCCTTTGCTTTTCCATGTAGTAAACTTTAATAACCCAAGATAATGGATTGCTGTCACCTTAAATTATGTACTTTTCTTTCCCCTGACCTAAAGTAATGCATATGTGTTCTAATAATCATTTGCTAAGAGCAGCAAAAAATAAAGATAACACAAAAAGTGCTTTGATTTCTTTCCTTCAAGTGACACCAACACATTATTACTAACTCAGAATTTGTTATTAACATATTCAGTCTAACCAGAATAATTGTCTGTGCATCATTTGACAATAGGATTGTGTTCTGTTAAATACCTTGTTATGAAGTTTTATTGTATCAACATTATAGAGTGCATTTTCATGCCTAGATGTGTATAAGTCAACCACTTTATGTGGCTTCTTGGTACAATCCAGAGATACAGAAAACCAGAATCCAATGAAACTATAGCTAGTGTAATGTGCATAATTTTTACACTAAACTTTATAATAATTCTTCCTGATGACCTGTTATCATCTTCCTCATCATCTGTCATCGTTTTCTGTTACTGTGCTAAGATACCAGGACAAAGTTAACTTATAGACATATAGTTTCAAACAGTGAGTCCATGACCATCATGACAGGGACCATGGCAGCAGGCAGGCAGGCATGGTGCTGCACCAATAGCTGAAAGCTCCCATCTTGACACACAAGAACGAGGTAGAGAATGTTAACTAGGAATGACTGGCATGGGCTTTTGAGACCTCAAAGCCTGCTCCCAGTGACACACCTCTTTCATCAAGGCAACACTTACTAATCCTTCTCAGACAGTACTACCTATCAGGGACCAAACATTCAAATATAAGAGCCTATGGGAGCCATTGTCATCTAGTCACCATGACCTTCCTCTATTTCCTTTTAACGTACAGTAACACTTGTGCTTTGTACATGCATATACATGTATCATTATAGTCTAAGGTCACATGTAAAGAACAAATGTTTGGTTTGGGTGACCATATACTTTACTATCTAAGTCTGTCCGTTTTCCCACAAACTTAACTTTATTTTTATTTACAGCTGAGTAATATTCCATTTTATGTATTCACCACATATTCTTTATTCCGCTGCAAAAAAAAAAAAGTAAAAATGTGTTGCAAATGAACCAATTACTCTTTTTAAAAAACTCTTCCATGAACTCAGTCTTCTATGGTCATGTGAACTCAGTTACGGACACAGTCTTTCTCATGCACAGTTTTCCCCCATGCCCCATCCTCCTCTTCCATCTTCCACTCCCTGTGTTCCATAAGGTCCCTCCCACCTAGTAGCCATAAGTCTCTGGATTCTTAGGCCTAGAGTGATACGCTAACTCTGTGCATGGATCCACCTGCCCACAGGGTTGATGTGATAGCTCTCAATGTCATGTGGCATGGCCCGGGACTTCCTGGAGTGAACTTTAAGAGTCAGTGCATATTTGCCCCCACCCTGCTGTAATCACAGATAATTTTGTGTTCTTAAAGGCTACACCACGAAAACTGCCACAAACTGTGGCAAATGAACATATGAGGTATAAGCCGTTGACTCTTGGGGGTCTTCTTTATTGGAGCACAAACTAGACCATGCTGGTTGAAACAGTTTGCTTAAGCATTCATTAGGGACTGCACTATCATGTTCTCTGGAGATGCTTCTCACTGTTTGATGCTATCTTAGAAGTGTGGTCAGGTTCCCTTGCAGATTCCCAGTGTAAAAGAGCAGAGAACTTTCAAACATTTGATGCACGCTATGTGTTAGGAAATTGAAACCAACCCACAGTCTAGTCCACTTCTCATTATGTATTACCAATCTTTAATCATGTATGTAAACCACAATCAAAACATCATGATTGACAGCCTTGCTTTTCTTTACTGTACCTGCTTGGCAACTGGGTAGCTCTTTGCATCTGTAGCAGATATTGTAGAGATACACAGATCAACAACTTATTCAAGAAAGGACTCATTGCCTACCTGTGAGGAGCATCTGTGACTTTCTTCAGGCCCATCTCAACTTAAGGAGAGGCCAGCATATCTTTGAGGTGGTTTCCGCAGATGACTACTTCAATGGGATAATCTTTGATTCAAGGCACTCTGTAGGATTGGTGTTGCAGCCTAGCAGTTCCTGATACCCAAGCTGTCCCAATTCCATCGATTCTATTCCTCAAATATTCTGTACTCCTACCTTTAGCTGGGCTTCCTCTTGCTAAGAAGCAAAGTTACACAACATTGACCTACTTTGGCATAGTGTCCTCCTACTTACAAAGTTAAACCTAAAAGTCCTGAGTTCTGAAGATCATTATCAATGCCTTTTCCCTGCCTGTGCTTGTTCATTTGGCAGCTTTATCAGCCTCGGTGTGGTCATATTCAGAAGAGAGGACTAATTCAGGGCGGCTTTTAGCAGCATAACCAGCCCTACCTCCTTGTTTCTCTGAAGATTTTGAAAATAAGTGCTCTCCTTTATATTATTCGCAGTTTAATGAAAAATAATAGAGGTGGTTTTCCATTAAGTTGTGAGAAGAATAAATGGCTATAGTTCATTAATGGTTCACTATTTGTCAATCTTTCCAGCTACTCTGTGGATCAAGGGTCCATAGCACAGAGCTCATCATAGGCTGAGTGGAAAACACAGATTTTAGAGTCTAGACGGAGACATCATACCCTACTTGATGCACCCCATGCTTCCGTACTCCCTCTCTGAGGGAGTCTTGTGAAGGCCTTACCGTCTTTGCTTCTGTTCATTGAGCTTTTGGTTCATTGGAGTAATTCATGATATAGGCTACTCATGTGATTTGTTATCTGTTCGCAATGTTGGGAAATAAAAAACCCCAGCAATTTAAGCAATCAAGTAAAAGCTTCTTTGATGCCAGGTTAGTAAATGCAGAAGATATCTAATGTCAGGGGAGTCTGACATTTAGGATTATTTAAAGGCAACTCTTATGGTGTGGACAGTGGATTAAACTGAGCCATCAATGAAGTGTTGGGATATATGGAAGTGCTGGCTGTCCGATCTGTTGTAGAAGCAGCATATATGGGAAGGAAAATATAGATGTGAAAGGGAAATAGTCCCCAAGCCCACGTCTAGACAAGAGTTGCAGGACTTTAGGAATGGTGAGAGCAGGAGAAATGGTCTTCCTCAAGAGAGAGCGTCCAATTATCCAGTACCAAAGGGTCGGCTTGAAAACATACATGCAAATAACAATATTCAGACTGAGTAGATTGTATTTATATAATTAGGATTATATGTATGTATATATACATTGTATTGCATAATTAGGATTACATAAATATATATGCACACTTGTGTAAATATACACACATATATAACAACAAAAGAAAGAGGTGTAAATCTGAAAAGGAACAATGGACCCGCACAGGAAGTGTTGGAGAGGGGAAAAAGAAGGAGGAAATGATATGATTATACTATCACATAAAATAAAAAAATATGAAAACTTTAGGCTTAAGAAAAAGTTTAAGCAAACTTTAATTACAGAGTTAGCCCTGTGATCCACTTGAGCCACATTGCTTTGGCTGGTGACCATGGCCTTCGGTTGCTCATCCATGAAGGTGAGTTATTGTAAAAAGGGAATTGCTAAAGAGTATTTTCCTCAATTGTTTGTGATCTATTAAGAGAGAAATGAGGGAAGAGAGGCAGGAGAACAGTGGGATTGTAGACATGAATACACTGAAAGGGATTTAGAATAACTTTATTTGGGAACTTTGTGCATTTATGACATTCTTGAGGAAAAAATTGCCAGAAGGAAAATGAAAGAACAATATAAATAAAGCCCATTTAACATCCAGCTTTACATCTTATTTAGTAATCATAGTCTTATCTTTTGAGAGAGAAACGTGTCTGGAGCTGTCACTTGAATAGGAGGCGGTCAATCTTAGTGCTTGATAAATTTTTAAAAGAATTCTACAAGCTCACCTGGGAAACAGCTTTCCTTAAAAAAGTAAAATAAATAAATAAAAAAGCCTCCATCCAACAACTGGGATTTATGCAAATCCCATATGGGATTTATGCAAATTCCATACATTTTGATAGTCAGAGAAAATAGATATTTTCCACAAAAAGCAGTGAGTTTAGACTGTCACCCAAGCAATATAGATAATTGTAGAAAAAGTAGGGAAACAAGATGCACTTCCCCTTGCACACATTCACAAATCCTGTTGCATTTGCTTTATACCTGGCTAAATAAGTAAGGTGCATCATTTTGGAAATTGTTGCTGATTATGGTTTTTGCACAGGACACAGCAGAGATTCCGAAGGTGTCTGGCGCTGGGGTGACAGGGTCACTGGGTGCTAGCTATAAGGATGTGTTTGGGAGGCTGTGGAACAGCTGACATCAATTTTAGGCGGCACAAAAGTGACTGACTCTGTTCCCACTTAGCAAAACCTCATGAGATCATGGAGTGCACAAGACTTCCTGACCTGGCTTGCATTTCCACGGCTCTGCCTCTGTCCTCGTGCTGAATTAGGGGGGATGATCAATGATCTGAAAATTGTGGTTTTCACAAATCTAAATGACTTTTCAGAAAATAATTCATAATAACAGAACAATAAAATACTGAATATTTACACAGATTAAAGTTCCTGACTGAAACAGTATCCTTACACCTCATTTTGGCTTTCTAGAATCTTTCTGTACAGTGATGTCAAGGAGAGTTTTCTCAAAGGAAAATCTATGATGGCACTCACTGTTTACATAGACAGTTCTGTTCTGCTAAAACAATCTTTACTTGCTTAGTTGATTAACTAATTCTATGTATGAACCCATACAAAGATTTGTTTTCTTAAAGTAACAAAAATTATTTCTTTAAAAAAATATTTTCTGAGGGCTCAAAACTGTGGTAGGTATAGTTAAGCTATGAACTCTGGCTTGAGATTGTGTGAGGATGTACTGCAGCTGTACAAAGGCTTGACTGGGGCTGGAGGATCCTGATTTTAGGACTTAGGAGTGTGTGAAGGTGTTGGTGACAAGTGGGTTTTCCCCACAGCATTGTAGAACATGGTGGCAACATGGTGCCTAGCACACCTGAGAGTGAGGGAGACAAAAAACAGCAAGCTGAATTGTCCAAAGATGTTTGTGACCTACTCTCAGAGCTTTCTTCATTGGCTAGACTATGAAGCACTGCTTAATTATGGCAGATGTCCATTTGGAGACATAAGAGCATGCGAGGGTCACTGACAACTATCTTCAGAGGAGCTGTTCTGTCGATTTTCACCTACTTTGAAACAAACTCAAAAGCCTTAGATACTGATCACAAAAGTTTTTGATGTTATGAGCATTTCTTATACTTTGAGCTCTTTCTTACCTCTCTATGAGTCATCGTATATTCACAAAAAATCCCTGTTATTCCATAATTCTAATGTGCCATATTGCTTTCGCCCTTTTCTTGGATCTTATGTATGACTTCTCTTATTTATCCTTTAGGTTAAGTTATTACCTATTCCATTTTCTGAAATGTTTCTCTTGAACTTCCAATCAAAGACGAACATACCATAGAATCTTACTGTCTTATCCGAACTCAAGACCCCTGGAAAGGAAGCAAGTTCATCTGAGCACTGAGATCACTCATTTCCTAATATATATATATATATATATATATATATATATATATATATATATATATATAAAACATTATATATATTTATATATGATAAAATTAGAAAAAACTGGTATAGTGTATTTCTGTGAGATAATATTAATTTTTTGTCAAAGATACAGATCCTAAATTTCATGTCAATTATTAGTGACAAAGTACTGAACATGACTTTCTTTTCCAAGACTACAACTCAATTTTATGACATTAAATAAATTCATAAATTTTAATTAAAAATTTTCTTCCAAATTTTATTTTCAAAGCTATAAAATTATATTCTTATTAATATAAGCTAATCTAAACACTGCATTTTTAAACACAGTAGCAACCATATATTATTTTTCCATATACATTTTAAACATGAAGGAATGACTCACTATATGGAATGTAGTATTATTAAGTGTGTGAAACAAAGATAACTTGACAGTTCAGTGAGTTTAGGGGCCCTTAGTTGCTCAGCCATCATGCTAGCTCTGGAAAAGCTAATTTTTATCAAACATTACATTTCATTAATGAATACATGTTGGATGTATGAAAATTTAACATATTAATATATAAAGATCATTTGAAAATAATTTCACTATCAATTTCAAGCATGATTAGAAATATATGAAATTTAAATTAAAAAATGTAAAATACTTCCTGTTACTCTAACAAGATTATTGCTTCTTAACATTTGTTTGACCTGTTCTGTCTCTACTGCTACACTTTATATATTTTTGTGTCCATTATTAATTATTTGATATTTCAACTCTATATATGGTATACTTTTCCTTATTAAAAAGCTATCCTGATCTGTGTCATCTAATATCATCCCTAGCAAATAGGACATATTTAATAAATGTGTTATATGGAATCAGTTAATTACCTCTAGATGTTAAACAATGTCCATTTTTACTTGTGTCACCTTCTGTCCCAGAGCACACACTGTTCCAACAGATACTACTTTCATGAACATTAAGTAAATGATCTGTCTCACCTACATTTCTATTGCTTTGAAAAGATACCATGACCAAGGCAATTTGTAGAAGGAATAGTTTAATGGGGACTCAGTTTTGGAAGGTGAGTCCATGAGCTCCATAGTAGGGAGCATGGCAACAGTCAGTGAAAGAGAGAAAGCGGCTTTTAAAACCTCACAGCCCACGCCCAGGGATATACTTCCTCCAACAACCACACCTTCTGATACTTTCCAAAGAGTTCCACTAGTGGGGACCAGGTATGCAAATATACAAGTCTGTGGAGACCATGCTCATCCAGACCACCACACAGTCTAATACTGCTATACCTTAGATGTGCAAGGCAGTGTCTCTGTATTTTGTTGATGAATATACCTACATGTATACACATATAAGTCAGATGTATTGTGATCCATGTAAAAGACCGTGGCTAATAGTATCAACTCACTTATTACTTATTTGGTAAATATTTATTAAGCTTTTCCAATTGTTTATTACTTATTCAATAAGCTTTAATGTTCATTTATCAAAACTTAAGCCTGGAAAAAAAGCATATGTCAGCAAAAATGTATTTATCTGTGGTCTCTTGAAAATATAAAAGACATTATATCATAGAGTATTGAGTGAATACTCTTGCTGGTTTCACAGCTATGAGATTCTTATTAGCCCTAACACAGTGACAGTAGTCAGAAAATAATATTGTCACCTTCCAAACCTGGGTGCTGATTCATCTATGTGAAACTTGAAATGGTGACAGAAGATAAGCTTTTACCAACATCACCCAGCATATTCTCCACCTTTAATTACACAAAGCTGAGAGTCCATTCAAATAGGAAGTTTAAATGAGAAAATTTCTTTGCCAAAAGCTATGGACCAATAGGTTTTCCATTTTTGTCCCCCAGCAAGAATGCCTTCTAGAAAGCTGTTTTCAGAATTAGCTTACCTTCTCTGGAATCTGAGAGATGCTCTAGCTGGTACATGATTTGTTTAAACATAAACAAACAGCACCACTAACAACAAATTATCAAAAATCTATGAAAGTGCTTTAGGCCAGAAAACAGAACTTCTCAATGACTGTGTGATGGTAGGACAAATATATACCTTCCAGGGAGGAGGGCTTGTCCTGTGATGAAAAAATATGTATCATGTTCCTTGAGGTTCTAATGTGGTGCCACACAAGAGCTGTGAGAAATCATGAGCTATGTTTGGACAAAACGACTTGAAGGCTTTATAGTGAGCTCAGCAAAAGAAGGCAAAAAGAAAAACACTAAAGGACATTAAGAGTCTTGAGCTAGGGTGTCATGGGGAACTCTGCTGTATGTATTGTGTTGTGGTTGATTTAGAAGTATGGCCTAATAAATGTTATTTGTAGGCTAATTATTTTTACAATGGTAGTTTCTACTCGTAGTCTCTATCCCATTCCATCTGCTTCTAACAATTTCTATTTGTGCCACCTTCCATCCATAGTCCCGAAATATTTGCTAATGTTCTCCATCTCTTTCCATGAGGAATTTCAGAATTCCCTCTTTGAGGCCATGTGGCTCTTTTCCTATCCCATGGCGATTTGTCTTCTTCTTCTTCCTTTGTCCCTCCAGTCTCTCTTTTCTTCACAAGATGCCCTCGGTCTTCTGAAGCCTGGGAACCTTAGCCACACCTAGCCCATTTGCCTACCCAGGTGTATTGGCTTTTTATTGGTCAAATAGGAATAACTTTTTAGGCAAGGTTACACAGCAATTTGGGGTACATTGAAAGACAGAAAGTAGTAATTAGCCTCAAAATACATCAAAACAACCTCCAGTAGTACTGTACTAAAGAAAAAGGAAAAAGGGGTCCCTGAAGTTCCATAGCTGTACAGAGAATTAAAACAAACCAAAAACCACCACACCAGCCACTGTAGAAGGCACCGTAGCTAAGACAGGATAGTCCCTGGTTTTCCTCTGGTCCTCAGTTTCCTCTCATACTATGCAGAGGAGCCAGAGTATTCACAGAGTAAAAGTTCCAGTGAAGAAAGAGACAAGGAGTGATGACTTCATGATTCATCCATTTCTTGTCAACCTGGATGAGAAACGATGAAAGTGGGAAAGATCTGTGGCTTTTACGTCAGATTTGAGTGGGATGTTTTATTGCCACAAAAAGGCATAAAGTGTCATATAAAATTTCATCAATCATAAGAAATAAACTGCCTAAAAGAGAAACGGGAGAAAGTAGCTAAGAACGCTGAGACTCTTCTTGTCTTTCTTTTTTTTTCCTGGTCTAACCTAGGAAGAAAGAGAAAAGCAGCCGTTGTTACCCAGCTGGGAAGTGCAGCACAAGCCACCTCATTGTTGAACACTTTGGGCACGTAGGCTAGCCTGTGGAGCACGGCATTGCAATCACCATGTTTCTGTTAAACTCCCTCTTGGACCCTAAAGTCACTTCAGTTCCCTCATCCCCCTGGAAGTAACTAACCCGTCACCCCTACTATGTGTGAAGAGTAGTTCTAAAAGCCTTCATGGTTATTAACTCCCTATACCCACAAAAACCTCATGATGGAGAATTGGTAACATTCTGAGTTTTACAGAGAAGAAATCTGAGGAGCATAGGAACACAGCTTGACAAAAATTTTATAATTGTAACCATTTGGGATTTATACTCAAGTGGTCTGGTTTCAGGCACATGATCCTAACTGCTTTATATGCTATAATTAAAGGCAAACTTTATATATATTGCTGTATTTTTAAATAAATTTCAGACACAGAGAATATACCATTTACTGGGATTTGGGGATTTTCTATCTCTTCCCGTTTGCTGCTGAAACCTCCTTAGGATTTGAATAGAGAAAAAGACACAATAACAAATTGCTCCCACAACTATGATTCTTTGTTCAGGGTACTGAACACTGGAACTGGCTGTCAGAGCTATTGAAGAGCTTTAAAATGATTTGTCCCTCTGATAGAATTTTCTTTGAGATGTGATCACACTGACATCTATGTTTATAGTAGCTTAGAGGAGTTCAAGAGCAGAAGATAGGTAGATTAGAAAGACTGTTGTGAACTGATGGTTGCTCCAGGTAGCTAACGGAAATGAGAAAGATAGGCAGGATATAATAGACAGACAGACAGACAGATGATAGAAAATTTATTTATAGCTATGAATTTCTAACAAGATTAAAATAGGTCAGATTTTACATATTGAAAATTGGAATGACAAAATTTATTTTTGTATTAAAACTGTATGAATATATCATAGAACAATGATTAAATTCTATAATTCATAACAGGCATTTGTAAAGATGCACTGTAAATGTTTTAAAATATTTTCTGATGTACGAACAGCTCAGATTTTAGCACCCAGGCTCTGTTCTGGGAAATCCTGTTCTCTCACAGCCTTGCCAGCAGTGCATCAATGCTTTTCATATAACATTTTGAGTGTTCTGTGGAGGAATCTGGTAAGATGTCAGCACAGTCCATGGAATTCAGTTGGTCTCAATGATGTATATATATATATATATATATATATATATATATATATATATATATATATAATCTTTTATAATAATTTTTTATCTGCCTGGCAATGATACTGCTCATCAACTTTAATTTTTACATGCAACATAAAGCAGATTCCCCTCAAAAGATGCAAATATGCCACAAAGCTAGTTTATCGCTCTTAGAAACAGGAAGATTTTTAAGACTTTGCTAGTTATGGACAACACTACTTTGGAGATAAACAAAGAGGACCATGATGTCCTGAGACACCATCCCTCCACACGATAATCAGAAAAAACCCCAAATTTCTACAGAGTGAAATATCGCATGAAATAGGAAATAAGAAGAAAACTTTATCAAAGGAAAAGATTATCTTTATCTACCCATGGCCTTGAGCAAAGCTTTGGCATTCTGGGAATATTTTGTTTCCTGTGTTTGTTTTGTTCTGTTTTCAACATTTTGCTTTCTAACATTTCAAATATTTTCAAATACGGTATATTTTGATCATTTTTATCCCCCTACAACACCTTGCAGTTCCTTCCCACCTTTGCACCACCCAACTTTGTTTTTCCACCCCCGCAAAAAGAAACTCCCAAAACAAATAAATAGATAAATAAAAACAAATAAATTAACAAGACAAAAAATACCCAAATAAAACAAAAGGGACACACAAAACTCATAGAGTCTGTTTTGTGTTGGCTCACTACTTTTGAACACTGGCTGGCCTGGAAGCATAGTTGATACATCTAATCTCCATGGGAGAAAACGGATTCTTCTCCTAGCACATATCAATGGCAGATAAATTCTTAACTGGGGGTGGAACTTTATCTACATTCCTCTTCTCAGTGCTGGGATTTTTATATAATAGCTAGTATTGTTCCCTTTCCTTGGCTATAAAACATGTGACTAGCTAAAGTCAAATAAATGTGTCTTTTCTTTCTGGTTTATGTTTATCTGAAATGCATCGTATTTTGAAGACAGACTCTCATATATTTTTTCAAATACATATTTCAAATTAGAAAAACAGTAACGTAATATTTAACTTGCTGCACAAACTCTATATTAAAATAATTGTGATGATGACTTTAGAGTCAGTGCATAGCTTGAGAAAATAATAGCTTAGCATGTGAAATAGATGATATACATGGTAACTTTTAGGTGCAAGTGAGTAATACACTTATTCTTAGTTTGAGAGCCACATAAACCTATACAGGAAAAAGCTCAAAACTTAAGGAAAAATATCATGGACAGCAAAGTGATTGAAACCGTGACTTCTTTAGTAAAGACTGGACATAATAACCTTTCATACCTGGGAAGTTGATGTCTTAAGTCCCTATTGCTTTGGTTTCATTTATAAGCTATTACTACCTATCCTTTGAGGGGAAAGCAGCTTTATCTTTGGCTTGTAATTCTCTCAAGGTCAGTTTACCTTCTTTCCTTCTCTATCTTTCCTAGTTAACTTCAAGATTAACCCTGTAAAGGCAAATTCACATTCGGTTGCAAATTTTAGGTCCTGAAACTTTTGTGCCAGTACTTTGTCATAAGTACCATTGAATTTTTTCTACTTGCAGTCTGTAGGACTTGAAGTGATAAACATGGCCAGAATTAAAATGTAGCAAGCAAAACTACGTCCTTAGGTCTTGGTAAGGAAAGAGGAAGGCAGCCATATACCCTAGAGCTCCAATGTTTCCATTTGATTAACCACGAGTGTCTTTCATTTGTTGTATATCTTTTGGTTCACAGCTCGTGTGCCTCGTTGTTTATCTGCTACAGTTGGTTGGTAGAGATGTAAAGATCAGATGTTATTTAATATAGATAAAGGCAATTGTTCCTCTGACAAAGCCTTTGAACCTTCCTTCATCCTGTTTGCTTCTGCAACTCTGTTCCCCCCGCCCGATATCCCTTTATAAGACTTTCTGTCTTTAGTGTTCCTAGCAACCTCCATGACCATTGTGATGAAATTCAGTAGGTCTGGATACCTCAAATTCTGGTTTTCTTGTGCATTTTAGGTGCTTTTCCAGAGCCATATTTTGAGCAGTAATGCTAAAAGAAAGGGAAGGCTAGGAGTGCTCTGAATACATTACTATTGTGTGCTCACCATGTGAGACATCTTACATCTTTTGTCTGGTATTAGTTCTTTGGATAACTCTAGAAAGTATCTAGTGTTATTATCCCGAGAGTGTAGAAAAATAAACAGACACACATTTACCATAGAGAATAGCAAACTGATCTCTGCATTCAATAAACAAGATGTGGATTGTGAAATTGCTAAACCTCTAATGATTTCATTTTTCACTTTATGAAATGAGGAAACAAATATCCGCCTTGCAGGCGAGGCTCTTCAGTGCACGTGAATCACTGACTCAGTGGTTGGCCCAGGGAAGCTATTAAAACATTATCTATAGCTGTTGTTATGGCAACTCCAAGTTTAGCAAGTTATTGCTAATCAAATAAGGAGAAAATTTAAGTGCTTACATTTTATATTTAGTCGTGGTCATTAGAGATGATATAATTTGAATTATAGATACAGAGGGCAAATTTGTTTTCTATTGACCTGATTGGTTAAGATATTAAGTCATACCTCTTCTCTTGAATGAAGTTTGATAATAAAAAGTCATTGCAAATTATGAATATATGGACTTGTAGTTTTCATCAGTCAGTTTTGGGGCATACTGAGTAGACTTTTTTTTTTCTCAGCATGGAAAAGTACAAATCAAGTTCTAAACCCTAGTATGCAATCATTTAGTAATTGCGAGCTTGCTAATTAGCATATGTTGAAGTGGTAAGATTACTAGCATATAATACATTCATTTATGTTAATGACTCTTTATTTGATCTTATTCAACAATCATACACATCTCTCCTGGAAGTCAAAAAATAAAAGGATCAGCTGGAGGCTTTTGATAAAGGATTGAATGTATTTAGATGTGTGGATAACATACAATCACATTACAAACACTTTATTTTAAAGGAAATGATACAATAAAAAAGGAAAAACTAATATCCATAAGAAGTAGAACGTACTTTTGAAATGTAACAGTCATTTCAGCATCTGAAACAGGAGGCACCAAAGAAGTGCAAGACATGTCTTTTTCCCTTGAGCATGTAAAAGATTTACACACTAATGATTAGAGACTGATTATAGTCAACTTCATTGACAAGCACATGCAAAGATGAAATGCAAATGGCCAATTAGCATATGAAAAATGTTAATGCTCATAAGCTGTCAGTTTAACTACAAATTAGAACTAGAATAAGATTTATTTCACCCCAATGAGAACTGCAGACAACAAATCACAACCAATGCTGACGAAGATGTGGGCCAAAGGAAATGTTTATACACTGGTGTTGGGAATTTACACTAGTCCAGCCATCATGAGATGCACATGGACTAATCTTAAACATTAACATTGTTTCTACCAATGTTACAACTATACCACTCTTGGGCATTTGACTAGACAAAGGACTAAAAGTCAACATATCATACTTAGGCACCATTTACAATAGCCGAGTTATAAAACCAACCTAGGTGGCACAAACTTACACGTCCAACAGAAATGGGTAAACAAAATGCACTTTATATACACTGAAGTTTTTAAGTCCTGAAGAAGAAATTATGACTCCCTAAGGAAAGTGTATGCTAAATGAGGGTAATCTTATTAAGCAATTTACATTAGCCCCCGAAAGATAAATACTATTATATGTGGTATGTCTTCTCACTGAGAGGGTTACCAAGTTTATATAGGTACATAGAATTATGTGTATATATGTGTCATGAAAGTAGAAATGCAACTGTGGAACAATGAATGGCACCAGTAGGAAGAGGAAGGAGGGGTCATTCTCAATGCACATTATACATCATACATACATACGTGCATACATACATACATACATGTATATATGAGTGTATGTATTTACATAATGAAATAAGTATAAAAATAGAAAATGTAGTACTAGATTTAAAATAATTATAGCAATGACAAATGAGACTAGAACTCAGATTTTAAGTGCTGAGTGGAATGTGGAAATGACAATTTTGGGATGGTGATAGCTCAGTTTGGAAAGCACATTTGCAGCCAAGCCTGATGACCTGAGTACAATCTGTGGGACCAGTATGGTTGAAAGCGAGAATGAAATCCCAAGAGTTGTTCTCTGACCTCCACATTTTACTGTAGCATGTACATGTCCATACAAACTCTCCCTCATCCCACTGTCAGAAAATAAGTGTTAAAACAATAAATTAAAATCTATCATTTATAATGCAGCATCTCATAACTGGGCATGATGGCAAGAGCCTGTAGTATTAGCATTTGGGAGGCTGAGATGGAGAAATTTGAGTTTAAGGACAGCTTGAACTATTTGGTACAAACTTATATCAAATATTCCAAACAAAACCCAAGAAGTTTATTTGGCTCACAGTTATGGATATCTAGGATCAATGGCGTGCATCTGATGCTAGCCTTCTCGCTGACAGCAACCTGTGGAAGTATAAAACAACATCAGTAAGAAGGAAAGAACAGAAAGGTGCAGATTCCCTCAGCCACCAGGAGATTTCAGGATATGACACATCTCTAATTTTCAGTCATATTTCTATATTGGTTATATAACAATTACCAATAGCTGTATAGGCTTGCCTGAAATATTTTAAGGCAAGTATAGGCTAGTAAAAGTATTTTGCTTTCTAAAAATCACATGTATTTATTTATTTATTTATTTATTTATTTATTTATTACTTAATGTGTATATGTGTGTGTGTGTTTGTATGTGTGTGTCTGTGATTTCCATTAAGGCACAAGATATTCTAAGAGGAAGCAAATCATTCCATTTTACAGCAAGTACCTTTATCTTAGGAGTCAAACAACTAAAAGTTTTCAGGAGGTCCCTGAAACTGACAGGATCTCACTGGTTCTATCCTATGCATGAAGGACTGTTGAGAGACACTCTGACAAGACTAGCCTCCTGGCAGAAGCAGAAATGAGCTGATACGCCTGAAAAACGCTCAAGCCAATTGAGCTACATGGGAAGGGTGTTTACAACCTGTTGAGATCCTTCAGGTTATTCAGTGTCCTCCAAATGTCCAGCTTTTGTGAACTGTCATTCATATTGAGGTGACTTTTGATGTACATCTGTCTTTGAGTCATTTCTGCTCTTTTAAATAACCCCACAAAGTGCATTAGTTTGCCAAGTTGCTCTTTGGTACTTAGCATGCATGGTTGCATGGGAGCATCTCAGTGTGCTCATGTTTCCCTAGGAAGAGAGTTGTATAAGATGAACAGAGGATAATTTGAAAAAATTAATTTTCTCTTCTTGCCATGTGGGTCTCATGAGCTCTGGTCACCAGGCTAAGTGGAACACACCTTTACGTATCACTAGCCCAAGACAATTCTTAAGAACTTTCTTGCTAGTAATTATTATTAGTGTGTAAATCATAAACCACTTTATTAGAAAATTTGTAGTTGTTACCCAGATCATGTGCTTTCCTTTTCTTGTTCTTCTCTTGTTTTGTGAGTGAAAATAAACAATGAACCACATTCACACAGTTCTGAGGCCTTCCTCCCAGACTACATGGTGTCCACAGTCAGAAGGGGTGAGGAAGTAGGAGCATAGGGACGTGCCTGGTTTTGTAGCTTCAGCTATTGTGCTCCACTGTGACACAAAGAGAAATCATAAAAATATACTTATAGAGAGAGGGCCTACCTCAGTATAATGGGAAGGTGCGTGGATGACCAAATGGATGATCAGTCCGCACGAGAGAGCAAGTCTTAGTGTGATGCTGGTGACAATTACAATGTGGAGAGAGATGAACCCAAGTGGGATTCATGAGAAGAAATTTTAGAAACTGGCACCTAGGCATAGAAAGAACGAGAAAATGAAGGAAGGAAGGAAGGAAGGAAGGAAGAAAATAAAAAGGAAGAAGCAAAGAATGAAAGAAAACACAAGTGCTAGGCGTTGTTGGTGTTAGTGAGGAAGATGAAGCTAACAGTGATAAAATTAAACTACGTGATGGACAAGTTTTTGGACTACTTCAAAAATTATTTTAAATGGAGAACTTTTCTTTTTTTAAATTTTCTTTCTTTCCTTCTTTCATCATCTTACACCTCAATCATAGCCCCTCCCTTTTCTCCTCCCGGTGCCACCCTCCCTCCTTCTTCCCTGATCCCTTCTTGCTCGCTTCTCAGAAAACAGGAGCCCCACTCACCCAACTGAACACTTCAAGTCTCATCAGGACTTGTTTTCAGTGATGTGCATAACATTCCTCCAAAACAAAGTGATCCAGATTTGTTTAAAAAAAAAATCAGAGTTGTAAAATGTTTTGAAAACTTGGAGATTAATTTAAGAAATAGTGTATTGAGTCATTTAACAGATATGGGCAAAATGCAAGTTCCATCAATTTTAGGCATGGGCACTAGTACCAAATGGTCTTCATTACCCAGAGAGGTCGTTGTACTTCCCAATTACAACAAAGGCTTATGATTCTCTTCGTTAACAATGAAAATAAGTGGAGTGATTAATGCATGAAAGGTGTAGCAATGGAGAAGTGATGTGACCCTGAAATCTACTAGTGTCCCCAGTGACTGATAGAAGGAAGTGTCTACATATCCCAGCACCACACCACTGAGGTTGGTTAACATTGGGGTGTATTCTACGGGGCCAAACTAACTTGCTTAATAAGAAAACTCATTAGCTGTCCTTTCTAGGCTTTTAATTACTATACGAATGATCTCTCTCTCTCTCTCTCTCTCTCTCTCTCTCTCTCTCTCTCTCTCCTTTCTCTCTCTCTCCCCTCTCTCACACACACAAACACATGCGTGCAGTACTTACAAATGATGCTTATCTATGCTAATATCATTATAAAATATTAGTTGCCAACTCTTGTTTTGAAAAGAATATTTATGATTTTAGTTGCTGAAAGCCATTGCAATCAAATGTTGGACAATGTGGAAATGAGTTGGCAGCTTGCCTGTCTGTGTCTGAAATTGCCCCCACAGACATCACACTACACTGGTCAGTAATTGACATTTGGCATTCACTTTGCATGTTTCAAGAGCAAGAGTAGCAGAAGTGGCCATGTCAAGGCTGAGTGGCTACTTGGTTTCATTAGTTTGATTGCACTCACATGGGTTGTTTCAAAATGTCTAGTGCTTCTGGAGGAACTAATGATTCTGACTGAGGTCCAGGTCTCTGTTAGGATGTTAAGATTCTTAATGTGAGAGGAAGGCCAGCATCAGATTGTTTTGTTCTGATTCAGCCCAGTCAGTGCAAGGACTTTCAGAAGGAAGTGAGGAATACAGAAATACTAATTACCTGCTTTATAAGCATAACCCTGATAGCATATATAAGGTAGAATTTTTCCTTTGGAAAAGTTGGACGTTGTTACATTGATGTATTTGATCTCAGTCCCAATAATTGTCTCCATGATTGTTTGATAGGACTGGAAATAATCCATTATTAGTTTACTTCATATAATGTAGATATGTCAGTTTTCTATCCAGTTTCATTCGTTTAATATTGTAGTAGATCACTTTTACTAGGGTCTCAAAATTGAAGTGTTTGAAAATGCAAAACAAAACACTCACCTTTGTGAAGGCAAACTTTTTGATCAAAAGTTAAAAATAATGTATATATCTGGTAAGTGGCACACACACATGCACACACACAGAGGACAGCAGGGATACAGACAACAGACAGACAGACAGACCACACACATACATACATACATACATACATACATACATACATACATACACACACATGCCTAGAGATTGTGAATAGACTTGTGGAGGTGGGTTTGGAGGTCAAAATAGCAACTTTAAAAGGGTTATCAAGGTGAAAAGTCATAATGGAGATTAACCAAAACTGGAAGGGCTGAGAAATTGGCACACGGCAGGATGGCAGGAGGCATATCTATCGGAGGGGGAAAACTGATGCAGAGGTGCTAATGTGGATATGTCTCATTTCTGCGCAGCAGTGAGGTTGGTATAGCATGAATTAGAAAGGGGAAAATAGAAGGGAGGAGAGGCAGCTGTGGGCTTCCTTTCATAGGACCCTTGGAGACATGTTTTAGTGTACTTTCTGTTGCTATGATAAGACATTATATAAGACCAGACCAAAAGAAACTTGGGCAGGAAAAGGTTTGTATAACATAACATTCCCACATCATGTTCTATTACTGAGGAAGGTCCATCAGTTAACTCATGACAGGAACCCAAGGCAGGTATCTGGATCCCTTGGCAGAGGGCTGCTTAATGGATTGCACACATGTTCTTTTCTGCTGACTCTATTATGCAGCCCATGTCCATCTGCCTAGGGATGGTTCTACTCACTGCGGGCTTAACTGTTCCTTGTCAATCATCAAGAAAACAATTCCTAGCAGACCAATTTCAGACAATTCATTACTTGACATTACCTCTCTTCTGGTGGCTCCATGTTGTGTCAAGTTGGCAGCAATAACTCATTAGAATACCATTTAAAGGACTTTAGGTTTAATTCTAAGTTAAACAGGAAAACAACTAAGGTTTGCAATGAGTTGACATACATCTTTGTATTATCAATCTGTCTAATCTGTTATTATTAAGACTTGGAAAATGACTGATTAAAAGGAAAACATCCAATTTTAGTTGCTCCACACTTGTTTTCCTGTTCACGTAACTAAATGAATGTGTGTTCAACACTGGAGAGCTCCACTCCAAGTCGTCACTGAGCAACCCACACTTGTGGATATTTTGGTCCCCCAGAGACCCAATTCCAGAGCATCTGCTGTTTCTTCCACCTGCCCTGCTGTCAAGAGTGAGAGGAGAGCCTTTTGAAGTGTCACGTGCCATTTCATTGAACAGCTCACTTTTAAAAATCAGTCACACGGATGAGCTGAGCAGTGCAGGAGGCTGGGAGGTGTTGTGTAAATGTGTGTTCAAGGAGGCAGAGTGTTTTAGAGAGCACTTACCATTTGTTCCACAGGGAAGAGGAGCAGTGGCACAGACTTTAATTAGGAGGCTGTTGCATTTGTCCAAGAGAGAAAGGGACAGAGGTGAAGCAGCATGGCCTCTCTGTAGCAGCGGAGACAGACTTGCACAAGCTAGTCTGTTTTGCTAACTTGTTTTCAGGTTGAGGGGAAGAGTGTTAACAGAGGCAATAGTTTTTTAAAAATTATTATCAAAGTCAAATATGATCAGCAAATTCAAGATTTTTCTACAAGGAATTTTAAAAATCTTCCTTGGGTTTGTTTTTCCACTATGAAAAATAACACATTATTTCATAAAAATAACAAACATTAATATATCATATCACATGGATAATATTTCATAGCATAGTCTTTGTGATCAAATTATTAAATGTTGGAATTATCACACAGCAAATTTCAATTACTGTGCTTAATATACCATTTCACATCTTCCTATTGAAGATGTACTCTTCTTCTGATACAGTACTTATGTTTTTTTTCTGTTTCTGGGCTTTCTATATCTCCTTAATCTATAATATTTACTCTGCCATCCAAAGCCCTTATGGTATTAAACATATAATAGTGGCTTAATTGTTCACACACAATGTGGTTTGTGTCCCTGGATAGCTTTATTCTACTTGAGGCTTATTCTGAAAGTAGACATATTATGACTAGACTGCTTGCATCACAGAATAATATCTCTCTCTCTCTCTCTCTCTCTCTCTCTCTCTCTCTCTCTCTCTCTGTCTCTCTCTCTCTCTCTCTCTCTCTGTCTGTCTCTCTCTCTTTGTCTCTGTCTCTCTCTGCCTCTGTCTCTGTCTCTCTGTCTCTCTCTTTGTCTCTGTCTCTCTCTGCCTCTGTCTCTGTCTCTCTGTCTCTCTCTCTCTGTCTCTGTCTCTCTCTCCTCTCTCTGCACATGTGCTCTCATTTGTTTTCTTCCAGTGCTTTTAATAGTTCCTTCTATCTCCTTTGTTGCATGCAGTTTAGCTAGCCTAGAATTTGATATGTAGAACAGCTAGCTTTAAACTTACAGTAACACTCTGATCTCCCACTTTTGAGCCATGGGATCAAAAGCATGTTGGCACACTCCTAGCCTTGCTTGGTTTCTTACAAGATGCCCATGTGATTTTTGTTAGCATCCTTTATGTAATAAATATTTATCCTTCTGAATTTCTTTGATTTATTTTTATTACTTTAATTATGTGTATTTGTGTATTGTATATGTGAATGTGAGTGCCATATGCACATGGACCCTGGTCTGTGATCTCCAGGAGCTGGAGGCACAGGGCGCTGTGAGCCACCTAACTTTAGTGTTGGGAACTGAAATTTGATGCTTAACAATAGCAGTAAGTGCTCGTAACCACTGAGCCATCTCTTCAGCTGCCACCTCCCTCCACCTCCAGATGCTTTTAACTTTTGCCTTCATCTTTGGTTTCTGACACCTGGATACTTGGTTAGGAGATTATAAGCCACTTTACTTCAAATGCTTTCCCCTTTGTTCTCTATCTCATCTTCACTGTATTGTGGCTATGCGTGTGCTATGAGTCTTTCATTACTGTAGTTCCTAAGACTTTCCCCCCTTTGATTCTCTATTCTCTGTGCACTTCAGGTTGGGATGTTTCTATTGACAATGTTTGATTCTATCCTTTACAAAGTGCCAAGCCTACAGACGAGTCTACTGAAGATGTTCTTGTTTGTTGTGCTATTTTCAACTTTGCTTCTTTTTTGTTTTAAAGCATTTTCATCTCTCTACGTATACCTCTTTATTCCATAATATTCACTCTGCCTTCAGAGACTTTGCTATATTAAACATAGTAATTGAACTTCTCTGGGTGATAATTCTAGCATCTGTCATATCTGACTTTGGTTTACATTTTTCTATTAAGCTCTATTTGGCATTTTTATGTTTTGTTAAAAGCCTGTTGTTGAAAACAGGAGCAAATTTGTCTTTAGTATTGGTATATTTTGTTAATATAAACAGAAATTGTTCTGTGTTTAATTCTTGAGGTAGCTGCAGGTACAAGAGGCTTCAAATAAGTATATGTGGGATTTTAACTTTACATACTATTCTGTATAGTGGTTATGCAATTTAATTACTGAACTATAATCCACTCTTACTGTGTAAAAGCTTTGGTGACAGGATGGAGAGTCATGTATAAGAAAAAGCATTGTTTGATCTTTGAATTAAATGTCACTGTTTGTTGGGGGTTCCTTTTGGAGATGTGACTACCCAAGACATAGACCCACTCATACAAGTCTTGTCTGCAAGGGCACCAACTCCCTTCTCTGGCATATTTCCAATTTATTTCCTGTAAACCTTAACTCACCCACTAGCACTAGCCCCCGACTTTGTATCTTTTGAAAAAACAACCAATCAAGTTCAATTTTGTACTATCCGTAGACAATCCTCTAGAGTGTGGTCAACAGACCAGAAGACATACTCTTAAAGTGAACTGAATCTTCCTCCTCAGGAGTTACAATATTTTCATACAGTATTTACACATAATCTCAGCATACTTCTTACATACTTTAGAACAATTCTACACTTTTATAATACTTGGTACAATATCAGTATCATACAGTTTATTGAAAATAATGATGAGAGTATATGTTAGGTCATGACATGTGTTTTCAGTGTGGTTGAATATCCTGATTCTGAAGCCAGGATAGAGATATGTGATTGTGATATCAAAGATACAGTGTTTAAGATCATCTCTAGTAATTTCATTTGTGATGTTTTAAATATGAATGAAGTGTATAAACTAAATTTAATGTCCTTATTCAGCTGAATGAAAAATTGAGATTTGTAGCAATTTAGTAGTTTTCTTAGTGCTACTAATGTAGAAGTTGAACTTAAGCATTTTAGAGTTTAAAACCTGTTTCATTTCATTCACTATGTTTGCTCAATTCTGTAATTTAATTAATTATTTTGCCCTTTCTAGACCCCTTCCATTCATATATTTTCAACTGTACTCAAGGTTCCTTTAGTATAATGGCATTGATAATGGGGCTATTTCATCAAATACTTTTGGATCATTTTAGTGCACACAATGATTATAATATTAGTTCTTGTTTTTAATTCCCATAGGTTCAGGCATTAATAAAACAAAACTTAGATAAAGTAGATTTGAAAAGAATAATACATACAAATTGTCATTTTTTAAAAAGGAGCTCTGTTTCTTAAAGGTTGTAGAAATTAACCCGACCAAAGTAGACACATATTTAAAATGTGCGTGCCTTTTTGACGTTCTCAGCATTTTGAGACCAATTAAGGTAGCCAAAATCTTATCAGTCTGAAACTAATTCAGCATCCTCCAAGGTGATATCTGGCTGCATATTTAATCTTATTCTTTGCTTTTCTCTGGAGAACTTGTGAATTTCTAACAATATTTTATAATGATACCTTTCAGGAAAAAATAACCATGTAGTAAAACATGAAGGGGCCAGGGCATATAGCTCAGTTGGAAGAATGATTGACTGACATTCTAGGGACCCTAGATCCGATTTCAGGCACTGTACAAACTAGTCATGGTGATGCACACTGTAATTGCAATAGCTGGGAGATGCAGGCAGGAGAATGGAAAGTTCAAGGTCATCATGGGTTGCACAGTGACATCAAGACCACCCTGGGCTTCAGGAGATGAGACCCTTTCTCAAAAGAAGGAAAAAGATGTGGTAATGGCAGGAGGTCAAGCATGAGAAGGAAGAGGAGAAGGACGAGTCTCCAGCTTCATGCTATGCATCTCTGTTCTTCCTTCTGTTTGTCGCTTTTTGTGTATGTCCTCCATATGCAACTGCAGCAGCCTGCTGCCTTATGTTCTTTGTTGTTGGCTAAGGTTTCCATGGCATCTTCAAAATGACCACTGTAAGGGCATGAGGACATTGTTCTGTGCTGTACACATTTAGCTCCACCCAACCCATTCCACATCAACCATCCCATTTTCTCATGTATGTATTTTCTTCTTAGCTTTAGGAAGCAGGTTGGGAAGTTATTTTCAGTTGTGCCAGTATGACATTTTGACTTCCTTTTATTTCTTTCTTTAGTTGCCACATATTCCTCTTTAAAACAAATTTCTACCCCTCCTTTTATTCTCAATAGCTATTTCTCCTTTGAGTTTCTAGAGTATCATTTCTTTTTAATTACTGCTCCAACTCCAGTATTCAAATGTTTTCTTTCTACCTTCTACTGCAAGACCCAGATTGTACTACTTATGATTTCTGGCCTACAAATTGATTGTATTTGAGTCTCATTATTGAACATTTTAGAGCCATTATAGTTAAATAAAATATGTGAGATTGTGCTATAACTTGTGCAAAAGATCAATATAATATGTAAAGATGAAAGCTAATAAACTTGTAAAAGCTATCTTCAGATTCTTTAAAACAAAAATGATTTGAAGATGTAGCACTTTTTTAGTAGTTAAACTACTATTCTTAAAGTGTTAATATTTTCATCAATGACTTTTCAGTATTATATTTTCTCCTAACTGCCCTCTGCTGCCAACTTCCAGACAGATTCGTGTATATTGGACTGGTGTTGATGTCTTGAACTCATGACATAGCCAAGGTTATCTTTGTACTTCGGATATTCCTGCTTCTAGTGACTGTCTGTTGGGATTAGAGGCATGAGCCACCATGACTGGTTTAAAGGGTTCTGGGTGAGCATCATAGGCAAGCATTACCCCAAGAGTACTACTTGTCCAGCCAGAGAGTTGCCTTACTGTTATTGTTAGTTTGATATGTAGAAAATGTACTCTGTATCAGAGCTGATGAACATGATTCTATTGAGTTATTCCTACACAAATGCCTTTTGTCCATATCTCATTGTCTATATGATTCTCTGGGGTACATCTCACTTCTGCCACCACAAGCCTATGAGTTACAGGGTGAAGGAGCATGAACCTCTGTTTATTTCAACAGTGTGGTTATTCCTACAGCAAAAGCAGTCTGTTCCTTCTCATAATTAGAAATTCGGTCCTTGTTTTATTTGGGCATTTGATCATCTGCTGTTTGTTCAAACAATTAGTCTTCACAGCATCTTATAATATTTCAAATGATTATTCTGAAGCGCTGGTTTGGAATCATTGATTGTTCTCTTTGTGGGCTTAGTAGGAAATGTGACTTGATTCATCTGTCCATTTACTTACTCACTGAGAGGTCAGATTCATAACTACTTATTTGAAAATGTAGATTTATTTGCTTTTATTTGATTAATTCATAGTTACAGCATATCTTTCACCTAATAATATCCATTTACAGAATACATATTGGTTGAATGACTTAATTTGTATGTTCACATTATTCAGTGCTTAGATTATCTATTCCCTAGGTACAATATCTTTAGTTTGATTTTACATACAGACACAAGCTTATGAGAAGTCCTTCATAAATAAACCTCTTTATAATTTACATAAAATAATACTCTAGGTGTGTGCTCTGTAGAGGAGCACACACTGGCATTACATTCATGGAAATTTTGTTTTGACACTGTGTCCTTGTGTGCATTAATTTAATGTACCCATAAATTTCTTTTCTCGTTTTGAGACTGAGTTTATCTATGTAGTCCCGGCTGTCCTAAAACTCACTCTGTAGACCAGGCTGGACTTGAACTCAGAGATTGCCTGCCTCTGAGTTCCAAGTACTGAGACTAAAGGCAAAGGCCACCACCACCAGAACCCATATTTTTAAAAAAGACTAAAATGTATGGAACTTATATTGGAATATTTGAATTTTATTAAATTGAAGGTATCCTGTATCTAAAGCAAAATACCATAAATTATTTTATACAACCAAGATTTATTTATTTGTAAAATAATTATAACATCATAAATGGCTTTCCTCTGAGTAAAAACCAGGCTTCCGTTTATCTATAAATGAGCATCAAATTCGATGTCTCATTATTTCAAATAATTTCTCCTGAATTAGGTGTAAGAGTGAGGAAACAATCCTTGTGGCTCTTTTGGTGCATAAACCTTAGAAGAAATGTAACTAGATGCTAGCTGAGTAAGGTTTCTTAATGAAGAAGATGTGAGCACCGGACAGATTTCCCTGAAAGTGTGAAGGTACTGGAGGGATATGTCCACTTCTAGGAAGTGGAGCACGAACAGGCCAGGCTTCCTTCCAGGAATTCTGAAGTCTCCTGAACAGAATGTACTGAGAGCCCAGGCCCTCAGCATCCCAGCTGCAACCACAGAGGCTGAAATGACCCCGTGGGAGGAGCCCATCTCAGTGTGGGTTAAAGTGTCACGCTTTGCTAGACAGAACATATAAGCTGCTTAAAGCGAAAGTTACCAGGGAAACTAGCTACCTTCTGCCACTCAAAAGCTGCCTGAAAAAAACAATAACAACAACAGCACAAACTCAAACCAAAGAGCTAAAAATCCACAAATATGAGTAAAAACAGGATGTTGTAGCTGCACGACTGGCCTGTGGACTAAAATTGGAGCTCAACACTTGGAATCTTTACACTGTATTGGATCTATTGTCCCTATCAGAGGTCTCTGAGACCGTAGAGAACATCTGGGGTGGGCATGAGAGACCTGAAATCCAGTGCAAAAGAGCCATTTCTGTCATCTTTGAAATGGGTTCCTGAAAGCATAGCATAATAATATCAATTTTCACTGGGTATGGTGGCATAGCACACACTTTTAATCCCAGCACTAGGGTAGGCAGAGGCAGGAGGATCTCTGTGAGTTTGAGGCCAGCCTGGTCTACAGAGTGAGTCCAGGACAGCCAAGGCTATACAGGAAACCATGTCTTGAAAAACCAAACCAAACAAACGAATGAATGAATGAATGAATGAATAAAATAATACCAAATTTTCACGTTAAGCCTATACTGAGCATTAAGAACCTGAAGCGTTTCCCCAGAGATTGGGCATGCTTTCTTGCTTTTAGTAGAAGAATATATTTAAATGTATTTGTTAGAACACAGTTCTAAATGTGTGAATTTCACCTGTAGAAAGTTTAGAAAAATAGGCTTTTAGTTGTGCAGAGTTTATAAATTAAAGGTTAAATAAAGCTTAATTAGCTAAATACAAATGAAGTAAAGATTATAACATCGGCTTGATATTTTTAAATTGAAAGAAAAATCAAATGGTGTTTTTAGAAACCTCAGATATGAAAAACCTCTAAATAACAAATTTGTCATGTCCTGTCTAGTGAGGTATGTTTCAGGTTCTTCTTGGTATGTTTAGAGATTATGATATGAATTATGTTCAGTTTCTCAGTTATATCTACATTATGAATTCAGAGTTTGTGATTTTGAGGTTATCCTTTTTACTGTTTCTTTTCCTTTGTAATTTCATTTGTCTGATGCCTATAGTTATAACAGGGGTTGGTGGGGTGCGTATTATACCTCTCTTGGTCCTTTTACAGTCTCCTGTATAATTAGACTTTAAACTAGTGCTACATAAGCAGCTTGCACTTTGGGCTTTTAAGTCACCATTCTTAATGTCTTAATTAGAACCTTCAGTCCGTGCCATGCTCCTGATGCTCTGACGTGTGTCTGCACCTGGCTTTGAATTTGCCCTTGGCATTCACTATTTCCATGGCTCTCCATCACTCTTCTTTTTTCCCACGTAAAAACATTTACAGATAAGATTTTTCTTTAAAGATTAGAACTCATAAGTTACAGATTAGGCATGGGTTTTAACAATTAAGTACTTTTTAAAATTCTTCTCTCAAATGGAGCCCCACTTGTGCCTTCCTGACTTGTCATTGTCATATCCTATATGAGTGTGCCCACAGGAGGATGCTGTTTTTACTGTTCCATGCACCTCAGAATTTACTCGGGAAATCAGTCACAGTTTCTGACTATCTCACATGGAATTTTTTGTTAGTTTGTTTTTGGAGACAGGGTCTCTCTGTGTACCCTTGGCTATTGTAGACTTGCTTTATAGACCAAGCTGGCCTTGAACTCGCAGTGATCCACCTGCCTCTGCCTCCAAAGTGCTGGGATTAAAGGCTTGCACCACCACTGCCCAGCCTCACATGGAATTTTTAATGCCTCTTTCAGTCTGTGAGAGAGGGAGGGAGGGAGAAAGGAAGAGAGGGAGAGTGGGAGGGAGGGAGGGAGGGAGGAGGACTGGGAGAGAGAGAGAGAGAGAGAGAGAGAGAGAGAGAGAGAGAGAGAGAGAGAGAGAGAGAGAGAGAGAGAGAGAGAGAGGAGGAGAGAGAGAGGGAGAGGAGGGGGGAGAGAGAGAGGAGGAGAGAGAAGAGAGAGAGAGAGAGAGAGAGAGAGAGAGAGAGAGAGAGAGAGAGAGAGAGAGAGAGAGCAGGCACACATTCATTACAGCATCTGTGGTGCTCAGAGGACAATTTGTGGAATTGGTTCTCTCCTTCCGCTGTGTGGGTTGTAAGGATGAAACTCAATCTAAGGGCTTGTTGCATAGAATATTGTTTCATATTCAATCACCAGGTTTCCCTGTTTATGCTGCAATAACTGGCATCTGGATATTTACATTTAAGGTATATATGCAAATAAAATTTCCAACTCATGTCCAGAATAAGTTTGTGTTCTTCGTTTTCTTTTTCTTTTCTTAAAGGAACATGGTGGCAAAGTGTAAGATGGGGCCTAATATGTTATTATGCTTAAGCTGCTTGGGGGAATGTGAATGTTTGTATTCTCAGCGAAAACATCCTAGATCACTATTATTTTTACGATTTCATTTTTTAATTTTTCTTTTTGTAATTATGTGGGGGAAAACCTTCTCTTTTTTTACCCCAAGTTCTTTTATGGACAATTCTCCCTTGACTAACGTTACCTGCTTGTGTCTGTCTTGAGGGAGAACTGCGTATGTGGACAGCCTCATTCCTCAGCCAGTTCTATTCCTTGCCACCAGGCAGGTTTGGGCTGAGGCAGCCTGATTTTCTGCTCATCCACCCAGTTTTTCAGCCTGTTGGGTCGCAGCCCAAGGCCAGATGTTATTTCATATCTGGTGCATTTGTGCTGAGACAAGTAGAATACCATATCCTAGAAACACTAACTTTAGTTAGTGCTAGAGAACAAGTAATTGAGTTTGCTGTGTCATGTCCTGGCAGGAAAAGAGCTCCAACAAGCTTCAGTTAAAGCCGGAAGCAGAGGGAGTACTACAGAGTCTTTGTAAAGGTTAACACTTCCACAGCTTTTGAAGCATGTGTTTCCCTAACAAGATTAGTAATGCCAGCTGTCTGCATTTGCAGAAACAATTTAACTTCAGTATTACATGAAACACTGAGTAAAATGACAATAACAGCTAAATTGAATTGAAATATGCATCACAGTTGCAAATGAAAAATGAAGCCTTACCTTCAGGATACCATAATAGCTGTTGCAAATGAAGGGAATGGAATCTTCGAATTTGTATTACGGAGAGATATTTTCAAAGAGAATATTAAAATATTTTGTTATAACTTTAACTTTTCATAGATTACATGCCTATGGTCTCCTGTCTTATGTTATATTCTTTTATTGTAAGTCAGAAAATGTTGAAAAGTTATATTCCTATATATATGTGGTAGCTGCACCACATCAGTGGATAGTGACTTGCTTCTGTCAGACTGCTCTGCAGTTCATGGTAGGGGGTGTGAAATAGTTATATTTCCTAGAACCACTGGAAGCTTGAGGTCTGTCTCCTTTGGAATTTTCCCATTAGATACCCTAAATAAACACAGAGATAGGAAGGGCATTTCCATTCTCCTGCTACCCAGTATCTCTAGGACATGCTACCAGGATCAAAACTCCTGTGATCAGGGCGATGTCCCCATCCCAAGAGCTTCCAGGGTTGTTTATTTGTGCTCCTGTGGTGGTTCTATGAATACAGATCAAAATGTTTTTAGCCTTCACAATTCTGAGACATCTGCATTTCATAACGCATCTCTTCCTCTTAATACTATAAAATAGACAACTTTGCTTCTGAGCTAACTTATATATGACTAACACTTAAATTGCAATTGATTTTTAAAATAATAATAAAATTATGTCACAGTGAATGTCATATATGTATTTCATACACATTTGTTTAGCAAAGCTGCTTTGAAATGTAGTCAAATTCCATCATCTAGTTAATCCTTCCTCCTGACTTGTGGTTGTTTGCTATAGTCTGTGTTTCTTAACACACCAGCTTAGAACTCCACACACCCACAGTGCTGCTGGCCTTGTCCTAAACCTGATGGCAACATCAGAGTGGTATAAACCCATTTCCTCTATAAAGAAGTATTTTATCAGAACAGCTAATCACTGGGTTTTAAGTTAATCCTAGAAATGCCATCTCTGAACTGTAATAAGTGCAAACCACCTGCCAGCCCCCTGCCTGGCTCTCTGCAGTTGGGCTCATTGACCTTCCATACACCTCCCACCACAGAACCCCTCACCAGCCTGGCCTTAGAGAAATAACCTTTGTGAGTTTCATGCATTTTAGTTTCACTTCTGTGTCCTAATTGTGTGTGACTTGCTACTAATATACCTGACTTTAGCTCCTTTCCATTCAGGACTCTATAAGGAGTCCCTGTCTTTGCTCAAATAAACTAGATACAGGTCAGAAAAAAGCAACAATGGAATTTGTCGGTACATACAATCTGTCAGTCACTCTTCTTTTGTGAGTGTGACACCTGACCACAAGTTGGATAGTTTGGTGTTGGGGCATCCTCCATCATAAAGAGGTATCCTGTAACAATTACATCATAAGTAACTGTGTACCAAATTCCTTAACTTCTAGGGCAGGAAAGGGCCGAATTTGCAGCCACTCATAAGAGAGCAACCCCCAATACCAAGTTATAAATGAACCTTGAAACATTAAAATCAACAGCACTCACAAAGCGTAGCTATTCCTATAAGTGAAAGGAACAATTCTTCACTCCAACACTACTGTCCCAAGCACAACAGCTGGAAGCAGTCACTTTAACAGAAATACTTAATGTTTTTGTTTTGTTGTTTTAGTGGCTACTTTTTAATCACTGCCCACCAATATCCAAGAAGTACTGATTTGTTCGTGTTGTGTTGACTTTCTGTTGAATTACACTAATAGTTGGCTCTCTTACCCTCCTCATGTCCTCTCCATCCACTTATACCAATTTATTTCCTTATTAGTTATGTCCTAATTTTTCATAGAATGATTACAGTATTTATCAATGCTTCATAAAGTAAAGTAGTTTGACTTCCCACTCTGTAAAATCAAGTTACCAACCCCGCCTCTTCTGGCCATTCTTTGAACTTCCCTTTCTCCTTCCAGCCTGTTTTTCATGCAGTTATAATGCAATAACTATGGTAAATAGTACATCCTCTTTCTCTTGAGACATTTCACTGTACTAGGAAGAAGCTTAAGCTGCTTCCAAGCATGTTAAGATTTGATCAAGAAGACCCACTTTAAAAGATCACCTCTGATTTTATTATCTTTGCTCATGACTGCATAGCTGTGTGACCTTTTAGACCATAAGTCCCACATGAGCATATTCTCATGCTGGAACTCCTCCATGGCATCATTGTCTTAAACCTCTCCTTTTATTGTACACTTGGTGGAGCACCCGGAGTGACAGAGTACAGAACACTAAAGCATAGCTAAACACACCATTCAACGAATTGATTGATAGCATTAGATGCCCCAAAACATGATTAGAAACTCTAATTTATACCTTATTTAGGAGCAGTAAAATCACACTAAGTGGACAATATGCAGACACTCCTCCTCCTTTTCATGGCAAATAATTCAAATCTTACAAGTAATAATTTATGCTTATAGATTGTTTCTCTAACATTTTACCAAATCCATTGGTTTATATTAATGTTCACTGTCCAGTTTCATTCTAACTGGGCAACTTATAATTTATTTTCCATTGTATGTCATTTAGCTGTAAGTGCTTAGAAATATTTTGCATTTGAGAATTTGTGTGTGCATGCTTCTTCCAGGTTATTTATGACTATTCAGGTTATTTACACTTATGAGTGTATGTCCTTTGATATTAATGTTATGTGTTAGCACATATTCTAATAATCATCAGAATATGTAGGATGATGACTGATAATTTTTGCTATGTTAACTTTCAGGTATAATAAAATCTTTGTACTTCCAGTTAGGAAGAGGACTGAAAACTGAAAGCTGGAAGGTGCAGGACCAGGTAGCTCAAACAGCAAGTGGTTTCTTAGACAGGACCCCAGTACAGATGACCCTCCCCAATGTCTGCCATAGGGCAGTGGTATTGCCGGTAGATTATCTATTACTCTTAGTGTGATTTTGTAGTTATAGTGCAGAGCTTGGCTTTATGGTCACAGGAAGGGGATGGCTAGTGAGATAAACCAAGGTTATTAGGAACCAGGAGGATGATCTACCTCCAGAAGATAGTGGACTACAATGAGGGGAAAGTAAACTAAAATTCCAGTCTCAGGACTCCGTGGTGCAGTTCAAAAGGATATTTGACTTCAGTGGTCCTGGTGTGACCTGGGAGATGATTCTAAACTGCTGCTTACCAAGCGTCATCAATCCCAGTTAGCCAGACAACTATGGGTGAACATTTAGATTAGCAGACCTGATCTAGTTTTTAGCCATAAAATAAGGCTCCAATAATCTATATTGAACTCCCCGAGAATACTTATAAATCCTCACATTTGGGTACCACACTGTTAGGCATAGCAATTGCTGATGTTAGGGTAGGACGATGCATTCCAGGGTTCACTTCCCCTTCTCTACCCAAAAGCCAAGGAGGGTTTCCCTAAGCAGGACCTGTCACCCTTCTCAGCCAAAGGCCCGGAAAGAAGAGAGAATGGTTGAAGACTGTTTCACACATAGTAGAGCTCAGCTTGGAAGGATAAATCTCATCACTTGTTTTTCCTGTATTAGCTGAATGTAGCAACGCTTATGAAAAGTCAGTTTTTACTTCATCCTGTTCTACTGTGGTTTCCACCCCTCCCCTACTAACAGCACCTAAATATGGCATCTAGTCAAGGTACCCTCCAAATCAAGAAGAGTCAACAAGCATGTTGGAAATGTTATAGCTTGAGGGATCTTTTTGTCCTTATAGATTTGAATAATTTCATTTTTTTTTTTTTGCGAACATGAAGTCTATGGTGGCCTAATATTGGTTAAAATCTTAAATATAATGTTGACATAAAATGAAAACACAGCTCCACAGTTTAATGCCTGGTTTCCTTTCATACTCCAATGAATGCAAGGGGGACTGTTAGCTGGAGTGAAATCATCTGGAGTGCTGAACTGCATTAAACCATAGAGGCTTTAGATGTTAAGAAATGTGATTTTAATTTTGCCTGCTGACTTTCTGAAGGCAGCTTAATATACGAGAGAGTTGAATGGTGATATCATGCTGTTGGCACTTGAGCTTTCTGCTGGAGGTTCAATCCAGGCTTGGAAACCTGTAATTACTATTTCCTGAGTAATTCTAGGTTTTCATTATTCAATCTGCCTATGTCTAACAGGTATTGAGAAGTGATATGCAAACAGGCATGGACACAATGCAAACAACAACTTCCTTATGTCAGTGCTGTTCAGTGTGGGTTGCTGATGCTGTAATAACACAACACTGCAAAGCATGATGAGTGCACCTGGCAGGTTAAATGCCATTATTTTATGTTGTGGTTGTTGTATGTTACACTGTACTTACTTACTATGACTCCATACACTCATTTCAAAAGACAGAGATATGTAAAGGCATAAATGCTTATTTAAAGAAATCAAGTCCTTAAACTAACACAAATGTCTTTAAATGGCATATGCTGTATGTCTCTGAAGTTTTTGAGGACCACTTACCTATTTACATTTATATTTACATAGTGTATAATCATATCTATCTACCTGTCTGTCTACCTATCATTATCTATCTATCTATCTATCTATCTATCTATCTATCTATCTATCTATCATAAATCTGAATAGCTAAATGTTGCTTGTTTCTAGATATTTACTGCCTCTTCAAGCTAGGATGTATATTTCTGTGATCAACTAAACTAGTATCTGACTTGACCATGAGTCTGTTAACTTGTATAAATTAATTATCATAAATAGTTTGTATTAGCACATGTTAACAGGACAGTAATTAAACTTTCCATGTGTAAATGAGTTGTATAGGTCCAATATCTCATACCAGAGTAGAAATATAAATACATTTGTGTATCAAAAATAACCTTAACTTTGAATCAGTATACAAAATTCTATGCCCATGTATCTTTAAAAAATCTTATTTCTATATCAATATGCAGAATTCCATACCAATGAACTAAAAATTTAAATTAAGCCCCTTTTGACTTGAGACATATCAACTCCTGCAACCCCAGCCTACATTAATAAAGATGATGAGCATCACAAAATCTCCCTCTGGAGATAACTTCATTAATGGCAAGCTAGCCACTGGGCAATCATGCCTGAGCTCTTTCTACAGACAATATGGTCAATGTCAAATATAAGATTCAGTTCTGAATATGAAAACACAACATGCATAACACCTTCTTTTATAAAAATTGAAGTGCTTTAAAAACATTTTGCTTATTCATTTATTTCCTTAGGTATTTACTGATTTCTCTGTCTCTCTCTCTCTCCCTCTTTCTCTCTCTCTCCCTCTCTCTGTGTGTGTGCATGCATGTGTGTGTGTATACATTAGAAGACTACTGGTAGGAGCTGGTTCATTAATTCCACGATGTGGCTTCTAGAGATTGAATCCAGATCATCAGACTTAGTGGCAAGTGTGATCAAATATCTTGCAACACGACAAAATTAAGGTTATATTTTGGTTACAACATACTATGTATTAAGTCTTGTTAAGGTATTGTATTTTTGTAATTCTTTATAAAAGCAATATGACATCCTAGTCCTTTTGAAACTACTATCACAAACCATTTAAGACAATTAAGAAATGCATATTAATAGTTAATCAAACTTTTGGTTCTATTAGATATTAGTTTTGTTAATCACAGGTGTTTACTAAGTTAATCAGATAGTTAGTAGCTGGAGAGCAGCAGCATTTGCCTACTCAAATATACTGAGATAGATATATGGTCTTCAAAACCTCAGAGATCTATAGAATGTGGCATTTAAGGATGTTTTATTAATTTAAGGCTTTTTTGACAATGAGACACTTCAACTCCTGGCAGCACCCACATACTACTTTAAAGAAGATGATGAATATTAAAGAACCTCCTTATGGAATTTGCTTCAAATGCAACAAGCTGCCACTGGGCATGAAACTGCCCTTGCTTCATCTTCTGACAGTATGTTGTCCAAGCTGTGGCCAAGTAGGACAAAAGTAAATTCGACTGCCAAATTGTGCCAGGACAAAGTAGAGAAGTCCTTAATAATTCCTACTTCACAGAAAAGTCTGTCAGAATTTCTGGGTCAGTAGGCTGAAGAGATGGTTGCTCTAACATTACAGCGGAATATTGAGTGACTCTCCAGGATGCCAGCAGTTTTTGTCATTTCTATAGTTTTGGAAGCTGCTTGCTCTGCACCCCCTGTTTGTTCAGATATTTATTCTTCTCAGGCTTCAAATGGGGATGAAGACTAGATAGTTATAATCTCACTAATTTGCTCAGGATTTAAGAAAATTGTCTTGGGCTGGAGAGATGGCTCAGAGGTTAAGAGCACCTGAGAGGTTAAGGTCCTGAATTCAATTTCCAGCAACCACATGTGGCTTACAACCACCTGTAATGAGATCTGGTGCCTTCTTGTAGTGGACAGGCACACATGTGGGCAAATATTGTATAAATAATAAATCTTTTAAAAAAGAAAATTGTCTTAAGGTCTAAAAAGATGTTTCTAGGTTGATGAATGCCAGTTATGATAGAAAGTAATTTAGGTACAGAACTTTGGACTCACCAAGATAGAGTAGATAATAGAATACTTTATCCAAGATTGCTAACCATGTATGGACTGGACATTGTGAATGTAATTCTTACCAAATAGTTATCATTTTTTGATATTAGAGAAAGAGGCTTGCTTCTATTTAGACAAAAAAGGGGGAAATGTGAAGGATATTTGATCACCCTGGTTCTTGTTGCCGTGGCTCAGCCCTAGCACACATCTTTAACCCAAGAGCCTTCTGTTTAATGTAAACAGGTAGTTGTGTGGCTCAGTCAAGCCACACACCTTTAACCCAAGAGCTTTCGATAAACATGAGCTAAGTAAAGTCAACCATAGGTCAAGAGGTGGATTAAGCAACGAGTTGACATGGAGTGAACCTAAGGAAACATGGGAAAGAAGCACATGAAGTTGAAGGGAATTTAAGCCAGCATGGAGAAGGAGAGAGACTTTTGCCTTCTGAGAGATGAGCTGAGTAGGAAGGTCAGCTGGATGTTGTCTCTGCCTCCCTGAGCTAGCAGATTTTCATGCCAGCATCTGGTTTCTGAGTTTTTATTGGTAAAATTGAATATTTGAGATTTTGTTTAAGAATATTAGGCAAGAACCTTTACCCCCTGAAACATCCTTCTGGGCCAACAAAACAACTCTTTGCCTTTCATTTTAATCTGTTTTATGCACTGGTTCTGCAGTTTCTGCAATACAGATTCTATTGGAAAGGAAACAAGTTCATAGCAATGACAGGCAGCTGTGGCTGCCGAGATGATAGCTTCATAATGGGACTGATAGCTAATAATACTGTACATGGCATAATACAGACAGAAGCTGATGTCATGACTAAATGGTGTGTGTGTGTGTGTGGTGTGGTATGTTTACATGCCCTACATGACTAATGTTGCTCTCTGTATTTCTCTGTCCATAATCTAAATCCATGTGAAGTTATACAGTTTTAAATTCAGTTTGAGATCATTCCACCAACCAGCTCTGCGATCTGGAACTGGATCTGAGGATCTCTGACAGCAGTCTCGGGTATCAACAGTAGGAATTGTCCAGGAAGGAATTCAGGTGTTCAAATGCCAGGGTTTTAGTAATGTCATGTATTTAGAAAGCCTGACTCATCCCCAGATAAATTGTTACACGCCTGAGCCATTAGAACACTAAGAATTTTATGCACAGCAAATGAGCATTCAAATTTTGTTAGTCTACAACTACCTCTTACAAAAGACTAGGTACCAGAAGTTTTCAAAGATATCAATGGATTATAGGGGCTCTAGGAATGGGAACACCCCATGTCATTAATATATTCCAAGTTATTAGAAATATTGGTTTAGATATGTGTATTTTATGTGCATGTGTATAGTCACAAAAGGCACTGAGTAAAATTTTAACAGTGAAAGTAAAAATAAAATATGACAGGCTTGGTGCTCTATGTTCTTAATCTCAGCACCCAGGAGGTAAAGGCAGGCAGATCTCTGTGTGGTTGAGGCCAGCCTCATCTATACAGTAAGACCCTATCTCAGCAAGTAAATAGTGCACTGAGTGTAATTTTAGCAAGTATCTTAGTTTGGGGTTCAAGCAATGGTAGTGGCTAGCCTCTTACAAGTGTTCATGAATGCCTGCGCACAGAAAAACACCCCATGGGTTACTTTCAGGGCAGGAAAGAAAAGAAAATTAAAGAAATAACCTGGATACATAAAGTTTTGAAGCATATGTATGTATGTATGTGTGTATGTATGTATGTATGTATGTATGTATGTATGTGTGTATGTATGTATTAATCAAAGCTTCAGGTTACAAAGTTAACTGCTTTATGAACCAACAGCCAAAATTCCAAAAATAAATAAACAAACAGCATCATTTACAAAAGTATCAAGAATATCAAATGTTTAGAAAATAAATTAACACAAAGTAATAAATACTTTTATGCTCAATACTGTAAAAAAAATTACTGAAATCTTAATAAAGGAAAAAAATTCTCATTCCCATTATTAGGAAACTTGACATCAAATATTTAATTGTATAAAATATTCATGATATCAAACTCATATCCAGCTATATTACAATTCTTATAAAAAATATACCAGTGGTATTTTTTGAACTAGAATCAGTAGTCTCAAAGTTCATATAGAAACACCAAGGTCCACAGAGAATAAAAGCAAACAGAAGCAGTGAAAAAAGCAGGAGTCCACACAGTGCCTGATTTAAAGCACATGTCATAGCTAAAGAATCCGTAACATGGTCAGGTGACTCTGGATAGGAATCAAGCGGATATGTGTTTCTCCAACTATGAGTAATCACAGGTATATAACAATATCATAAACTTTAAAGTCATTATAGACTTTCAGCTGCCTCAGGAATATTCAGTTATGGTTGATTCAGGCTAGTTATGGTACTCAGCCCGAGTGGCTGCTATGACTCCTCCACCCTGGCCCTGTGGTAGGCAGCAGTGCACACATTATGTAGACAATGCAATTCTGTCCTCAAAACATTGGGATCTGCAATTTGGTCACTGGTGACTGTTTCTCAACATAGGATACACACAGCGATTCAGGTGGCATATGGCTAGGACTTTTGCACACCCATGCATTTGCAAATTCCATCTCTTAGGCTTAGGTGATTTCAAATTGATCGAAGGCAACATTTTCCTTTTCTTTTGGTTTTCTTTTTCCTTTTTGAGAGCCAGATACTGAATACCAGGACAATCAAAAGCAAAGTACATGCCACGTAAGAGGTACAACATGATTATACATGCCAAGGGAAAGGTACATGTTTAGAGAATATTGATCCTTGGCACAGACACAGACTATAATAGAGACAGTCTACAAAGCAATGACCAAAACAAGGAAGAAAAACAGACATTGGTAAAGAAAATATGATTTACTGAGTTAGAGTTCTGTTACCAGTTATGTCAAAAATAAACTCAAACTGTATAAAGAAACCAGAAAATGTGACCATTTGAAGAAAATATAGCAGAATAAATGTAGTTTCATTGCAAAGGATTTGTGGACAAATATCATGGGCAGGATTTTAAACCAGTTCAAGGATGGACTGGAACAAGTACTGAGGAAAGACATGTGGGCAAAGTGAAGAATGCATATCTGAACAGGTAAAGAGATAAAATCCCTGAAATCCTAGTTAACATTTTAAAGCTTAAAACTACAATAAATAAAGTACAAAACTCACTGGTAGATTCTGAGGCAATTCTGAGCAGAGAGAAATCATCAGTGAAAGATGGGCTAAAGAAAAATTTCTAGTCTAAATGACAGAAATAAAAATTATCATCTATTTATCATCTATCTATCTATCTATCTATCTATCTATCTACTATCATTTGTCTATGTATCTATGTATGTATTTTTCTATCAATCTACTACTGTTTATGTACTGTCATCTATCTATTATTTATTTATTTATCTAACATATACCTATTTTATCTATCATCTATCAGTTATCTATATATCATCTACCTTTCATCTATCATCTATCTGTCTATCTATCTATCTATCTATCATCTATGTATCTATATATGCAGAAAAAGTTAACAGAGCCTAAAAGAATTTTCAGAGCACCATGAGTGAACAGAAGTACATACTGTGTGAGTCACTGAAGAAGAGAAACAGAACATCAGAAGAAATACACGGTGATAACTTTCCAAATCTAATGAAAGACACAAACCTAAACATTAGAAATTCATTAAAAGATAAGGAAAAGGAACGCAAATATGTACACAGGAAGCTCTTGGAAGTCAGCAAGAGGCCTGGAATGTGGCTCAACAGAAGTATGTGGTTGGGATGTAGAAGGAACTTAAATCACTCTCCATGCCATCCATAAAGCATCTTGACAGGCAAGTAGAGTAAGAAGCTTGGAAGCAGCTGAGAGTACTGAGGGTCATGAGCATGGCTACCAGTAGGCTTCTTAACATAAACCCAAGTTCAAAACATATACCCAAAGTAATAAGAGAAAATTATCTCCACAAACTGTTAATAATCACCAACATTCTCTTCAAAGGTGGGGAAGAAATTGAGGCACTGCTGGACAAGAATCAGAGTGAGCTCGGTACAGGGCCAACCTTTACAAACAGGAAACGATAGGAAGGAAAAGGAGTGGTTTATTATATATACGTGTAATTATATAAATGTATACAAAAAAAGAAAAATAAAAAATAGAAAGAAGGAAAGGGTGTTAATGAAGGGGAAAGTATATGTTCTGAGACCCACGAGGTTTTGGAATTTAAGGTGATTGGCAAGCGTACCATCAATAAAGTCCCAGCACTAAATCCAGATGGTAGAGAGTTGAAGAAGTACATATGGTTAATTTTTAAGAGTTTAAAAGAAGGAGTACAGGTGCCTGTTTATCCGCTTTATGTGGCTGATTCTACCTTCAGCAAAGGTCTCTACAGTGTGCATACTACTGAGTTGCAGAGCCTGTCTCTGATAGGGTGAAAATAAATAGGTGTGATAGAATCTGAAAGTGTCATATGCCTTGTTTCCTTGTTACAGGGTAAGGAGAAAGTCACACTCTTGAGATCCTAATCCTTAGTCAACATTCATGATAACTTCCTCTTTTAAGTTAACACATAATGCAAGTTGACTGTTTGCTGATCAACTCATGGTCATGTCAATTACTAGTCTGTGTTTATCCAAGAATATACATCCTAGGTTTAACAGATAGATATATTTTATAGGTAGATAAGGTAAAATGGATAAGGTCTTCAAAAACCTCAGAGATCTACAGAATATGGCATTTAAAGAGGTTTTTATGGGCTGGAGTGATGTCTCACTACTTAAGAGCACTGACTGCACTTCCAGAGGCCCTGAACTCAGTTCCTAGCAACCACATGGTGGCTCACAACAACCATCTGTAATGTGATCTTGTGCTCTCTTCTGGCCTGCAGATGTACATGCAGGCAGAGCACTGTGTGTACAATATTAAATACGTCTTTTAAAAAGATGTTTTTATTATTTAAAGATTCTTTGACAATAAAACAGATTAACTCCTGGCAACGCTCAGCCTACCTCAGAGAAGATGATGGGCATCAGAGAACCTCCTTATGGAGATGGCTTCAAATGTGGTAAACAAGCCATTGTGCAAAATGTCCTTGTTTCTGCCACAGACAGAATTATGCCTAAAAGTGGACAAGCTTGAATGCTTGTCCTGACAAGACAGAGTAAGCAAGTCTTCAATAGTTCCTGCCTCACAAATATGTCTGTTACATAGACGGGGCCAGAAGGCTGAAGAAGATGCTCCAACTTTATAATTTTGGTGATTGTTCAGGCAGTAAACTGCCTCTGTAATTTTTTTTTCCATTTTGGATGCTGATAACCTACACTTCTTGTTTACTCAAGTAATTAATTTTATTCCTTCTCAAGACTCTGATGGGGTTGAAGACCAGATAGTTTAATTTTACAATTAAGCTTAGTTGTTTAAGGGTTAAGATGTTTTTAGGTCTAGACAGATGTTTTTAGGTTTATAAAGATGAGATATGATAGATATAGATTTACATTCAGACTTTTAGACTCACCAAGATAGGAAAGATGTTTTATTCAATGTTGCCAAATATAAATAGGCAAAACACTATGAATGTAACATTAACATAATCTCTGATTGCTTCATGGTCCTTCTTGATGTATGTAGTTTATTATATATGTATATGTAATGATATATATGTGTATGTAAACAAATTTTTAAAACTTACCAAGAAACTGGGACAGAGGGGAGGACATCCTATTGGGACTCTAGATGAGAAAAGCATGGGAGAATAGCAAAGTAGAAGGATCTAGAGGGTCCTAGAATCCTACAAGTAGAACATTATGATAGGCAGTTTGGGCCCAGGGGTCCCGCTCAAACTAAGGCACCAGCCAAGGACAATACAGGCAGTAAACTTTAAACCCCTACCCAGATCTAGCCAATGGGCAGAACATTCTCCACAGTTGAGTGGAGAGTGGGATATGACTTTCTCATGTACTCTAGTGCCTCATATTTGACCATGTCCCCTGGAGGGGGAGACCTGGTGGCACTCAGAGGAAGGACAGCAGGTTACCAAGAAGAGACTTGATACCCTATGAGCATATACAGGGGGAGGTAATCCCCCTCAGCCACAGTCATAAGGGAGGGGAATAAGGGGAAAATGGGAGGGAGGGAAAAATGGGAGGATACAAGGGATGGGATAACCATTGAGATGTAACAAGAATAAATTAATAAAATTTAAAAACAAAACAAAACAAAGTTCTGGCAATGATGAAAACACACATGAGACCCATGTCCTACTTTTACCAAGAGTGCAAGATAATATTTTCTTTAGCCTCATTTTAGTCTAAAATAGATTCAGTATGGTTGGGTGGTTAGTTTACTAATTTTCTGTCTTCAATTCTCTAACAGTGTCATAAATCATGATTTTCTATGTCACTTTGTGTTATTTTGAGTTTGATGTGCCTTTCAATTCTTTTTAACAGCTTATGGTTAACATCTGTTTCTAGCCATTCTCCCCTCTCTATAAGTATGGCTATTTTAAAGTTTCACTTAGCATACGAAATATTTCAAGGTGCAGAGTGCTCTGGGACCATAGCCTAGCATAATCATCATCAAAGAGACCAGAGAAACTTCATCTGACAAGTGATGGGAGCAGATGAAGAGTACAACAGCAAAATATTAGGCAGATGAGGAGGAGGAAGCATTGGAGGAACCAGAGGGGTCAGGGACACACCAAGAGAACTCTGCTCACAGAAGCAACTAGCCAGGAGTCATGGGAAC
Source organism: Acomys russatus (assembly GCF_903995435.1). Classification (NCBI taxonomy): domain Eukaryota; kingdom Metazoa; phylum Chordata; class Mammalia; order Rodentia; family Muridae; genus Acomys; species Acomys russatus. Next base: position 31,299,091 of record NC_067148.1, on the reverse strand, counting down.
TTGAGCTATCAAACAACCTGTATGGTCTGACCTAGGTCCTCCACAAATATGCTATGGCTGAGTTGCTTGGCGTCCTTGTGGGAATCTTAACAATGAGTGCAGGTGCTGTCCCTGACTCTTTTGTCTACTTGCAGGACCCTTTCCCTCCCTCCTACCTTTTCCCTTGTACAGGCTTGATGTGATGGTAGGGCCTGGTCTTATTGTAGCTTGTTATGCAGTGTTTGTTTGGTTGATGTCCCAGGAAGACCTGCTCTTTTCGGAGGGGAGCTGAGGGAAGAGGAGAATCTGGAGGAGAGATGGGGGAGGCTGTGATGGAGGGGAAATAATGTATGTAATATTTGAGAGAAGAAAAACAATTGTCTTAGATAATTAACTACTGAACAATGACATAGGAGATCATATGGAAGCATGAAAATCTCAAAAACAACCTGAACATTTAACCCAAGAATGTGTGGTCTGTAATCAGAGCACCTAAAATAGGTTATGGAGCTATGATCATTGCGGTGTATGTCCTTCCAACAACTCAAAAGGATTAGATCATTAACCTCAAGATTTGTCTTATAATGTGGATCACTGTTAAAAAGAAACGACAAGCCTATTTATCAACAAAATGATAGTGAAGGTAGATAAAATGAAAGGTCAAAACTACAGCACATATAATACTTGCAAAGGAATGTTGGAAATCATCACAACTCTAAGAACTAAGTCAAGCTTTATAAAAAAAAAGTTAAGCTGTATAGAATCTGGCAAATGAAGAAATGGAACAAGGAAATAAATAATAAAATGATCAGAGACAGTCAAGAGTGGGACGCTGATGATATTCTTTTAATTTTTAAATTGTAATTCCTTAATTTTTTATTAATTTTCTACAATAGATAGGTTAAAAGTAAGAATTAAATTCTATCATAGTTATTTTTACCTCATTGTATTTAAAATTATGCCCACTTATGTATTTATTTCACTCACATGTGTGCATGCACACATGTGCGTGTATGTGTGTGTGTGCATGGAATGCATATGGAGACAGCTTGGGGGACTCAATTCTCTCCTTGCCATATAGTCACTGAAGATGAAACTCAAGTCTTCAGGTGCCTTTACTTGCTGAGAAAGTTCAACAGCATACATTTAAAAATTAATTAATTTTATTCTTTGATAATTTCTTATACATATAAAATTCATTGTGCTTACTCTCATCCCCATGCACTGTTACCTCCCTCCCACTCATGCCATTCTCCATCCTAAGGAATGGTCCCTTTCCCATATTCATGTCTTTTTTTTAATGATCCATTTTGGTTACCCAGAGCCAGAGATGTTCTCATTGTTTGAAGGTGTTCACTGGAGCTTGTAGATACCACGAGTGATCACACAACCCAAGACAATGACTCCCTGTCTCCCAGAACCTGTCAGGTAGCAGATGATTCAGTAGAAAGGCTAGGATAATTTTTCTCCTTAAGGCGTTTTTCATCTTCTTATTGAATCGAGGTGCCTGTGCTGTACAAGAGTACTTAGAACTATGAGAGCTCCAAGGTAGAAGTGTCCTCCTCCAAAAGACACTGCAATCTAACAACAGCTGAGAAGAACCAGATGCCCTACTCCAATTTTTGCTCTAATTGAGCTATCAATTTTTAGAAAAAATATCTTATCTTTCTAACTTAGTAGTTAATATTTTTGCTACTCAGAATGTGTGTGGGTGATGCTACTTATTAAGATATTTGTAATCTTTTTTCACAATGAGTTTTGATCATGTCTTGATTGTGTTGTGTCTGGAGACAATTTGGATTTCTCCTGGCTCCATTAGGAGAAGCGTAGTGCTTGTCACACTGTAAGTGGTCAAAAGGTGCTCAGGTTTCCTGTCATCATGAAGGAGGGCACACTTTGTGTACGATGTGTAGAGGAAGACATTTCCCTCTTTCACCTACTTTTATTGCCTTGAGGTAACTGCTGATGGCATTTTGGTTCAAAACCTCTTACATATAGGTTGCATATTCAAACTACAGTAGGATTAGTTAATTACTTATTCAACTCCTAAATATGTTTTGAGATTACAAAATATCCTCTTAAAAGAGAGCTGATATAAGTTATTTAAAACTCTAATTCTATTATATTATTATACGGAACAATATTAATCCTTTGGGAAAAGAAAAGGCACAAAAACAAAAACCACAAATAGACACAGAAATAGTCTTACTGACATAGTTATCAGTATTCTACACATAACACCACTAATAATCACTTGACATCTTTCTGGTTTATGGGAATTTTAATTTTTCTAACATAAATCAACATTGTATTTTCATTTATATTACTATATTCTTGTTCAAACAACCAATCTACTCATTTATTCCTATTTTCTGATCAGTAGTTTACATGCTAGCTCTGCTTGATTAAGTTTCCTCATTTGGTAATAGAAGTTAATCTTGGTCCTTCGACAGTTAATCTCTGGAGAGATGTGTGATATTATGAAAACCATTCCAAAGCTCTTGGGAGTCATAGCCTTGTGATGCTGGAGTTTGTTTTGATTTTTGTAGTGCTCTTTGTTTCCACTTCCTAATTGTATATGAGAATAATCTAATTAGAAACACTAAAAATATTAGTTTTACATGATTTATAGATCTAATCACTAGTCTCCAGGAATCCTTGTCCTTTGAGGAGGTTGATAAACCCTCCTTTGGAGGATGTGACTGAATGCTGAGTTCCGCAGAAGGCTTTATTGGGGAAACCAGCACTAGAAGAGTGAGTTACCTGCATCAGGCTCATGCGATCCCTTTCTTTCTGCACTGCAGCGGATTACTATGAATCCTGACAAGCTAACTTCTGCGCCATTCTCTCAGCTTCTGCTCATGTTCATGTTTGTTTTGTGGATCTGGCAAATGCTTATATGCTTCCTGGTAAAGCAGCCACTGCAGATTCACTTCTCAGTTTCTGTGCAGAACCTCAGATCATTATCCTATGCACCTCCTTTCGATTCTCTCTCCCTTTCTAGCATCACATCTGTTGTAGAAGAAAGGTGGGTACATGGTACCTTAGTATTATTTCTATTTGCTTATTACCAAAGGCAGTTGAGTAGACATGCTTTTGAAAAGCCAATTAGATCATCAAACTATAGTGGGACACTTACAAATGCATGTAATGCAATCCTTTAAAAAATATTCAATAAAAGCACTCCATCATTTGATTACTCCATGGAAGAAAAACTCCAAACTATTTCATTTGAGGTTAGTAACTGCATAAGATGAGCATCTATTCTTGATGTTAAACATGGGTCTTGATGTTACATAAAATATTTTAATAAATTAAACTTGAACATTTATTCAGATTTTGATTGAATTCTACCCATACAGTATTCACCCTGGGGTACCGATTAGCAGCTATTTGATAAAAGATATCCAAGGACCAAGAAAACTCATGTCTTTTATGATAAAATGGATCCAAGGAGAGGCCTGGCATCCCAAAAGATGCATATAAATGTAGCAATGGTGGAGGCACAGTTTATGAACTTTGAAATATTAAATTTTCTATTCTGCTTTCCCTCCAACAGCCACTTTAAAAAGACGGAGCATTGAAGTCAATTATGTTCAATATTTGACAGTTGCTCTTAGTTAGAGCCCTGATCTTCCAGAAGGCACCAGAATCTTTGCTCTAAGTGAACCACGTTCCATATCTTCATCCTTCTTTACCTTTGTGTTCTGTGATGCTTCAACTATAGATGGGGTGATTTTTCAGATATCGTTGCTCTTTTTTAACCTATTTACTTTCAAACTCAATGTAGATTATTTATATTGCTTTATATCATTTCTAAGAACCAGGAAGTTAGAAATAACTTCTGAGTTTTAATAACATTAATATTATTTTCAACCAGTCTATCTTATTTATTTATTTGTTTTTTAAATTTTTTATTAATTTATTCTTATTACATCTCAATGGTTATTCCATCCCTTGTATCCTCCCATTCTTCCCTCCCTCCCATTTTCCCCTTATTCTCCTCCCCTATGACTGTTCCTGAGGGGGATTACCTCCCCCTGTATATGCTCATAGGGTATCAAGTCTCTTCTTGGTAACCTGCTGTCCTTCCTCTGAGTGCCACCAGGTCTCCCCCTCCAGGGGACATGGTCAAATGTGAGGCACCAGAGTACATGAGAAAGTCATATCCCACTCTCCACTCAACTGTGGAGAATGTTCTGACCATTGGCTAGATCTGGGTAGGGGTTTAAAGTTTACTGCCTGTATTGTCCTTGGCTGGTGCCTTAGTTTGAGTGGGACCCCTGGGCCCAAACTGCCTATCATAATGTTCTACTTGTAGGATTCTAGGACCCTCTGGATCCTTCTACTTTGCTATTCTCCCATGCTTCTCTCATCTAGAGTCCCAATAGGATGTCCTCCCCTCTGTCCCAGTTTCCTGGTAAGTGAAGGCTTTCACGGGACATGCCCCTTGGGCTAATATGCAGATATTTATTTTTTGAGAATAGCTTTTACTCTTTTGCCCAGGGAAACCTCAGTCCAACATTAATTCAAAATCTTTCTGCTTCACTCACTCAAGGAGCTGGAGTTAAAGGCATACACTCTGAGTCCAAAACATTCCATCTAGTGTGAATCAAATATTATTTGAGTTTTTAAATTCTATCTTTTCAGAATCTATTTTGTAAAAATGACCTTTACTTGACTCTTGTCTTTCTTGTCTTTTCTTATTTTCCACGTACTTGTCACTACTCCTCAGAGCTAGCTAACTACCTTTTAACTCTATGATATGATCCAGCCTCCTGCCCTTTCCCACAAAGGTTCCTTCTTACATGGTCAAAACTATTAAAATCTAACCAACATCATTGATGACTCAACACTGAAATAGAGGTTGGGTGCAATTATAATTTAAAACTATTAACAATACATTAGTTCTATAATTCATTTTCATATTCTTTAAGGCCTCACCACCACTCTCCATACTCTCATTGAGTTCAGTTCCAGAGTTATCTTACCATTCTCTGAGCTTTATTTATTTATTTATTTTTGGTCTAAATCACTTTTTTTCACTATCTTAATGTTTTCTGCATATCTGAACATTAAACTCAAAAGAACACACATATGTATTTTTCTTTCTGAATATAATAATATTCCTTCCAATGGTTTTTTTTTAATTTTTCTGAATTTTTTGTTTGTATGTCCTTAATATGTAAAATCTTTTTTTTCTGCCTGATAGTTTTTTTAATTATTATTTTTTATTAATTTATTCATATTACATCTCACTGGTTGTCCCATCCCTTGTATCCTCCTATTCCTCTCTCCCTCCCATTTTCCCCTTACTCCCCTCCCCTATGACTGTGACTAAGGGGGACTTCCTCCCCCTTTATATGCTCATAGGGTATCAAGTCTCCTCTTGGTAGCCTGCTATTCTTCCTCTGAGTGCCACCAGGTCTCTCTATCCAGGAGACGTGGTCAATATGAGGCACCAGAGTCCGTGTGACAGTCATACCCCACTCTCCACTCAACTGTGGAGAATGTCCTGTCCATTGGCTAGATCTGGGTAAAATCTTAATGTATTCCAATGATTATTATTGGTCCCTTCTTAAAAGATTTAATTATTTTTATTAATGTTGACAAGAGTTTGTATGCATGGCTAAATGTGCAGCATATGTGTATGGTGGCTGTAGAGGCTAGAAAAAGATCTATCGGTCCCTAGAACTGAAGCTGTAGATGGTTGTGAACTGTGATGTGTGTGCTCAGACTGAAACCTAGATTCTTTCCCGGAGTAGTAAGTGCTCTTAACCACCAAGCCATCTCTCAAACCCCTAGCATTACTTTCTTACTACAATATATACAGTATTTGTATAGCATAATTATATTTTGTACTGAGAGAATAATACCTGGTTTTTATTCACAAACTGCTACTCGGGAGTTACGAATATGGGCTGGTCTGTGTGCTTAGAGGCAGAGGACCAGAGGTGGCATACGATGTAGAAGTGTTCCAACCCTGGATATATCATATCAGTTGCAAGCTAAACATTACTGTGTCTTAGAAACGCCCTCCTGCCCATTTTGACCTATTTTGTCTCACTCTAACACATCATATTGCACCTTCATGAGTGTTTTGTTTTTATATTTTTTTCTACTCCTCCAAACTAGAAATACTATTTTAGATGAAAATAGTACACACTCACATCCACTGAGAAATCCCTGATGGTTTAATTATCACTGATAATTTCTAAAAAGCAATTTGAAATCACCTCCAATTGTGGCCTATTTAGCAATAAGTTTCCAATAGTGTGCACAGGGTAATAAGTGTTAAAATATTAAACAACCCTTCACCTTGATTGTCAAGTTTGTTTTAGAGTAAAATGAGCATAGACGTCCTCATAGTCACATCTTTTAGGAACCCAAACCTTTATTAAGTGCACGTATATCCATTTGGAAGGTTACAGTCGAAAAACAAATTATTTGTTGGAGAAAGTAAAAGCCTTCAAGTGAACACAACTCCTTCTCGATTTTAAATTATGAGATTTTTTTCATAAACGCATAAAGAAATATTATCAGTAATCTTTAGTTCATCTCCTATTTGTTTATACAAAGAAAAGCAGATTTGGGAAATGAAATGGTACATCAGGTTCTCCTTCTGGCTAGATAAACACAATTTGTAGGGGACACCATTGGAAGGCAGCTTAAAGGACACATGTAGTAAGAGCATTAAATCGTGTAAAGCGATTACAGTTTCCACAGTAATGGGCCAAATGCTATAATTCTGGTGCTTGAATGGAGATGAAATGTGTGTACCCTAATCTAAAACTTGAAAGGCAGGTTTATTTTGAATATAAAGTACATGTTTTAAATAACAAAAATTTTTCACCAATATTTATGTTTTTTCTCAAAATCTATTATTGTGAAATGTACATCCAGCACAGTGAATCAGGCCCTTATCATTTAATGGAAAGGATTAGGAGGCAGGAAATATGTTTTAAGTCACATTTTTCAAAGTTTGTTCTGCTCTGGGAACTAAGTTAATGAAAAAAGAATGAACGAGTGTTTGAAAAATATCATGCATGGATGTTATTGTGTGTTAAATCCATGTCTTATTAACACTTTAAAGACACTATTTTTGCAACATTTTGGAAGACAATTTCCCTTACAATCATATCAGACGAAGACTCTATCTTGATGACTCACACACTTCCTTCCACCAAAGAACTGAAGACATAACTGCAGGGGTGTTGATTTTTAAACATCCCCAATCAAAATATAAAGGCAAAGATGAGGGTTGAAATAAGACCTGCCTGGAACATACAGTCACAGAGGAGCGTTATGACCACTGGGTATGCTCATGCATATTTACTGATGGCTTGTGGTATGGACCACTTGACCTACTCATCTCTCTCCCCTCATCTGTAAAGGACTTAAAGCTGTATTTCTCCATCAGCTGTTAGAAAAAAATTTGAGAAATTTAACGACCCTAAAATGATTCAAGTAAAACAAGCAAGCAAACAAACACAAAAGCTTGGTTTCCCAAGTTAATTTTTAGCCATGTTGGAAAGTCTCAGTTTCTCAAATTCAGTATCTCCTGTGTGACTGACTATATAGAATGTATTCTGCTACCTTACTCCTCTGAGGACCAGCCACTGTCCTGCTCAGTGGATGGCGTTATTCCCTGCATCTCGGTGAAAAGGTCTGTCTTTGTGGAAGCTCTCAGCCTGCCATTGCTACATGTTTGTAGTTCAGCAGCACACAGCTTGCTTTTGTTCCTAGTGAGTTGCTGGGGTGCATTTTCAGTCATAGGAACTTCACTTCCCTTCTCTCCAAGATTTCCACATTTAACCACTTCTCCTTCTCAGCCACGGGTTTTTGTCAATATTGTCTCTTTTTTCATTCTCACTAGCATCACATAAAAATGCTCCAATTGTTCCTGTGTAGTGGCAGTGTACCCAAATCATAACAAAACAGCACAACAACCAAACATGTAAAACCGCAATTCTATTCTTGTCAGCTCTTCCCATTTACAGTTTCTAAAAAATAATTTCTCCAGTTGCTCTCTTTCTTTCAATCACACATAATGAATGAATCACAAACCTAATTTTGATCATATGGTTTATTCACAAATTGCTCTTCAAACACTTATCCACACGTGTTGCATTGTTTGTTTAAAAAACATGTATCAGTAGGAAAATGCTTTAAAAAACAATTACAAGTTTCTTATTTAATTTTTTTGTGAATTGCATAAATTTACATCATTTCCACCCTTCTCTCTCTCCCTTCATCTCCTCCCATGTCTCAATCCCCTTAAAATTCATGACCACATTCTTTGCTATTATTGTAACATATCCATCCATCTATCCATCCATCCATTCATCACCCATTATCTGTCATCTATCTCTCTATCATCTATCTAGATATAAATATATACCTACGTATGTGTGTGTGTATGTGTTATATGAACTCAGGCTGCTGAGTCCATTTAGTGTATTCCTTGAATATAGATGTGTTTAGGGATTGGACAATCTACCAGGGCACATGTCTCAGGAGAAGATTATTTACCTGCTTTCAGTAGCCAATTGCCTTTAGCTTTTCTCCCAGGGGTGAGACCATGGCAAAATTTCCGTATCCATGTTGGCATGTGAACTAGAGTTATCACTGTGCAGGTCTTATTTAGGTGACCATATTGTTGCTATGTCATGAGTGCCACTCCCTTGATGTATCTAGAAGACATTATCTCACAGCAGACATCGTGGCCCCCTGACCTCTTACAGTCTTTCCACCTCTTCATTTGCAGTGTTTCTTGAGCCTTGGGGTGTAGGAATTATGCTATAGATGTATCAGTTGGCAACAGAGAACACATGCCCAGTTGTTCACGGTTTTGCCATCCATCTGCTCCAAAATGGACCTTCGCTGCTGAAGAGTCAGAGCTGTGCTTGCATGTGAGCACAATGTATAGTCGTGAAAGTGCAGTTAGAAATTACAGTGGTAGCTGGGTGTGGTGGCGCATGCCTGCAGTTCCAGCACTCAGAGAGGCAGAGACAGGTGAATCTCTAGGTGTTTGTAGCCAGCCTGGATTACAAAACAGACAGCCAAAGCTCCACAGAAAAACCCTGTCTTGAAAAAAGCAAAAAACCAAAAATAAAATAAAATAATAATAAAAGGAAAGGAAGGGGCGATTGTAGGACACTGGCAATCGTAGGTAGATCTCCTCTGTGACCTCAGCAGCCACACATAGCTGAATGGATTTACATCCTTATTCTTTTGTTTTGTTTTGTTTTTGAGACAGGGATTTTCTGTGTAGCCTTTGCTGTCTTGGAGTCACTTTGTAGACCAGCCTGGCCTTGAACTGATAAAGTTCTACCTATCTCTGCCTCCCCAAGTGCTGGGATTACAGGCGTGCACTATCGCCAGGCTTACATTCTTATCCTTTTTGTTTGCTTGTTTGTTGGTTGGTTGGTTGTTTTTCAAGGCAGGGTTTCTGTGTAGCCTTGGCTGTCTTGGACTCGATTTGTAGATGAGGCTAGGCTAGCCTCAAACTCACAGCGAGCCACCTGCCTCTGCCTCCCGACTGCCGGGATTAAAGGCGTGCGCCACCACGCATGGCACTCTTATTCTTTAATAACAGTACTAGGCATGAGTTTTCAACTTTTAAAACAGGTCTTGAGTCTGACTAGAGGGCTGTTGGTAATCACTGTTTGAGATATGCTGGTTCATTGGCTCTATAGGGGGTACAGGGTGTAACTATTTCTTTCTCCCTTGTCAGCCTGTATAGTAACAGATATGGTGTGACTTAGACCTCAGAGAGGACACTTCCAGGTCAGTTCCAGCTTGATTCCATCCAGTACTGTGTCCAAAGTGGTATCACTGGAAATAGAGTCTTACTTTCCAATTCTAGGAGCAATAAGGGCAACAGCAATAGAATATATTATTTTGGGAGTCTGAACTAGTGTTAACCACCAATCCAAATGAAATTTCCTGTGACTAATACTGGACTTTTTGTTAGGCTACAGCTCTTGGGATGAACATTACTGACCTAAGTGGCACAACTTCAATCAAACTGTATGTGTATGCATATATAAATATTTTTAATTTTTCATTTAATTAAACTATAATGATTTACCCCTTTCCTTTCTTCTCTCCAACATTCCCTGTATTCCCCACTTCCTCTCAAACATATGGCCTCTTTTTCTTTAAGTATGTTGTTATTTCTGTTGGTGGTGGTGGTGGTGGAGGTCATCGTGTTGGTGTGTGTGTGTGTGTGTGTGTGTGTGTGTGTGTGTGTGTGTGTGTGCGCGCGCGCCCTCGTGTAAATATATAAATGAAACCTGCTGATTCTATTTAGTTTGGTTTGCATGCATATAATTTAGTGCTGACTAGTTGGGACTTGAGAACTATTTTGAGGAATCCAACACTGGGGAATGTTAATTATCTGTCTCAGCAGTCGTTAATTGGCTATGTGGAGATTTGTGCGATTGCCTCCACCCATGTTGACATGTCCACTGGTGTTGTCATTGTCTTGACCCCTCTGTGTTGTTGGGGTTTCATGGGTTGCTTCCGTGTTATATCTTGGAGACACGATCTTGCAATAGACTTTCAGTTCCTCCAGCTCTTACAATCTCTTTGCCCCCTGTTCTGCAATCTTGATACCATTTCCCTGATCCTTAAGTGTAGCCATTGTGCTGTAGCTGTAGCAGCTGGAACTGGGCACACTGTGATTGTTCTCTTCGTCTTGACCACTTATGGGTCTCAGCAATGCTGAGATGAAATGAAAGAACAGCATTTAGCATGGAGTTAGGAATTATGGTAGTTTAGGAAAATATATGTTTTTTAGGTAAATACAAAGCAATGTTTCCCTATATTCTTTTCAAATACCCTTAAGTGTTACTCAGCCTTCCTCTTTCCCTATCCTTCTGTTGTACTCTGTCTCCCTTTTCCAGTTAAGTCCTCCCCTGCTTCCCCCACTTCAACCTTCATAGCACACATGTCCTATTATCCTTGTCTTCTTACCCCCAGCTAATTCAGTTGAATAAAGCAAGACTATTTACAAAATGAGAAATAGAGGAACAAGTTAACATTTATGTTGTTTCTGTTGTTGTTGTTGTTGGTGGTGATGGTAATGGTGATGGTGGTGGTGATGGTGGTGGTGGTGCTGGTGGTGATGATAGTGGTGATGGTGGTGGTGGTGGTGGTGGTGATGGTGGTGCTGATAGTGATGTTAGTGGTGTTGGTGGTGTTGGTGGTGGTGGTGGTGGTGGTGGTGGTGGTGATGGTGGTGGTGGTGATGGTGGTGGTGGTGGTGGTGGTGGTGGTGATGGTGGTGGTGTTGGTGGTGATGGTGGTGGTGGTGGTGGTGGTGATGGTGGTGGCGTTGGTGGTGATGGTGGTGGTGGTGATGGTGGTGGTGATGGTGGGTGGTGATGGTGGTGGTGTGGTGGTGGTGGTGGTGGTGGTGGTGGTGGTGGTGGTGATAGTGGTGGTGGTGGTGGTGATGGTGGTGGTGGTGGTGGTGGTGGTGGTAGTAGTCGCGGCGGCTGGTATTTTGAAACAGCATCTCACTTTTTAATGTGGCCTGGCCTCTGTTTGACTAGCCACCCCACTGCTTGTTCTTTAGAGTTGGATTTATGGACATGGGCCACCAAGCCTGTTTTTTGTTGCTTTTTCCTTCTTTTCAAATGCTAATTTATTCCCACTTTGCTCACATTGGGAAATCCCAGAAGTGATGAATCTTAAAACTTTAGAGGAGGTATCTGCTTTCTCCCAGAAACTTCTTGATGGGCCACTTAGAAATTACAGAATTCTCCGTAGAATGTGACTATGCACTGTTTCCTGGAAGCCTAAGAGTGTATGACTTTAACTTGGCCCCTTATTCACATCAAATCTGAACCAAATCTTTCAGTTGTACACCCAGATCCTTAAAATCTCAGTGCCTTTTAACAGACTCTGTCCAGAATTCTCGTGCCCTCAGTGAAGTGTGTTTAACATACAATGGAGTTCTGAATTAAGGTTTAAAACTTGTCCTAAAACTATTTGCTTTCTTCCTGTCTAGTGCCCTGTTACTAGCGTTTGATAATTCTCCTTGTGCTCCGAAAAGCCTCAATGAATTTGCAAGGAAAATAATTTTAATCATTGTGACGGAAAAATCAATATATTTTCTCTCAGCAGTTGTTCCATATAAGCTAATCTAAGAAGTTAAATTGTATTGGGCATAGCTTATATGTACATTATACAGTTTAGTATATAAATGCTATCTCCTATTATAATGGTAGCAGGTTTTGTAAGCAATATTTAAAAGCAAACTATCTTGGTTCTCGGTAAATAGAAATGTTCCCTACAAACTGAATTTGTTTTCTCCATACTATCTTTCGTGGTCTTTGCATTTTCTTTTGTCTTTTTTCCCTCCTGTGTATTAATTACATACTTTACCTTTAATTCCCTTTCCAATATGCCTAACTCCAATGACAGTTGTTGAAATAGGACAATGGAAATTGTTGAACTGGCCGCTAAAGTTCTTTTATTTTCAGAGATTGTACTTGCAGCATTTTTGTATTGAGACCAGCAAGCTAGGGGAGTTTCTGTTACTTTCACACTCTCTAATTTCTTTTTACTATCTCTTTGGCTTACATTCCAGTGGGTATGAAATGTGTCCTTTATTTCACTTCCCTAATTACTATTATAGCCTTTTGTATGTGCTCAGTAGCTAATCACGTACCTATATATCTTTTCTGAGATAAAGCATATATTGTTCCCTTGCCTTTTTCTGGGGTTACTACTTTCATTATTGCATTTAAGTATTATTATATACATATGCATATATACATATACATACACAAGTGTATGCATGTATTTATACATGTATTTATACATGTATTTATACATGTATTTATACATGTATTTATACATATACATTATATACATACGTGCAGACGATACACAATATATGGATATAATTCTTTTGCTAATTTTATTTGGGATAACTCTGAAGCATACAAGTTTTTACAAAGAGAATTTGTTGATTCATTGTTGTTATTCAGGCTTTTCTGAAAATCTAACAAATCATTGGCTAATCTAGGGCCACGAAGATTTTCTCTTGCATTTTCTATACTATAGTCTCAATTCTTCCATTTACGCCCATGATGAAATATTAATTAATGTTCATATATGCTGTAAAGAAGCTATGAGTTGTCCATTAACATGAAGGTTTATTGCTGGGTTCTCAATTACATTCCATTAATTTATATGTCTGTACAGACTCCAGAGCCATCTTACTTGTAGTTTTGCAATAAAGATAGAGAAATATAATTCCTTCAAAATTGTTATTGTTATGGTAATTTGGCCAACTGTATTTATATGTAAATTTTAGGATCAGCTGGTAATTTAAAATCTGAGAGCAACTGAAAAACTAGACTCATAATGTTGTTCTATTTACTTGTTCTTCTTTGTCATATTTTTTCACCTTTTTCTACCTTAATCTTCATTTACAATTTTTCCTCAACATTTTATTATTCACAAATCTATTTTACATATGGCCATTTTCTCAATGTTTAGGTTTGTTCATTGCAACTGAATGGCGATATAATCTGTGTATGTTTGTATATGTCAGTCTGTGTAGGGAGGAAGAAGAGAGGGAGGGAGGGAAAGAGAGAGAAAGGGAGAGAGGGGGCAGGGGACAGAGAGAGAGAGAGACACACACACACACACACACAAACGGGGAGAGAGAGAGAGAGAGAGAGAGAGAGAGAGAGAGAGAGAGAGAGAGAGAGAGAGAGTCAATGAATAAAGAGTTTGCCTTGTAAACACAAGGACCTGAATTTGATCTCAGGACACATATAAGAACACCCTGGGGAGCTGGAATGCACTAAGACCCCTGGGCCACAACAGCCAGGCAGTCTAGCAAAATTGATGGACTCCAGGCCAATGAGAGACTATCTCCCAAAGAATGTAGATAGCATCTTGGAGAGCACATTGGATGTTTTCCTCTAGTCCCCTCATACTCACACATGAACCCCAAAACACATGTGGAATTGCACACACAATCATGTCCACATACACACATACATACACATATAAAAATACACAAATATAGAGTTAATTATTTAGCAAGAAAGCTTCTAGGGAGGAAGATAAGAATGATTACTAAATTTAGGAAGCTGTGAGTTAAATCCACCAAAATTATTTGTATTAGGTGTTTTCTTGTGGTAATAATGTAATACCTTAGAGAGAGTGATGTATCAAGCAAAGATCTCATTCATGATCTCTCCCTTAATGACTTCATCTTGTAAACCCTTCCCAGAAGCCTCACCCCTTAACATCATAGTCATATTGGCTCTTTCACCCCTTCTTCTGACTCCTTCCATCCTGGCTCTTTTGCTTGCCTTTTGATTATGCTAGGAGTAACACCACGGAGTCTACCAAGGAGTTACACTGATTCATGTAGGCATTACTATACTTTGTTCTAGAATACACTTAAGAAATTTGTAATTTGGTTCATCCTTTCAAACCTCAGAGTTAAACTGTTCTACATAAACCCAGAACATTGTTCAGTTCATGGCTTTGTCACTAACTGGCCCAGAATGATACAGTCTCCCGTTGCTGGGGGCAGCAGGTACCCCTAAACCTCTGCTGGTCTTTCTCATGCACCCATTGCGTGCATCCGCTGCTGTGTGCTCTCCTAAATGCTCTGACGAGAACTCTCTGCTGTTACTTCTCCTGCTTCACTGAAAATAAGAAAACTGTTGAAAGTATTTCAGATGCTTGTTGCTATCTGTTGCAAATACTTTACTGTTGTTGTAGCAAAAAAGGCATCCATACTTGTGAATGAATATGCATGATGAATGCTTTCTGACCTTGTTGACTAAAACAAGTGGTTGCTCTGTGACTCACAGTTTGCTGGCCCCTCTCCTAAATTCAGTCATTTTGTTATTTTGGTACTTTTGTTAATGAATGGAGAAAACCTGCTTTTCAGATTCACCATATGACCCTCATTTAAACCTGTAATTCACCTATGGCTGTCTTCTTGCTTTTGTTTTGTTTTGCTTTGTTTTGTTTTTTTCCTTTCAGTATAGAGAATTGGATGCCAGCCTTCAGCTTGCTATCTGGGCATGTGGCTCTTTTAGACTATGGTGTTGGTGGTATTCTTTGCCTTGACCAAAATGCGGTGGGAGCCTTCATGTCCTAGGGGTGAGTCATCTTTACATTTATTACTGCAAGCTTAATTTCTGTGACAGTACCAAAGTCTTACCTTCTATTGAATTTATGCCTATCTAACCTAGAAGCTCTTTCCCATTGGTTACATCTGTGTAGGTGTCTATGTCAAGTCCATGTATGGTCCTTGGTTGGTGTTTCAGTCTCCACCGGGCCCCTTGGGCCCTGGTTAGTTGGCTCTAATGGTCTTCTTTCTTCTTGTGGAGCTCCTATTCCTTCTGAGTCTTTCTATCTTATGTCTCACTCCCACTCTTCCATAAGACTCTCAGCACTACATCCAATGTTGCTGTGGGTCTCAACATCTGTTTCCATCAGATGCTGGATGGAGCTGCTCAGAGGACAGCCAGCTATGTAAGGCTCTGTCCACAACCTTAGCAGAGTATCATTGATAATGCCTGGGTTGACTCTCTCCCATGAGGCTGGGCCAGGCATTGCTTGGACATTTCTTTAATATCTGCTTTATCTTGGTTCCTGCACATCTTGTAGACAGGGTAAGTGTTGGGTCAAGGTTTTTACAGGTGGGTTGGTGTTTCCCTCTTTCCACTAAGAGTCATGTCTAGTTAGAGGGTGTGCACTTTAGTTTCCTTGACCCCTACTACTAGGAATCACAGATACAGTCACAGAGCTTCTTAAGATCTTCAGCCACCTGAAAAGTTATCTCCATCCAAATAGTTCCATATCTCATGCCATGTTTACAGTGGTTCTATATGATATATAATTATACATATTACATTAAATATAACTATTATATATTATTAAATTATATATAACATAATAATATATGTGAAATGTCACAGTTCCTTCTAGAACTTGCTCTGTATTCCACTTAGTATGGTAAAGTGAGCTGTGTCAGCATTTTTCTGTTTCCTGTAAACCAACTTGTGATTTGCAAAGAAAAAAATATAATATATTCTCAAATCTGCCTATCATAATGTTCTACTTGTAGCTTTTTGGGACCCTCTGGGTCCTTCTACTTTGCTATTCTCGCATGCTTCTCTCATCTAGAGTCCCAATAGGATGTCCTCCCCTCTGTCCCAGTTTCCTGGTAAGTGAAGGCTTTCCAGGGTTCCCGCTCAAACTAAGGCACCAGCCAAGGACAATACAGGCGGTAGACTTTAATCCCCTACCCAGATCTAGCCAATGGTCAGAACAGTCTCCACATTTGAGTGGAGAGTGGGGTATGATTTTCTCATGTACTCTGGTGCCTCACATTTGACCATGTCCCCTGGAGGGGGAGACCTGGTGGCACTCAGAGGAAGGACAGCAGGTTACCAAGAAGAGACTTGATACCCTATGAGCATATACAGGGGGAGGTAATCCCCCTCAGGAACAGTCATAGGGGAGGGGAATAAGGGAAAAATGGGAGGGAGGGAAGAATGGGAGGATACAAGGGATGGAATAACCATTGAGATGTAACAAGAATAAATTAGTAAAAAAAATTTAAAAAAAAGAAAAAATATAATATATTCTGAGATGATGAAGCTTGAAAATTTTATCATGTCTCTCATCCTATTATCACATTGCCTAAGTATTTTTACTAATTAATATTATAATTATTCGAAAATTATTATAAAATAATTCATTTTTATATAAAAACAATAGTGCCAGTGCTGCCAATAGTACGAGACTGGGCTGTTGTGATTATTTAGGTTGGATTCAGGAGACTGCTTAGTGGTGACAACTCTAGCCCAGCAAGCACAAACGTAAAATGCCGAGTTGCTATGGTGGCCCATTTGTAGTTTTAGCCTCAGAAAGCAGAGGTGTGAAGTCCAGAGCAAGTGGCTTGTAATTGTAGTGCTAGCTTTATCACCATTTCTGGGACGCTGCTCAGGGACCAGATGTAAGAGATGTACACAATAATGAAATGCCTACATCAGAAGGATGTACAGATACTGCTCATTTACTTTAAAACATAGGCACTCAGTTTACTATCTATAGAATTTGTTTTTTCAGTAGCTTGGTAGGATATTATACATTTTAAAAGATTTGCTCATAAATTGGAATAGTTCTTTTGTTCCCATTTCTGGTTTTTCCCTGTGAGTATGGTATGAATGAGTTCATATGCATGTTTTCATGTATGTGTGCTTCCATGTGTCTGCATACATATGGCGTGATGTAGTCATATTCTGATGTACACTAGTATACTTCAAAGATTCATATTGTCAAAGAAACCATAAAAGGGATGCTTTGCAGAAATGAAGATAATTGAAAAATGCTTTGTCTTGTTTTTAAAAATATTTTATTCTTACAAAAGCCCATGCAATGTATTTTAAACATACTCACCATTAACTCCTCTCCTTTTACTCTCTCCTCCTTCCCATTCCTTCACACTTAACATTGAGATTACTTCTTTTATTTATCTTTGCTTTGTTTTTCTTCAGATCCCACTGATACTGTCCACATTGTCTCAGGACTGAGGTGTGCCCTGGTCTGTAGTCTTACTTTGTGTAACGATGGCCTTTAACCATTTCTAATTCATGTTTCTATAAATTATCTCTCTTAAGACAACAATGCATTACAACTTTGAACATCATCAAATATGTTTATTTATTCTCATTGTTTCCATCACATACTACAAGATAAAAAAAGCATACTGTATGTGAGGAAATGGACAGATTATCAAGGCTATGTGCTGAATTAGCCACTGAGTCAAACTGCATACTTCGCTGAACATGAAGTGTGCAGTCATTTCTGGGCTCAACAAGATGGATCCACATTGTCCCACTGTCCTTTGTCCAATTCAGGCAGAGGCATGAGGAGAGAATCCTGGAGAAAGCTGAGCTCAGAAGCCTGAGGAAAGAGTTGGCAGAAAGGCAAAGCATCAAGATCGAAATAGGCAGGCTGTGACTGAGCCTTAGGATTGGGGAATTTTCAAGTAAATTCATGTAGTTAAAATGTAAAGCCCAATTTAGCCATAAACATGGGAGATGTCTGCACTCGAAGCATAGGAATGAGTGATCTCCAGACAATGACTGTGAAGAGAAAAAAACATACTCTATTTGATGAGATTTGAGTTTGTTCTATTAATTTGCAAATTCAGAGTAAAACATTATATAAATGAAAATTATGTTGTTCCAATGTCCTTCTAAAGTGGAGGCACTTACCTAAACCGTGTCGTTTTGGCAAGTAACTGCTCACATCTTCAGGTCACGGTGACTGAGGACAGCCTAGGGTAAGAAGGACTGCTGCGCTGTTTGACATTTTCTGTCATAAAGGCAAGCCGTGGATTCCTCGGCTCTCTTTCTTATACCTCCTGCTTTATGCTGCCTACTTTGGTTTGGAGAAATGTTTTTGGCTCTGAGAGAAGATGAGAGAAAAGTTCATGAATCTAACACTTTTGTGCTGAAGAAAAAACTGGAAGGAGACCACGGAGAAAAAGGAGAGGTGACTTGGCCTATATCTGGCTGTCATCTGAGTTATATATTTTGGAAAAATCAAAGCTTTATTAAAAAAACAAAACCAATCATCCTTGAGATTTGAATTGAATTTACATGAACTAAAAATGTAACTCCATAATTTTCTAAGAGGGCCACTTGTATTTTTCCAGAGATAGTATGATAAAGTATAATTTATACTTTTAAAAAGTAAAAATAATCTTCACTTTGGTTTTGTAGACAAAGCAGTAATGATTATTTTTAACATTTTGTTAAAAGAACAAATGTTCAACTAAGAAAAATATTAATACTACTCATGATTTCTTAAAAGACGTTTTCAGAAACTTAATATGAAAACTGATCAATCAGTGTTGAATTTGCTCACTGTTCCTTTGCTGAGCCATCCAAAGTCTTTGTTTATTTTTCTTTCATAATCTGAATTGTATTCCTTATTCCACCAGTGTCTAGCATGTTGTACAAGAACATGAAAATGTTCTGATATCCATATTAGGGGAATTGGTAATCTTTTGCTTCTCAAGGCTTTCAAGGACTAATATCTTCATTTTCTGTATTATGCAAATAACCTGATTATAAGGTAGATAAGGCCATCTAATATTTATGTAAGGAAAAGCAAATAACAGGAAAGTAACTTCGTAGTAAATATCAAGAGTCACTTTGAGTGTTACATGATTCCTGGAGAATAGAGAACAATATTTGGTGTTTTACCATAATCATCACCATCATAGTCATCATCATAATTACCACCAGCACCATTATTATTATGATCACAGTCACCATGGACACCATCACTACCAGCAGCAGCAGTAGCATGAGCATCAACATCATCATTCATCACCGATGTAGTGCTGAGGATAGACATGCTACATGCTAGGAGCACTTTATATCTCAGAGCTAGACTTTCAGCCTCATAGGTTTTTTTCCCATTTACTTATTAATTTAATCTCTCTACAGCCTGATCACAGCCCCCTACCTCCTCTACTCCCAGTCCCACATCCTCATGCCTTTATCCCCTTATTCTCCCCTCTCATTAAAGGAGAAGCCCCCAAAGAGTGTCAACCCACCCAGGCACCTCAAGTCAGAGCAGGACTAAGCTCATCCTCTCCTACTGCAGTCTCAAAAGGTAGCCTAGCTATGGGGAAGGGGTCCAGTGTCAGACAACAGAGTCATAGACAGCCCCTACTCCAATTGTTAAGGGACCTACTTGCTGACCAAGCTGCACATCTGCTACATATATGTAGGGAGTGTAGGCCCAGTCCATACAAGTTCTTTGATTGGTGGTTCAGTCTCTGTGAGCCTCCATGGACCCAGGTTACTTGCCTTAGTAGGTCTTCTTGTGGTGTCCTTGACCCCTCTGGCTCCCTATATCCTTCCTCCCACACTTTCATAAAACTCCCCTACCTTGGGCTATTGTTTGGCTTTGGGTCTCGGCATCTGTTTTCATTAGCTGCTGCATGAAGCCTTTCGGAAGACAGTTATGCTAGGCTCCTGTCTGTAAGCAGAGCAGAGTATTTTAATAGTGACAGGGATTGATTCTCTCCCATGGAGTGGGTCTCAGGTTGGGCCAGTCATGGTTTGCCATTCTCTCAATCTTTGCTCCATCTTTATCCCTACATTTCTTGTAGACATGACAAATTTGGGGTCTAAGGTTTTATGGGGTGGTTGGTGTCCACTCTCCCTCTATTGGAAATCTCACTTGGCTACAGGAGGTGACCACTTCAGGCTACTTAAACCCCATTGCTAGAAGTCTCAGCTAGGGTCACTCTCATAGGCTCCCTCCCTCAAGAGCTTTCCCTGTCCCAGAGATTCCCTCCACCCACACATTTTCGTTCTCTCTCCCAGTCTTCTCTGCACCCCAGCTT
Source organism: Acomys russatus (assembly GCF_903995435.1). NCBI lineage: Eukaryota > Metazoa > Chordata > Mammalia > Rodentia > Muridae > Acomys > Acomys russatus. The sequence continues at coordinate 31,278,684 of NC_067148.1, read as the reverse complement.
TCTGCACACCTGATCCCCACCTGTCCCCTTCCCCAGCCCTTCTTGTGACAAATTCCCTCTCTCCATCTACTTCAGATTTCTATTTTATTTACTGTCCTGAGTGAAATTCAGCATCTTCCTTTGGGCTCTCCTTGGCTTCTTTGGGTTTGTGGATTATAAAATGGTTATCTTGTACTTTATGGCTAATATTAGCCTTGTAGTTTTAAATAAAAAGAATGTGGGGAAACTGATGCTATGCGGTATGAGTGATAATTGAAAAAAGAGGTATATCTATTTTAAAGAAGAAAAATCCGGGGCCAGTGATAGGGCTCAGTAGTACACGAATTGTCTACCATGTGCAAAGCCTGATGTGCCATAAGTATGTAAGGCTGTCCTGTTGTTGGAAGACTGTGATCATTACAGACAAGCACTCACTAGCACTGTTGTGTAACATGTCTTACTATAAATGAACTTTGAGATTTCCAAGAGCCCTTTCTGCTCTCACATTTTATAATTTTCTGATAGGTATCAACACATAGGCACTCAAATGTATTAAATGAAAAGCAACCCACATATAGAAGCATGACATAATGCCTGTGAGTCAAATGAGCTTGCTCATAGCTCCAATTATTTTTAATTTTAAAAACTACTTCATATAACAGTGGTGGGCCCAATGCCTAAATCATAGTTAGAAGATAAGGTTCTAGACATTGTGGCAAGTTACAAATACAAGATTATACAATAAAACAGTAATTCCTTTAAAATACCCCTTAAAATATACTGATAATAATAAAAATGTAGGCATTCCTAATATTTCAACATATGTGAAATAAATAGAATATATTGTAGGTTTTATGTTGATAGCTCTCTTATTCATATGAGGTGTTAGTCATGGGTTAGTGTGAATACTGCAGTGTTTTAAACAACTACACAGAGCACCATCTTATAAAATCAAAACCACCTAATGTTGACTGTTTTTCAAGTGAAAGGCGATATTACCATTGAGCAGATTAAGGTATGGTCACAGGTTGAGGCTTGGGTTATATCCTTGATGCTGGCCATGAATATATTCTTTGATTTTGCTACCAAATGCATAACTGTTATGGTACTTTAAGGTTTTCTTGCATAATTGGATTGAATAAAATAGATAATTTGTATATGATTAAGTAACTGATAACAAGCATGAAATCAGTAAAGACAGAAAATGTTGAGTAAAATGATGTTGGAGAATTAAATTTATTATCATTTGTTTCAAATACTTCCTTAAACACTTATTTTTCTTTATTAAAAAAGAAACCACACAAATTTTCACTGACATGTTTTAATTCATGAGTCAAATATTTGTCTTTTACAAATTGATAATTGCTATTTTCTAAAGGTCAATGGAATCATAAATACTGATAATTTTAAAGCATTGTGTACATTAAGAATTAGCCTAGAAATATGTGACATAATTATTCAGTCAATGCATAAATGATTTTAAATAGTTTTATATATATGACAATCTATGAAAATCATGTTTAATTTAATATAAAATTACCCACCTAACTTTAATAAGGTTTTAAAATTTAAATTTCCTCATTTAGATCCCAAGGAGGTTTAAAAGGACAAGCCAAAGTGATACCCATGCTTTTTTGCTAAACATTACATGCTATAGTTAATTAAGAATACTTTCAAAAGCACAGATGCACACACTGCTTTCCATATGCGCTCATATTTTCCTTGTGGTATTTTTTTCTGTCCTTGACATCATCTCCTCCTTCATCTCTCTCTTGTTCTTCTCCCCTGTACATTTGAATTATCATACGATTGTGTCAGGAAATACTCGTTGGTGGTTAATATGTTGGTGTTACTTGTTATAAACCCCAAGCCTTCTTTGCAAACAATTAGACATTTTGCTCTTAATCTCTGAGAATTCTGTGACATAACAGATCATCCCATTACCTCTATACCACAGTCTATTCCTATCCTCTTTAGTATTTATTGCCAGCATGTTTGGATGGTGGACATTCTGCAGAAGTGTCAGAAATCACCAGAGAACTTGTTTATACCGTGCAACAGTATTTCCCTATATGATATTATTTGTTGTCTTGTATTTTATTTTATGTGTATTCAAGATGTCTCCCACATGCACATCCCATCCAACTCCCTTCTCCCATTTTCCTCTGAACTCTTGTATCTAATTGCCTCCTGGAAAACCATCTCATTTTTTCTAGTATATTCCTTTCTTCAAGAAACAGAATTGATGGAAAGACAGGGTAATTTTCTGTATAGTGTTTTACCCTGTGTGAAAGTGTCAAAAAGTTGATAAAATTTAAACAACCCACCTTTTTATCACAAGCAAGAGCAACTGTAGTAGACGAGCCAAGTTACCAACAACATTTCTTAAGATGTTGACAAGTGAGCTGAGTTATAAAAGATAAAGAAGGAAAAAGTATTTTGAACAGTTATTTTTCTTATGGTAGTAATACATTCATAATTGAGCCATGGTTCAATTTATGAAGGAGAGAGATCTCTTCAGACTAAATATACACTTGAGTCCACATATATTAATTTTAAGTACATTAATTAAATTTGGTTGAATTAAGGATTCTTGATGTGTTAGTTGTGTTACATTGAAAGACTTGGGAATGTATCTTTAATGTGTGTTTTATATTTATTGGTCTACCTGTCTTAGGCTGGGAATTGTTCAAGAATTATTGTTACTCATATTCCTAGCCTGTCATATGGCTTGGTATAATATTCTGCTAATTTGAACACAGACTAACTTTTTAATTTAAATTAAAAAAACAAAGAAAAATGAAACAAAAGTCAGTAGGATCTACAGCTGTGGCATTAGTGCAGTAAGGAGCTGTGGATGTTGACATCTGTGAGAAAAACTGTTCTTTGACAATGAATGCCTACTTACAATGTAGAAAGTATTGTTCTAAGACTTGTTTACAGCTAATGCTGACCATCCTGGTCCTCTAAGCAAGGAGCACAGAGATCTATGGGGATCTAGAGGTTGTAAACAAGCACACAAAATGATTTTAAGAATAATCAGGGTTGTAAAGTTGTAGAAATTTGACAATGACCTTATTCTGTAGGGAAAAAGCATTGGGATGTTCTGAAGATTACTTAAGCATGCCTATGTACTCTTATACACCACACACACACACACACATACACACACACACACACACACATACACATACACACACACACACACACACACCTATACATAAGAGAGAAATGTTAAAGAACAAGATACAGACTATGTCAAAGGAGAGTACAATGAAGATAAACCTAGGTGTCAAACCCTAATTAAAGAATTGATGGTTTTTATCATGTCAGATGTGTTGTCTATCACACCTGTATACTACACTTCATAAAATCAGAACAAATTCCAGCACTGAATGAGTTACTGGTAGAGACTTTATAGGTAAAAATAGAGTCTTACTTGTTTAGGATTAAGGACAGAGCTTAAAAAGAGCCCTTTGTCTAATCATTCTCCAAAAACCTGCTCATTATGGCCTTTATCTTTCACAGAAGAGATCTTTCCTTGTTGTCATAGCAAGCATGAAAATGACCTCATTTTTTTGGTCCAGCAATCTGGATTTGCTATTCTAGCCAATTATTGGCAAATACCAGAGTATTCCTTTGGGTGGGGGAAGAGATTTCCTTCAAGGATACAAAAAATAACATCATATGAAAATTAAGGTATTTGATGTAGAAGGGAGGTGGGGAAAGAGAAATTTAATTTAAGTAAATAATATTCTCTGTGAAGTACACAATAAGTCACTAACTGATAATAGGGAGTTGTGTTAAGGAGCTTGAGGGCCATCACAGAGGCTGAAAAATCTCATGGAAGAAGTGAAGAAAACCGAGAAGCAGCAAAATTGTTTATAAGAAATAAGAAGGTTCTTCCTGATGAGATTTTATTCAGGAAAAGGCAGAACTACCAATTTGTTTATATATTCTGTGTGTTTACATATATGTGTAAATATTTTCCTGGAGCAATGTTTAATGTTTGTAGACAGTAGGTAGGTAGTTATGGAAAGGACCCAGGTTTGAGTGTTTTTCTAATAGTATTTCTGGAGATTTGAATAAGAATGACTCCAACAGGTTCATGTAATGCTTAGTCACCAGGGTGTAACACTGTTTTAAAAGATTAGAAGATTAGGAGGTGTGGCCTTGGTAGAGTAGGCATGGCATTGTTGGAGGAAATGTGTCTTTGGGGAGTAGGCTTTGAGGTTTCAAATGTCCATGGCAGGTTCAAATTCTCTTTCTGCTGCTTGTGAATCTGGATGCAGAGTTCTCAGCTATTGCTCCAGCACCTGGCCATATTCCACCATTCTCCCAGCCAGGGTTATATTGGATTAGATTTATGAAACTATAAACAAGCCTCCAAATAAATGCTTTCTTTCACAAAGTTGTTGTGGCCAAGGTGTCTCATCACAGCAATAGCATAGTGACTAAGACAGTGTGTATTAGATGGATGGGATCCAGAATAATCATGGGTACGTGATGCATTGTATCCTGTGGTATGGGCACCTAGCAAGGTCGAATAGAGCCTGTCAAGGTGAAGAGGAAAATGTTCACTGAAGGGTAGATATTCTGTTTTAGGACACACTAAGACTGTGAAAGTGATGGACTAGGTACTTAGAGGCTTCTATTAGACTGAGGGGCACTAGTGTTCTCAATGCTTAGTAGATCTGGCTAAATCAAACTTATAATGCAGTACCAGGGTATTGCTGCCTAACTGAACTGAAAATAAAAACATGGATGTTAAAATAGCCCAAGATTTAAGACTAGGATTATAATATTGGACCCTGCAATGTTATAATGAGGATTCTGATGAAAATCACATATGGTCCCACATGTTTGAACAAATCTAATAATAACTGGGAATTCATTTGAAGAAAGTGACAAGGAAAAGGGGAATTCTTGTGACATGATGGTTCTATACCTTTCATAGAGACAAGCTATTCAGAAATACATTTGATACATTTAACAAAGAGCATGTTGTCCACCCCAACTCCTGCCGAAGTCAAGTTTTCAGAGGATTTAGTCATTCAAAAAATGGGGGAATCCGCTCAATCAGAGGGTGAGGAGAGAGAATATACATATAAAACACACCAGAGGAGCCTTTCAGAAGGAGACTGAATTAGCAGAAGATCAAGGAGCAACAGAGTTTAACATAATTCTGTCTTTGAGTTTAGTTGTGGAAGGTTACTGGCTGGGACTATTACTAACCAGACTTCACTTGTTCTTACCTAATTTAGGTTGTTTGGTTGCAGAACTACCTAATGATCCCAGATAACATCTTGCTTAGTGTTAGAAATATGGAAATCAAATATTTCAAAGTCTTGCCAAGATTGCACTTTACTGAATGATGACAGTGGTGCAGAAGAGTTCCTACTGCAGCCAGGACTGTGTGAGGACTGAAGATGAGTGGGTCCTCACTGCAGGGTTGGGCTGTAGTGAGGGAAAAAATAAGAGTGATGATCAAGTCAGCACTCTCTGCAAGTCTTCTTATGTTGACTTTTATTGCATTTGAAAAGTAAACAGGAGAAACTGAATATAATTTAGAAATAATTAAAATGTACATTAATATTCAACTTCTGTGGTCCTGCTTTTCAAACAAAGATTTTGTTCTTGGTTTAAGATTATGAGTGTTAAAATTTATATTACTGAATATAACCCTTAGAAGTACAAAACTTTTTAAATTTTACTAATGACTATGATTAGGGTTCACATTTTCTAAAAGATCAGCAATTATATTTAATAAAAATATAGCATAGTTCTTGTTAGGTTATGATAGATAAAGCGTGGTGATATGGGCATTTACTTGCCTTTACTTTTCTTTCAGTTTCCTCATTCTTATAAAACCATTAACTAGCATGTGTTTATAAACATGAATGCACATGTGTGCATTTTCATATTGTTGATGATAGTAGAAGGCTTGCTAGATTGTTAAAATGGTCACTTGTCTCGCTGGCTGGCATTATGAGAGTTTGCTTTTCTTCATTTCTCTTCCTTGCCCTTTGCCATCCTTCTGCCAATAGGCAATATAGGGACAAACAAAGAAACAAAACAAACATTGGGATAAGTAGGCTATTCTGGAAAAGAACAAGGGCAGAAGAAGTTCTGTTTCTCTGGTGGGCAGAATCCAGCTCTCATAATCATGGCATTTAATTAGTTGGGTGTTTAAGAAGAAAAATTTTTTCTTTGATAATTCATAATCGCTACCTTCCTGTTATAAAATAAGCGCTATTAGTCCTGTGGCTGAAAGACAGCCTTAATGAGGCAGATGATAAAGTCAAACTCTGAGGGGCCAGGACTAGAACTGCACTTGAGTGAGAGTGTCAGTCTGGGTGGATGAAGACAGAGGAGAGAATGGGGCAGGTGCTGAGGCTGCCATGCAGAGAGTATGCAGTGGTTTCAGTGCCCCAGCCAGTGAACTCTGGCCTTTGAGAAACCATCAGGACATCTCTGGCCGTGGCATGACAGCGAGGTGCAGAAAGGCAGATGGGCCAGATGACAGGAACAAAGATGTAATATCGCAAGGAGATGTCAAACTGAGACCAAAAACAGAGCAAATGAGCAAAGTCCATGTAATAATGAGTTGTCTATTCAGAGGGAAGGCGAGCTCAGCCAAGAAGAGTATTTGCCTGTGCAATGATCTAGGATTAAACACAGCTGGGACTAAGTTTCAGTGATGGATAATTGATAGAGGTAATCCCAGTAAGCTGTCACCACCAAATCCTCCTCCAGAAATGCCATCCCCTGCCTGCTAATGCGTTCAATTGCTACATAAAACAAAAGAACACTAGAGGGAATCATCATATTCTTTGGTGATGATTTCTTAGACATAGACAATAAAAGAAAAAATAACAAATATGAACTGGACCTTGCAAAATTAAAATCTCTCTCATTTTACTAAATTATATGCACAATTCTTATGTGCCAATTAAAAATATAGGCATATTTTTAAAAGTATGATTAGAAATGAGGTTTCAAGAAGGTTGGTTAGATGTTTACCTTTAATGAGCTGTGTTCTCATGGGGAAGAGAGGGCTGTGGCAGCAGCGCACTGATCAAGAGAGGTTGTGCAATGTAGCACAATTTAATACAGGACATGCTTGAGCCTAAACTTCTTTTTTCTTTCTGGCATCTGCAACATTTGGTAGCCAAATGACTTTAATGCTACTCAGCCTAAGAGTGAATATTAGTTCATTCATTCATTTATTCACAGAAGGAGGCTGAGGCAGGAAGATTGCAGCAAGTTTATGACCATCCTAGATTACAGGCTAAAAACCAATTGTCTCTGGCCTTTGGCACATTGTTTACATTACTAACTTTCTGAGTTACAAGTAACATGAAAGAAAACCATGGGATTTTTATATTCAGGCAAACGTAATGGGGTTGTTTAAAGATTGGAAAATTGTTCCTTTGATTTATAATGTCAAATTGAGTAATCCAAAAAAATGTTCCAGAGTTTTCTTTGAAAATTCTGTTTCATTTGAAAACTAGACAGCTTATAAGAATGTCACTCGAACCCTAAGGATAAGAATAAATAAAGTATAAAATCATAACTTTTCTGAGGTCCTGGGGCACCAAGTAAATGGAATTCTGAGTGGTGATCTAGCCTCACACAGAGATCACACAGAGAAACAAAGGATGAGAGACAGGAGAACATCAGAATAGGTCAGAAGGAAAAAAAATCCAGAGGCCATCAAGCTAATAGCATTAGAACATGGTGTATCAATATGGGTTACTATTGCTGTGGTGAAACAACCATGACCAAAGCAATACGGAGAGTAAAGGATTTATTCAGCTTACATTTCCAGTCACAGTGCATCACCAAAGGAAGTTAAGACAGAAACTCAAGCAGGACAGGAGCTTGGAGGCAGAAGATGATGCAGGGGCTATGGAGGGATGCTGCTTACTGGCTCTCTCCTCCTGGCTTGTTCAGCCTGCTTACTTATAGAACCCAGGGCAACCAGCCCAGAATTGGTAACAGCTGCAATGGGCCTGCCCCTCCCCCATCAATCACTAATTAAGAAAATGCCCCACAAGCTTGCCTACAGCTCCATCTTCTTTCAGCATTTTCTGAATTGAGGTTCCCTCCTGTCAGCTGACTTTAGTTGTATCCAGTTGACCTAAAACCTCCCGGTGTCTAGTGGAAGGACAGAATCTAAGTGTGTCACGCAGCACAGGAAACAGCACTGTCCCTAAGGCCCGCCACCATATCTTCACAAGAAAGTGATCTTCCTTCATGGCACGGGCACAAATTCCCTGGGCTTTCCACATGTCCACCTCATTGAAACAGCAGTTGTACTTGGCTTGAGGAGCAGCTGGAGACCCTCTGACAGTGCTTAACGGCTGCTGGAGCACATGCAGGGACAAACTCAGTTGGCTAATAAGAGAGGAGCAACAAAGGTCTGCCAGCCCCACACCCCCACACAGATCACTACTAGAGCACCCAGACATTTTGCCACAGAAGAGGTCCGGACTTCTTTCCAAGCACAAGATGCTGTGACTACACTGGGTATAGCAAATATGAATGGGGAGAGTTCAGCTGCATTAGTCTCTCTACCATTGAGGTTAAAAGGAACTCAGTTGGCTTACATGGTTTTTAGGGGGAACTGAATCACAATTTTGTCAATAAGTCTATTAATATTGCAATGTTGAACCTCAAATCTGCAGGTGAGGAATGTAGGGAGGGTTCTTATTCTACACCATTGAGGGTTAATTGCCTCTTTGGGGAGATATCTCAGCTCTCCAGGCCTACAGCTGCTGGGTATGAGCCATCCAGTTATAAAGACAAAGTGTCCTATTGGTTGGCAGCTGCTTTCGGAACACATCTAAATCCATATCTCTAAAGCAGCATCCAGACGTGTGTTTGACCAAACTATGAGACACCATAACCTATTTAGGTTAACACAAAATTCACTATCACAACAAGTGTTAGAAAAGGACACTCAGAAAAAGGACCATGGAGAGTGAAAGAGAAGACTGTGAAAGAAATTGATACCACAAAGGAACATAGAAGTTGTAGGAACAATATTCTGTATGCTTGGGGCAGGAGACTTGAGCCTCTCTGTGCAACCAGGAGAACATGGAAACAGAAAAATGGCAAATTATGAAAATTTAGATAGCACTACCAACCAGTTTTGCCTATTTAACATGTTTATAACACACCAACAATGAAACAATCAAGATTTCCTGGAAAATCAATTTTCATTCATTTGAGCAGACTGAGCAACTGAAGTAGTTGGGCATTATATTTGCATCTTGGGAGCATCATATTGAGTTAAAGAAGACAGTTGCAAGTGGGTGCAGACTTATTGCATCATTTATATGATACTCTTCAAAAGGGAGGACAGAAAAAAGGTGACCAAGTGACAATAGTTGGATTTGCAGGGCTAGTAGCTGACTGCAAAGGGTATAGGGAATTTGGAGGATTCAGAAGTTCTCTATGCCATGAAAATTCTTGGTGGCTATAGGAATGCATGCACTTGTCAAAACAAGTCAAATTACACATTTATTAAATATTATTTTTATTCTTAGATAATGTGCATCAAAATTAATGTGATTATTAATAATAACTTGAGGTAAAAGCGTTCAATTATTGGTTTTATATGTGTGTCAATGAATGCATTTAGAAAGATAATGTAAAAGCATAAATAGCTCCATTTACATGGGATAAAATTTTAATAAAAATATTTTTGTCTTATCTAAGCTTACAAACTTCTTAGTAAATTTATTAATGATATAACTCAGAGGACCAGAGTGACTACTGACTACTTTTACAGCTATTCAAAAAGTTGATACTTAAAACATCCTTGTTTGGGTTTTCAGAAAAACTTAAATTTTTTAATCTTGTTTTGCTGAGTGAAAATGTGAGAGATGTTTGAAAATATGGTATTATTTACCTTATGCTACTATTTATTGATTGTATAATTAATTTGCTAATTACTGAAATTAGTATAATGAACATTTCTAACTAAATTGTTCCTTTGCTATATATTATATCTTATGTGTATATGATTATGGCTTTATATAATTATTGTAAATTGTATGTTTCATTATTAAATGATTCATATTACCAAATAGCCTCCTTAATATAATTGCATATTATGCAAAATTAATAATATTAGCATTATGTTGTTGTATTCTAATTTCATTTATTATTTTATTTTGTAAATAATAATTAAATGTGCGTCACATTTTTTTAGTTGGCAAAAAATGACCAAAAATACAAATAAGCAAATTTAAGGAAAATTTCTCTTTTCTTACAAATATTATTCATATTTATTTGGAACATTCCTGTATTGCATTTCTAACAAATGAAGCTATAAATGAAACACAAAACTCCAACACAGTCAACAACAAAAATATAACAACACAATGACTGCAGTCACATATACCTTTAAATAATAATTTTAAATATTATTGGTCTCAATATTCTAATAAAAAGATAGATTGGCTGAATGACTCAAGAAACAAAATTCATCTTTATGATGTGTACAAGAAACTCAGCTTTAAAGATAGGCACTACCTTAGAAGGAAATGATGGATAAAATGTGCTTCAATCAATTGGAACCAGGAAGCAATCTAGTATTTCTATCCTAATATCTGACAAACAGATTTGAAACTAAAATTAAGCAAAAGAGATAAAGGACACTGCATTCAAATGGAGGGAATGGTTAACCAGGAAGACATTACTGTGCTATACATTTATGCACCAAACTGTGATACATTCAACTTCATAAAAAACTGTATTTTGTAATGAAAGATACGAATTAGCATCAACTAATTAATGGTAAGCGGCTTCTCTGCTTTCTCCAATGGACAGGTCACCTGGACAAAAGCTAATCAGCTCAAAGAGGCATTTGCATAACAGATCACATCCTTGGACACAAACAATCTTAAACTCAGAAACAGAATAAACCCCTGTATCCTAGCTGACCATAATTCAATAAAAACTAAAATTGTCATATGATCTTTTGGAAATAATATATATTATATTATTAATATATATTATATACATATATGTAATATATGTTATATATACACAGATTATATATTATACACAGATAAATACATAATGTGTACATAATGTTCAACCACACACGGATGGATATTTAACAGCTTATTACTGTATGATCAATGCATAAAAGAGGAAATCAAAGAAATTGAAAAAATTCTACAACTAAATGGGAATGAGAACCCAGCACAGCTCCCTCAAAATCAGTTCCACAAAGGAAATTTATAGTTCCAAGTGCCTGCATTAAAAGCCATAAGGGACAAACAGGATACAACTTGGAGGCCTGCCATTTATTGAAGAGAAAACAGAGGGGAAGTGGATGGGGGAAGAGGGGAGGTGGGGTGGGGAGCTAGGAGGAATGGAGGAAGAGGAAGCTGTGGTCAGGATGTGTTGTATGAGAAAAAAAATCTATTTTTAATAAAAAATAAAATCACAAGGGATACAAATAAATGACTTAATAGTACAACTAAAAATTTAGGTGTACAAGAGCAAACCAAACCTAAACCCAGTAAATGGCAAGACATAATAAAATCAAAACAAAAAAATCAATTAAGTAGAAACAAAATATCAATGAATCGAAGAGCTCGTTTTTTGAAAAGATAAACAAAATCAAAAGGCCTAAAGAATTAACCAAAAGAGAGAACCCAAATTAATAAAATCAGCAATAAACATGCAAACATCACATAACACATATCAAATATATTCTAAATATTATAAAATATATTTTAAAAACTTACAAAAGTAAGTTGGAAATTTAAAGGGAATAGATGAATTTCCAGATTCACTGAGAATAGAACAACAATCTAAACAAACCTATAACAAATGAAGCTTTTGAAATGGGAATAAAAAGGATACCAAGTTAAAAAAAAAAGTCAAGACTCAGATGGATTTATATCATAATTCTGCCAGACTTTCAAAAGATATTTACATCAATCCTTAACATATTTAAATAATAGCAACAGAAGGCACACTTCTAAACTCTTTCTATAAACTTGGTTATTACTGTAATATCAAAACCAGATTAAAATGAGCAAGCAAACAAACAAGTAATCAAACCAAACCAAACAAACAAAAGAACTACAGGCCATTATCAAATACTTGCAAACAGAATATGGATGTACATTAAAAGAATTATACACCTTGGACAAATTTGCTTTATCCCAGAGATGGTCAAAATATGCAAGACAATAAATGTAATAAATCACATACATGGAGTTATGAACAGAATATAGATACATTTTACTTAATTCTTTTTCTCAGTTTATGTATTATACTCATAGTGTATTTAACTCCCTTTTATATATTTCTTCTTTCATATTTTATATTTTGTTTTCCCAATCATACAAAAATATACTGAAGGAGAGATAAATGTGTTTTGTGTTTAGATCACAAGTGGGGGAAGAGAAAAGACTCGTGAGAGCGCAGGTGATACTTATCCCCTTAGAAGTCGAACCACCATGTGGGGGAGATTGGCTATTAACGAGCTGGAAAACATCCTTGAACAAATTCTGAGAGGAGGTATAAAATTGAGCCAAAAACAAGAGGCGGGGCATTTGGAGACTTGGAATAGTTTTGGCTGTTTTTGCTCCATTTTGAGACACTCCTAGAGAGAACTGCTCAAGGAAAGGCTTCAAGGCTCAGGCTCCAGCTGAGGTTCCGCGTTCTGGTTGCTCCAGGTACAAGCAGGCGAAATCCTGTTCATTACGCCAGGAGACTCGTTCCTTGGAACTGATATCCTTATGGTTTCGTTATTGTATTCTTTAATCTTTTCCTATTGTTTAGGTTAGTCGGGTTATAAGTGAGGTACTCCCGGTTAATAAGTTTGTAATAAAATATATTTGTTAAGAGAACTGAACCTACAATATACATGTTTTTTACTAATTAACTTTAATTAAAATATAATTACATCATTCCACTAGCCTCCCTCCAAACCTTTTTTCTTTATTATATATGTATATTTTACATTTTGCATGTATTTGTACACACACACACACACACACACACACACACACACACATATATGATAACTATACAAATACAACTGGCTGAACCTTTTTGGGTTGCCTGCATGTATATTTTTAAGACTGACCATTTTGTATTGAATAACCAATTACTGGGCTAATCAATGGAGAATATCAGTCCTTCCCTTTCAGAAGCCCATACTTGCCTATAGATCTTCTCCTCTGGGTGGGGCCCTGTGAGGCTTCCTTCATACATGTTGGCATGTCAATCGGTATTGTCATCCTTCAAGTGCTGTTTTGGCCATTATACTGTGGAGATTTCTGGTTTTTAGCATTCTGTCATGGCTCTTATGGAGGTAGGGACATATACCAAGTAGTGTAACCTCATTTTAAAACGAGTGTATATACACAACTATGTGTATTTAATGTACTTTTTGGTAAATATGATTTAAATTTTATTTTATTGATTATTTTTCATTTGTGCATTCGTTGATGTGTTTGTGAATGGGAACATATATGTGCAGTGCTCAGGGGATAGCTCTTTCAGGCATGGCTCTCCTTTCTGGGTTCTGGGGACTGAGTTTGGTGCTTAAGCTTGTGAGAAAAATGATTTGACTGTCTGAACCATCTCACTCCTCTGTAATGTTATTTGTATTTGACAACTGCACACACATACAGACTGTATTGAGTATTATTCACCTCCCCTTATCCTCCCATCCTCCCTTTTTCTGTTCCATTATTGTTGACTCCCTTCCTCCCAACTATTTCTCCTACCCCAATCTCTGTCTCTTTTTTTTTTGTTTTTGTTTACCTGTTTGTATCTCCTCTCTCTCCCTCTCTGTCTATGTCTCTCCATTTGTCTCTCTTTCTGTCTGTGTCTGTCTCTGTCTCTCTGTCTCTCTGTCTCTGTCTCTGTCTGTCTGTCTGTTTGTCTCTCTCTCTCTCTCTCTCTCTCTCTCTCTCTCTCTGTGTGTGTGTGTGTGTGTGTATGTGTGTACATCAGAGTCCAGAAAACTCAGGGGCCACCAAAGCTGTCATGACCAGTCGTTCTGAGATTATGTCTTGAGAATTCAAAGAAAGACATATATGCACCACAGAAGGTGGGTGTTAGAAGTTTACTATAGACTCATGGATGGGAATGAGAGAGAGAGAGATACAGAGAGAGACAGACAGACACACACACACACACAGACATAGGTAGACACACACCGAGAGACAGAGACAGAGACAGAGAGAGATAAAGACGGAGAGGCAGAGAGACAGAGAGGCAGAGAGAGACAGGAAGGACAGGCTATATGAAGGAGCTAGGGACCAGAGCTGTCGTCTCCTGGCATTCCTGGCCTCTATCACGGACATCACAGACAGACTTCTCAGCCTGTAATGGATTTATCAGAATTCAGAAAGATAAGACCACGTCCCCTGGATGGGGAGACCCGGTGGCACTCAGAGGAAGGATAGCAGGTTACCAAGAAGAGACTTGATACCCTATGAGCATATACAGGGGGAGGAAATCCCCCTCAGTCACATTCATAGGGGAGGGGAGTGAGGGGAAAATGGGAGGGAGGGAACAATGGGAGGATACAAGGGATGGGATAACCATTGAGCTGTAATAAGAATAAATTAATAAAAAAAAAAAAAAAAAAAAAAGACTGGCAGCAGACCACCAAACAGTGACAGTAATTTCTCTAATCTTTTCTTCTCTCCTCTTCTTTCCTCTCTTCTCCTTCCTGCCTTCCTCCCCTTCTTTTTTTATAGTGCAAGTTTGACTTGGAGAGTGCTTTGGATCTTTTTATTGGACCAGCCTCCAAGATAGTCAGTGGCAGTTGATGTGCAGGATCCACTTTTCCTCAGTCTTTACAATCTGACTAAAAATATTTTTTTTTTTTGTACAAATTAGAGTGTCAGTTAAAAACAACAGGTTTATTTTTGGTCAGTGCCACTCTATGATGTGTTTTACCTTTCTGATTTGCCTGAAGTTTCCTGAAATCACTGATGAGTACCTTTTCTTGTGTTCCTAAAGGGATCCACTTTGAGGATGATTTCTCTCAATTGGTTGTTTTGATCTTTTATCTAGCCATGACTCTTTTCATTTTTAAGAATTAGCAAGATAAAAAGAAAAGCACATTTATTTAGTGATGTTTTGCATGGTGCTGGTGTCTTCCAAAGCAAGACTGAAAAGTTCTTTGCATTTACCCAGATGACTTTAATAGACAGAAGACCAGAAACAAAGGGTGTGAACTGATAGTGACAAACTGTAGGAAAGTAGACAAGGTATATGTTTTCAGGTAAGTCATTTTAAAATGAAAACCATCTTAATGGGAGATTTAGGCCCTAAAATTTTAGCCTATTACATTACCAGATATATTGATTTAACATATCAGTATAATATATTGTATTGGAAGAGTTCTGACAAATTTAGTGTTTATGTTAGAACAACTACAATCTGTGATGACTCCTGAATTTATCAATTTTATTTTTGTTTTAGCGTTACGATTCTTTTTTTTTTTTTACTTGAAGCTAACTAAGATTGCATGAGTAGAAGGGTTGATGACAATATTTTGTGGATTTCCCTCGGGGTTCAAATAAATTGAACCTGTATCAATGTTTCCCATGTACTTTGAAAATAACAATTTTTTTGTTTATGTGAAGATTTGGATTTTTGTACATGGAACAAATTCGTGGAGGCTGAGTCACTAAATACATGAATTACTTTTCTGTAGCTCTGATAAAATATTAGGCCAAGACACAACTTACAAAGGCTTCTATTTTGGCTCATGGTTTCAGAGGGCTGGATGTCCACAACTGTGGGGAGGCTCTAGCAGGAGGAAGAGGAAGCTGACAGATCACATCGCAGCTACACAGAGGGGTAGAGATAGCAAGAGCTGGAAGTGGGGCAGCGCTCTAAACCCCCAAAGCCCATCGCAATGCACCTAAAGGTCCCACAACCCCTAAACATCACCACCAATTAAGCACGAATTGTTCAAGTACATGAGCCTATAGGGAACCTTTTTCTTAAGGAGTGCCACTCTAACATTATCTGTTATTTACCTGAGACCAACAGTATCTAAAGCTTGAGTGTATACAGTGAGTTCACAGTGGCTATCTTATTCCTAAGAACAATTTCAAACTAATTCCTTGTTGTTGATGCTGTTGTTGTTGTTGTTTGTTGTTAGAGACAAGGTTTCTCTTTGTAGCCTTGGCTGTCCTGGACTCAAATTTGTAGACAAGGATGGCTTCGAACTCACAATGATCCACTCACATTGGCAAATAGCCATCCAAATACTTTTTATGAGAGTCCCATGCATCCTCCATAAACTAAATTTATATGAATGTTGTAAAATATTTTCCCCCTCCTTCTTCCTCTTCTTCTTCCTTCTCCTCCTCCTCCTCCTGTTGATAAGATATCACTTTGTTGCTGAGGATGGCTTGGAAGTCACTATATAGCAGAGGCTAGCCTCAAAGTCATGGTAATCCAACTGCCTCAGCCTTTGGAATGTTAATAGACATATGACAGAATTCTCAACTCTAAATCTTTACATTTTCTTTCTCTAGGTATTCCTATTTAAAATGAAGTTGATGTTAACTCCAAAGTATATATTTATTCATGCTTTCTTATATATATATATATATATATATTTACACACACACACACACACACACACACACACAGACAGACACACATCATTTTCTGTTGCTGTGACTAAAGAATCATGACCAAAAGCAACGTAAAGAATTTGGGTTTATTGTGGCTGATAATTTCAGAGGAATAGAGTACAACTAGCAGGGAAGGCATGGCAATAAGCAGAGGGTTCAAGAAGAGGGCTGATCATATTTCTGTTCATACACAGTGAGAGAAGAATCAGAAGTGGAAAATGAAACCTTTAAAGCCTCAAAACTTTCTCCAGTGATATGCTTCCTCCAGGAAGGATGAATGCCTTCTATATACTTCCTCTGGGAAGAATACAAACCTTATGTATACTTCATCCAGGAGGAATGTATATCTTCTGTATACTTCCACTCTGAAGAATGCATACCCCTGTATACTTCTTCCAGGAAGAATGCATACCTTCTGTATGCTTCCTCCAGGAAGAATGCATACCCCTGTATACTTCTCCCAGGAAGAATGCATAACTTCCCCAAGCAGCACGACCAAATGGGAACCAAGTGTTCAAGTACAGGAACCCTCTGTGGGGGCCATTTCTCATTAAAGACATCACTTCCTAAGTGGCACTCGTGGCTTTTCTGAGTTAGTTTCAGACACTTTTCTCATAGTCCTGAATGTTTCAGTCTTGATTTTAATATTCATTGTTTTTGATACCACTGTAGTTACTCTAACCTCCAGTGGAGGAAGGAGACATGGGGAGAATAAAAATTTATACACAGTTTTGGCCAAAATGAAGCAGAGAAAAATTCTCAAACTGTCTTGCCCACAATAATTTTACAACTTAACAGAAAAAAGAAAAAAGCAGAAGCCAGGAAATGTGCATATGTAGATGTAGAGGTTGGTTCCACTTACTAGAATGGTGGAGAGATTTATCAAAGATAATGAGCGTTCTCCTGGTGGCAGGGCTCTTGAGATGAGTGATTTTTATTCTTAGCATGGTTGTTTCTTTCAGGGATTCTAACTCTTAGGACTCCTACTGCACCATCAATTCTTACTGTTCTCTTATTATCCTGCAGACTCTGTAGCTTCCTTTATTTACAAATGGCATATTTTTAGAGATGAATATAAAATGTTCTTAGTGGCTCTCCAATAACCACACCCCACCCTCCCGGACAATAAACATGCTAGATAATAGGTTATTATTGTGTTATGGAAATTGCATAAATGAGGATTGGATCATATTTATAGTCTCGTCTTTAAATCAAGCACAAAAGCACTGAATTCTTGTTAAGTCTCAAACAAACCCTGCCACCACTGCTGCCACCACTGTTACCATGCCACACAAACACCTACACATACACACACACACACACACACACACACACACACACACACACACACACACGGAAAGAGAGAGGAAGAGCACTTATTTTTTAATATGTATTTTTTATTAATTTATTCATATTACATCTCAATTGTTATCCCATCCCTTGTATCCTCCCATTCCTCCCTCCCTCCTCCTTTCCCCCTACTCTGCTCCACTATGACTGTGACTGAGGGGGACCTCCTCCCCCTGTTTATGTTCATAGGGTATCAAGTCTCTTCTTGGTAACCTGCTATCCTTCCTCTGAGTGCTACCAGGCTTCCCCATCCAGGGGACGTGGTCAAATATGGGCACCAGAGTTCATGTGAAAGTCAGTCCCCACTCTCCACTCAACAGTGGAGCATGTCCTGTCCATTGGCTAGATCTGAGTAGGGGTTCGAAGTTTACGGCATGTATTATCCTTAGCTGGTACCATAGTTTGAGCAGGACCCCTAGGGACCAGATCAACCAGTCATAATGTTCTTGTAGGATTCTAGGACCATCTGGATCCTTCTATTTCCCCATTCTCCCATGCTTCTCTCACCTAGAGTCCCAATAGACTGTCCTCCACTCTATCCCACTTTCCTGGGACATGCCCCTTGGGCTAGTGTCCAGATATAAGTGAGTATATACCATTTGACTCATTCTGCTTCTGGGTTAACTCACTCATTATGATCATTTCTAGGTCAATCCATTGGTCCACAAGTTTTGGGAATTCCTTGTTTTTAATAGCTGAGTAGTATTCCATAGTGTAAATTTACCACATTTTCTTTATACATTCTTCTACTGAGGGACATTAAGGCTGTGTCCATGATCTGGCTATTATGAATAAGGCCGCTATGAACATGGTTGAACATATGTCCTTGTTGTGTGCTGGAACATCTTCTGTGTATATTCCAAGGAGTGGAATAGCTGGGTCTTGAGCAAGCCTTAATCCCAGTTTTCTGAGATAGTGCCAGATAGATTTCCAAAGTGACTGTACTAGTTTGCCTTCCCACCAGCAATGAAGGAGTGTTTCTCTCTCTACATATCCTTGCCAGCATGTAGTGTTGCTCAAATTTTTGATCTTAGCCATTCTGATGGGTGTAAGATGGAATCTCAGAGTTGTTTTGATTTGCATTCCCTGATGACTAAGGACATTGAGCATTTCTTTAAGTGTTTCTCAGCCATTCAATATTCCTCTGTTGAGAATTCTCTCTTTATTCTGAGCCCCATTCCTCAATTGGGTTATTTGGTTTGGTGGTATTTACTTTCTTGAGTATTATATATATATATATATATATATATATATATATATATATATATATATATATATATATATATTGGATATTAGACCTTTGTCAGATGTAGGGTGGTGAAGATCTTTTCTCAGTCTGTAGGCTGTCTCTTTGTTCTGTTGACAGTGTCTCCTTACTTACAGAAGCTTCTTAGCCTTATGAGATCCCATTTATTAATTGTTGCCCTTAAGGCCTGGGCTGTTGGTGTTCTGGTCAGATAATTGTTTCCTGTGCCAATGAGCCCCAGGCTCTTCCCTACTTTCTCTTCTAACTGATTTAGTGTCTCTTGTTTTATGCTAAATTCTTTAATCCACTTGGACTTTAGTTTTGTTCATAGTGATAAATATGGGTCTACTTGCATTTTTCTACATGTAGACATCCAGTTAGGCCAACACCATTTGTTGAAGATGCTATCCTTTCTCCATTGAATAGATTTGGCTTCTTTGTCAAAAATCAAGTGACAATATGTGTGTGGATTCATTTCTGGGTCTTTGATTCGATTCCATTGATCAACCAGCCTATTGCTGTGCCAGAGCCATGCTGTTTTAATTACTGTTGTTTTATAGTATAGCTTGAGATCAGGTATGGAGATTCCTCTGGAGGATCTTTTATTGTACAAGATTGTTTTAGCTATTCTGGGTTTTTTGTTTTTCCATATGAAGTTCAGAATTGAACTTTCAATGTCATTAAAAATTGTGTAGGTATTTTGATAAGGATTGCATTGAATCTGTAAATTGCTTTTGATAAGATGGTCAATTTTACTATGTTAATTCTCCTGATCCACAAGCAAGGGAGATCATTCCATCTTCTCATGTCATCTTCGATCTCTTTCTCCAGAGTTTTCAAATTTTTTTCAAACAAGTCCTTCACTTGTTTGGTTAGAATAACTTTTAGATATTTTATATTGCTTGTGGCTAATGGAAGGGTGTAGTTTTCCTAATTTCTTCCTCTGCATGATTGTCATTTGTATGTAGGAAGGCCACTGACTTTTTTGAGTTAATTTTGTATCCAGCCAATTTGCTGAAGGTGTTTATCAGCTATATGAGTTCTCTGGTGGAATTTTGTGGGTCACTTATGTACATTATCATATCATCTGCAAATAGGGAAAATTTGACTTCCTCCTTTCCGATTTGGATCCCCTTGATCTCCTTTTGTTGTCTTATTGCTCTGGCTAGAACTTCCAGTACTATTTTGAAGAGATATGGAGAGAGAGGGTAGCCTTGCCTTTTACCTGATTTTTGAGGATTTTCCTTAAGTGTCTCACCATTTAATTTGATTTTGGCTATTGGCTTGCTGAATATAGCCTTTATTATGTTGAGGTATGTGCCTTATATCCCTGATCTCTCCAAAACTTTAAACATGAATGGGTGTTGGATTTTATCAAATGCTTTCTCTGCGTCTAAGGAGATGATCAGTTGGTTTTTTATTTTCAGTGTGTTTATATGGTGAATTACTTTGATAGATTTCCATATATTAAACTATCCCTGTATGCCTGGAATGAAGTCTGCCTGGTCATGGTGAATGATACCTTTCATGTGTTCTTGTATTCATTTTACAAGTGTTTTATTGAGTATTTTTGCATCAATGTTCCTAAGAGAAATTGGTCTGAGATTCTCTTCCTTTGTTGAGTCTTTGTGAGGTTTAGGTATCAATGTGACTATGGCCTCATAGAATGAATTTGGTAATGTTCCTTCCATTTCTATCTTTTGGAGTAGCTTGTACAGTATCGGTACTAGCACATCCTTGAAGGTCTGGTAGAATTCTGCACTAAAACCCTCTGGCCCTGGGCTTTTTTTGATTGGGGGACTATCAATGCTTGCCTCTATTTCTGTAGGTAAAATGGGGCCATTTAGCTTGTTTATCTGTTCTTCACTCAATTTTGGCAAGTGGAATTGATCAAGAAAATTGTCCATTTCCCTTATATATTCAAATTTTGTGGCATATATGCCTTCAAAGTAGGGTCTTATGATTCTTTGTATTTCTTCAGTGTCTGTTGTTATGTCTCCCTTCTCTTTTCTGATTTTGTTGAATTGGATACTGTCTCTCTGCCTTTTAGTTAGTCTGGCTTACGGTTTGTCTATCTTGTTAATTTTCTCAAAGAACCAACACCTGGTTTTGTTGATTTTTTTTGGACAGTTCTCTTTGTTTCTAATTTATTAATTTCAGCCCTGAGTTTGATTATTTCCAGATTTCTACTCCTCTTGGGTGTTTCTGCTTCTTTTTTCCCAGGGCTTCCTTAACTGTATTGTTAAGTTGCTTATGTGGGATGTTTCCTATGTCTTTTTAAAGCACTTAGTGCTAAGAATTTTCTTTGTAGCACCACTTTCAATGTATCCCACAAATTTGGGTATGTTGGTCCTTCATTTTCATTGAATTTCAGGAGGTCTTCAATTTCTTTCTTTGTTTCTTCCCCGACCTAGGTGTTATTAAGTAGAGAGTTGCTTAGTTTCCATGTATGTGTGGGCTTTTTGTTACTTCTATTGTTGTTGAAGTAAAGCCTGAGACCATGGTGATCTGATATGATACAAGGTATTATTTCAGTCCTCTTGTATCTGTTGAGGCTTGCTTTGTGACCTATTATGTAATCAATTTTGGAGAAGGTTCCATGGGGTGCAGAGAAGAAAGTATATTCCTTTTTGTTTGGGTGAAAAGTTCTGTAGATATCTGTAAGATCCATTTGATTCATGGCTTTGGTTAATGATGTTATTTCTTGGTTTAGTTTCTGTTTCAATAACCTATCCTTCAGTGAGAATGAGGTGTTGAAGCCTCCCACTAATATTGTGTGGGATATATGTGTGGTTTAAGCTTTGTTAATAGATGTTTTACAAATGTGGGTGCCCTTTAATGGGAGCATAGATATTCAGAATTATGATGTCATCTTGGTTGACCTTACATTTGATGACTATGAAGTGTACTTTGTCATCCCTTTTGATGAATTTTGGTTGAAAGTCTATTTTGTAAGATATTAAAATGGCTACACCAGCTTGCTTCTTGTGACCATTTGCTTGCAATATTTTATTCCAACCTTTTATCCTGAGGTAAGGTCTATCTTTATGGGTGAGATATATTTCGTGGATGCAGAAGAATGTTGGATCTTGTTTATGCATCCATTCAGTTAGTCTGTGTCTTTTTATTGGAGAATTGAGACCATTGATGTTGAGAGATATTAATGACCAGTAACTGTTTCTTAATTTTTATGTTGATTCCAGTAGAGCATTTGTGTGGTTGTGTCTTTGCCATGGTGTAGTTATCTATTTCTTGTGTGGTTTTGGTTGTAGCTTGTCCCTTTGTGGTGGAGTTTTCCTTCTAATACCTTCTGTAAAGCTGGATTTGTGGATAGGTACTATTTGAATTTGTTTTTGTCATGGACTATTTTGTTTTATCCATTAATGGTTATTGATAGTTTCTCTGGGTAAAGTAGTCTGGCCTGGCATCTATCGTCTCCTAGGGTTTGCAGGACCTCTGTCTAGGCCCTTCTGGCTTTTATGGTCTCTGTTGAAAAGTTGCGTGTAATTCTGATAGGTTTGCCATTAAATGCTATTTGTCCCTTTTCCCTTGCAGCTTTTAATATTTTTTCTTTGTTCTGTATATTTTGTGCTTTGATTATTATGTAATGGGAAGTTTTTCTTTTCTGGACTATTATAGTTGGTGTTCTGTGAGCCTCTTGTATGTTTATAGGCATCTCTTTCTTTAGATTGGGGAAGTTTTCTTCTATGATTTTGTTGAGAATATTTTCTAGGCCTTGGAGTCTGGCATCTTCTTTTCCTCAATGCCTATTATCCTCAGATTTCTTCTTTTCATAGTGTCCTTGATTTCTTGGATGTTTTGTGTCAGGATTATTCCAGATTTAGCATTTTCTTTAATGGTTGCTTCAAGATCTACGATTGTATCTTCCAGACCCGAGATTCGTTCTTCCATCTCTTGGATTCTGTTAGAAAGGCTTGACTCCGTGTTGTTCACCTTCCTCTCTGAGCTCTCACATTCCTGTTTTTCTTCTGTTTGTGTGTTTATCATGGAATCCATTTTCATCTTCAGATCTTGAACTGTTTTATTTGTTTCTTTCATCTTCTTGTTTGTATATTCCTGAGTTTCTTCCATTGCCTCTTTATAGGCCTTCAGAGCTTGAACAATTTTATTGATTTCCTTCATCTGGTTGCTGTATTTTCTTGAAATTTTCCAGTGCCTTGCTATGGGCCTCTTTCATGTCTTCCACTGGTTTGTCTGTGTCGTCCTATATTTGATTATGAATTTTATTTGTTTCCTCCATTATCAGCCTCATTACTAAATATTTGAGGTCATTTTCTTGTATTTCCATTGTGTTTGTGTTCTCTGGGTTGCTTTTCTTGGGATAGTTGGAATCTGGAGATGTCATATTGTTTGGGGTTATTTGAGTATGATTTTACACTGTCCTTTAGTCATCTTATCATCTCTGTTTTGGGGGAGGTAGCTTCTGGAGTTGGGTGGAGGTAGTCTGAGGATAAATTCACCCATTTTCTCATGATTTCTCTAGGCCAGAAGCTCTGATGCTTCACTGGTCTGGATGGCAGGAAGCCAGCCCCATAGTTTGGGTCTCTCACAGTCAATGATACCTAGCTCCCCTGTACTGTGGGTCCCAGAATTGTCCTGGGTTTCAGAATGCATGCTGGGTCAGGCCAAAGTGCCCACAGCCTTCTGGATCGTCTTGTGGTACTGTAGCTCTCCAGGGACTGATGCACATCAGGTAGAGGGGGGTCTGATGGCCACTCTACTCACTTTCTTCCCAAGATTTTCTTAGTCCCAGAGCTCTGATGTTCTGTTGGTCTGTGGTTCCCCATAGCATTTTGGGTCCCAGACCACTCTCAGAGTCCAGGTTAGTGTCATGGGTCCCAAATTGCACATACACTGAGTCCAGTTCACGTCTCTGGACTCAAACGGGTCTTGGGGCCTAATCCATGCACTTAGTCCAGTTAGTGCTGAGTCTAACCAGGGTCTCAGGCCCAAACCACACATTTTGCTCGACAAGCTCAGCTAGAGTCTCTGGACCCAAACTGCCACCATGTCCATCTAGGTTCTCTGGGCCTAAGCTGCCCACCAAGTTCAGATAGGGTCTCTGGGCCGGAACTGTGTGCCGAAATCAGCTAGAGTCTTAGGGACCGAATCTGTACCAACGTCCAGTTTGGGTCTCTGGGCCCAAACTGCACACCGAGCTCAGTCAATGTCCTGAGGCCCAAACCCTGTGCTGAGTTGAGCTAGAGATGCGGAGGTCAGCTAGAGACTCAGGGGCAGAACTGTGCACTGAAGTTCAGTTTGGGTCTCTGGGCCCAAACCGCACACCAAGCTCAGTCAGGGTCCCAGCGCCTCACACCCTGTGCCAAGTTGAGCTAGAGACTCTGGGCCTAAACCATGTTCTGAATTCAGCTTCCACACTGAACGCAGCTAGGGTCTAGGGGTCAAACCACACACTGAGTCCAATTTATGTGTCAGGGCCCGACCTGCTTGCCAAGTTGAGTTTTGGTCACAGGGCTCAAACTGAGCGTTGAGTTCAGTTAGGGTTGAGGGACCCAAATCTTGCACTGAGTCCCCTCTCCCACAGCAATTCCCATAGGTCACCACGCCAATTGCCTCTGCCAGAGGGTTCCCAGTTGCCAACCTCAGATGCCGCCCCTGCCGCTATGGTCCGAGAGCATCTGTGCTCCTCCCCTGTTCAGGGGTACGCAAGTTTTCTGATTTTGGTCCTTTCAAACTGTGGAGTACTCCTGCTGTAGTGGGGTAGGGATCTTGGTGTTTCTGGTTAAGAATTCCGTGC
The DNA here is from genome assembly GCF_903995435.1 of Acomys russatus. NCBI lineage: Eukaryota > Metazoa > Chordata > Mammalia > Rodentia > Muridae > Acomys > Acomys russatus. The sequence goes on along the minus strand of NC_067148.1, from coordinate 31,253,681 downwards.
AATTTCCTGAATCATTTACTGAAGTTTCTAAACATGGTCCACACTGCTTGCCGTCATCTTGGAGTCCTCTGGGGGAGCATTTATATGTTCCCTCTAAATGAAAATCATAAATGAGCCCAAGGTATACAAATTGTATCTTCAAGGCTAAATTTTAAGCATGAAAAATAGCATTTCTCAAAAATACTTTATAGATTAAAAATATACTTTCCCTTATAGCTACAGTTTTCTGCTATTAATTTTGACCTAGTGATGCTAGGCAGTTTTTTCTGCCAATGTGAAAACTATCTGTGCTTCATCTTTCATTTTTTTTTTTCTTGAGGTGAATTTGAATATTGTGTTAGTTAAGCACGTGATTCTGAGGTCTTTGCGTATGGAGTTAACAATGGTCTTTTCCCTGTGAGTTATCTTCCTCATGGAGTCAGTCCCAAGTAGTTAAATGCTTCCTGAAACAGCAATCCTTAAAAAGGAGCTGCGGAGCAGGAGCAAGCCCTCTCCCTGCTTGTGAATGGGCTGACGGAAAAGGACGGAGAAACGTGGGTTCTGCGCTTGTTTCTTTTGTTCCTACTCACTGCTCTCAGCTTCCCATAGCGTCATATGTCCCTACCTTACAGCACAATGTTGACAGTGATGATTACAATCCCGGGAACAGTATATTCTTTTCTTCGGAACTAATAGTTTACCTTTTTTTATGCAGGCTTTAGATATTTGTGTATTGAGTATTGAATAATTGTAGGCTTAGAAGGTAATACTAACAGTTTTGTTTAATTTAACAGGGACAAGAATGTAACCATCCATAAGTGTTAGATAGGTATGAAATTTATATATAATATTTCTGGATTCAGTCAGACATTTCATGAAAACATATGCATTATTAGATTTATAGTCTAAAATTGTGCATCCTTGGCGTGTGTCTACTTCACCAAGACAATTCCACACTTTGGTTTCTAACACTGTGGCGACTCCCCTTGAGGTGTCTAATTGAACATCAGTTAGAGTATGTTCAGAAGCCAGGACACAGTATGAGTAGCAGTAATATAAACACAGGAGAACCTCATTATCTCATGCAGTGCAGCCTGGTCGACAGACTCAACTGTCATCTGTAGTGTTGTAAAGAAGGAGAAATAATGTTCCCTGTGCCCAGCACAGTTCCTGACTGACTTCCTACAGTAGATTAACAGCAAAACAGCAAATGCCTTAGCATATGTATCTCATGGGCATGGGGCAGAAGTAAGTCTCTAGAGAAGACCCAGGGATTTGCAGTCCCATCCTTTCATGAAAAGAAAATATAAGGTTAGGAGGAAGTTAGTTAAGAGTCCATATTTAAGCCAATGCCTTCTCCAACTTCAAAAGCCTCTGATGACTCATCTTCCTTGCTTTCTGATGCAGGGCTTGGGTCTGTGACTTTGTAGATGTAGATTCTCTAAAAAAAAAAGAATAGTTTTTCTGTGTATCTACAACTCGTGGAAATAAACAACTCAAAATAACTGATCTACCAAAGAATCATAATTTGGCATGGGATGTTCTGGTTCTTTGCAGTGACCATTGGTGCCTTGTTTCTGCCCCGATTGTCATGAGATATGTCCCTATACTTACTCTCACGCATGGTGAATTCTGGCAGGGGTAGGGGGGGAATGACACAAATACACATGCAATATCAACATTTGCAAAAGCAGAAACATTATGAGAAATTTAACCTGAAGTTGAACTTTACAGGGAGTTCTAGGCCAATATCACACTAATGCACCACACACACACACACACACACACGCGCGCGCGCACACTGTATCATATATTAATATTATTACTTAATTGTATAATATTAATATAATATACCAAGTTATTCTATATCATTGTATAGTTATATATATGTGTGTATATATACACACATATATACACATAAATATGTACATGTATAAATGGTTTTCTGTTGCAAGGAGAAGTTTACTTGATAAAGAATGAGGACTGCTTGACAGTGGGTATAAGGAAAATAGTTTATAGGAAACCAACATCTCTCTAATTGGACTTACTTAATAAGACTTACTCAACAGGAGGGAAAGCTTGCTTGGTTCTAGAAACCTAGCTAACTACTCAAGGCTAGTGGAGCCATTGTTACTGAATGAAAAACTACAACCACTAAACCAACATAATACTTTATTATTTTATTGTAATTTATTCACATTACATCCCAATTGTAACCCCCTCACTTGGCTCTTCTTTTTCCCATCCTCTGCTCCTCACTCAGGATGATCTTTTCTAGTTACATCCATTTTCCTGCAAATTTCAAATTTTTCTTGTTTTTAATATCATAGCTGAGTAGTATTCCACTGTGTAAATGTACCATAGTTTCTTTATCCATTCTTCAGTGGAAGCACATCTAGGTTGTTTCCAGATTCTGGCTACTAAGACTAAAGCTGCTATGAACATAGTTGAGCAAATGTCCTTGTTATATAGTTATTCTATACATATATTATTTTCCTCTTGATGTACATGAAAGGTGTTTTAAGGAAGTCTTTATTGCCCGAGAGGACCAACCAGATTCCCATAAAACTCACACGTCAAGTCCTTATCAGGGAAGCATATTCCCTGGTGAAGTTCTTAATCTCATTAATAACAATTAAAATTTTAATTTAAGAAACCCACGGATAAAATAAACTGACAAATGTGTCACACATTGAGAGTAAAATCAAAACAATAACAGCAAAACCAACAAACAGGCAAGGCAATAATCCATAGGGTGACTGCGAGAAGGAGGGAGATGGAGAAAAGGAGAGAGAAAGCCAAGACTTTTGCCATGAGGGTTAGAAAGATGCTGCCAGGTGATGAGGAAGGGGACTTTAGAGGAAGTGAAGCAATGCCCAGGTTGCTAGGGAAAGCATGCCCAGGATGGCCAGTATATGTGAGAAAAGGAGACCTTTAAAAAACGAGGAAAGGGTGAGTTACAGTTTTCTGAGTAAATGAGAAAAGTGAGTAGGCCCCAGCACTGCATAACGGAGCCTCTACAAGGGGCTGATGGAGAAGGGAGATAAGTGTTCTGCAGAGATGACTGTTCATTGTGCCTTCTCAATGTAGTTTCAGCTGAGCCAGCTTTACTGTAGAGTAGAATTCAGGCTGGGTGAATGATGAGCCCAGCGAGCTCACTTCTTAAAATGAAGATACAGTGTTATGTGATGTTGAGCACACTGCCATTATTAAAGAACCAGGAGGAGTGGCCACAGCCTCTAACTGCTGTTTTTCCTCACTTAACATATCTTGGGCTCTTTTCTCTTTCTGGTAGTTTGAGGGGTGTTTATTGACTCATCTGACTTTTCCTGGAGTCCATGATGACAAGTGAGGGGCGGCCTTTCAATAACCTTGGAATGTTTTAAAATCTGATGATAATGTGCCTAAAGATAGATTCAAAATGAGAACTAAGAATCCAGAGGTTTTCCCTGCTTTTAGCTCTCTTGTGGACCCAAGATAGTCAATGCATTTTAGCAAAAGGCATGTGTAAGTGCCTGTTACTATGTAGTAAAGGAAGCCTAACCAATTCCCATGAAAATGTCGTCTCTCTCTCAATAAACTTTTAAAATGGATTATCTTTAAATTTCCATAGGCAAAACTTGCAAAACCCCCCAAACATTTTGGGAACTCTAACCTATGGTATCTAGCCAAAGACAACAGTTATAAAACATTTTCTTTTTTTAAAGAAAAGTATTCATTGGAAGTTTCCTAAAAAGAGAACATATTTCACAGCCTGGAATGTGACATTACTGTTGCTCAGCAGTAAAGCTGATGTGTAAAGTATGTGACACTCATCCAACCATGCCATCAGTCAATGAAATTTCAGGGGCTAATTAAACTCCAGCACAACCCCACAGTGCAGAATAGCTCCTTTCCCCATGAGCTACCATTTAACACATTCCTTTTAAAATGTTAATGTATGATTTCCTGCTAACAGCTATAGAAAGGAAATGACGAGGGAAGAAGAGTATCACTATACTGAGAGGAAATGTTCACAGGGTAGGAAGAGAAGGCATAAGCTAGCAATGTCCTCAGAGGGACACACAACTCTTCAGCCAAGCTATCTGAATTCGAAGTTTGTCATCACTTTAATGTGCCCTATAAGCTTCTAAACAAGGTATTTCTCTTCTTGGTGTTGTTGCTTCCATACATAGAATTGCCCATTAAGATTCTGATAAGGAATGAATTAGAGAAGGAATCTATTCTTTTAATCACTTTATGTTAAACATTATCATATTCAGGCCAGCTCCCTGTTTCTCTGATGAGGACTGGAAGTAATGACCTTTTTAACTGAGAAAGATCATCCACAGGACACTAGGACCTTTGGTTTGCATTGTGAGAGGTTAGGAATTTATGTTGCTCACTGAGAAGGCACTCACTTAATATAGAAGACTCAAACCTGGGAAACAGTCAGTTAAAGGAAATCAAATAAGGTTTCTTGCAGAAACTCTTTCTCGAGATATTATTTTAAAATCCCCATTGTGTGTAGGAATACCAAATGGTTGTATTGAGTGACAGGTTTCCTCCTACATCAGAACTGCTGCTGCTGATGGTGGTGGTGGTGATGGGATAGTGATGATGATGGTGGTGATGGCGTTGTTTCTAATGATGGTGGTGCTATGATTGTCATGATGGTGGTGGTGGTGGTGGTGATGATGATGGTGGTGGTGACAGTGATGGTGGTGGTGGTGGTGGTAGTGATGGTGGTGATGTTGGCGATGGCAGTGATGGTGGTGATGGCGGTGATGGTGGTGGTGGTGGTGATGGTGATAATGGTGGTGGTGATGATGAGGTCCGTGTTGCATAGTTCATTTGTTAGTAGACTGAATAGTAGTGCAATTTGGTGGGAAAATGTTGCAAACAAAGAGCAGAGGCTTGGACACTAATCATCGGAAGTGGGTAAGGAAGATGCCCTGATGCATGAGTGTAGCTCTGGAGTGCATCTTAGCCTCAGTGCAGGTCCTGCTGTTGTCTCAAAAAACACAGTAACTACAGCAAAGTAAATCCTGTGTGTTACTGCTTGGAGGATTTAGCTTGGTGGCAAAAATATTTATATATTTAAATATTCAATTAAAACATTTTAACAGCGAAACTGTATGTAATATAATTACGAGATGTTTAACATTGATAGTTAAACATGTTCTTTGTTACATCTTGTGAAATTGGTCCATGCCATATAAGCTTTGTTAAGAAACCACTATGACAATTCACATAATAAAGAATATAGGATTTTGAGTAACTTGATCATAAAACTTTTCTAGCACGGCTAATACAGAGAAGCATTTACTATATCAGTAATACAGACAAGGGAATAAGATTTTAAACCATCATGCATAGATTATGAGTATTGTAATATGCATCATTCACCTTCATTTGTGCAATTTGAGGTAGGCATTTCGGGCAATTTCCTGTGAGCTATTTGTTGTTTATTAGTCTTTTCTTGTGATTCATTTAATGGTAAAAAGTAGCATATGTGTCTTTGTTTACAAAAAATATTAGATACAATTAATATCTTAAATGCTTGATCCTATTGCATGTGTTTGCCATATTGATAGGTTTTGTCAAAAATGAATTGTTAAAAATGAGACAAGGATATGTTTGATTTAACTTGTAAAACTATTATTTTATTGTTTTATTAAGAATATTGCAAGCTAGATATTAGAGATATCAGCTGCAAGTAAAATGAAATACTAATGTGGCTTGTTCTGTCCTCATATGTATGAATTGGTTTTTGGATAGGGAAGTAAATATTTCTCTCACAATATATGTAATATACTTTTTCAGTGGAATATTGGGCAATAAAACTAATTTATTTAGAGAAAACCACATCTTTGTCATAACAAAAAACACCTTAAGAAAATCACAGAAAAGAAAAATCTTTGCATTTTATATATAGAAACAAATATTATAAGCAATACAAAATAAAACTTATTTTAAGGATTTAATATTTTATGTAGCTTAGGAACCTCGTTCATGACCCAATCATAGAGAATATAATGAATATTGTTGTTAATTCATGTGCTTGCCTAACAACAACCATCTATGAGTAAACAGAAGTGGCAAGACTCCCCAAAGCACAAGGCACCACAAGGCCTATCGAAAAATGCCAAAGTCAAATCCCGCATGCCCATGCTTATAGAAAACATGTATCTTCTGACCTCCAAAAACTACTACTATCTTTATATCAAGATTTCAAATTCAGGGAGCGGATAGAAATTCTTTTTTTGTTGTTCAAGTCAACAGCTTGTTGAGAACTGCCATAGCTATGATAGTAGCATAACATGAAAATTATATCAATATTAACTTATTTGTGCCTTTGCAAAAAGTGTCAATTGTTTGCTTTTCATACTGTAAGGTTTGGGCAGCAGCAAGGTCGGGAATAAGAGAACTAAAGCCTAAAGGTCAAGGAGCTGGTTGCCTTCTAATTGCTGGCCTCATGTCTTCATTCTGTCAGAGAACAGATGATGAGAAGAGTAAACACTTATTTTACATGAAGGTTTCCCACTGCTCTTGACATTTTCAACACCTTAGCGGTGACTCCAAATGAAACTCGACGCAATGAATGGGGAAAGTGAGGAAGGAGCAGCACATACAGGAGAGCTGTCTCAGCCTCATTATCATTCAAAGGGCAGGTGGAAAAATGAAGCCAAAAGAAAGAACAAAAATTATAGGGAAGCTATGGTGCTTGACAAAGATGGGCTGTAGTTGATGGACAGGCTGAAAATGGTAAGTTCAGTCATCTCTGATGTCTAGCAAGACTGCAAAAACTTACAATAAAATTCTTTGGAATTTTGACAGGTTAGAGATTATTAGGTTAAGGAAAATTAATATACATGAAACTTTTAAAGTGTAACATTTTATATGATATTCATAGGACTCACCAGTATTTGGAAGGCAAATCAAATGCTAGGATGACACATCCAATAATACAGAAAAGATATTTTATACTCTCTTTGTGTTACTAAGTTACCAACATATGTTAATTGGCTATGGATAAGATATATTCCATAAAAGAAGAGATTTTTACCCTCAGTCACGTGTAGGGTTGGTGAAGATCTTTTCCTAGTCTGTAGGCTGTTGTTTTGTTCTATTGACAATGTCCCATTTATTAATTGTTTATCTTAGAGCCTGAGCTATTGGCATTCTTTTCAGGAAGTTGTCTTCTGTGTTAATGAGTTCAAGGCTCTTCCCCACTTTTTCTTCCAACAGATTTAGTATGTCTGGTTTTATGCTGAGATCTTTAATCCACTTGGACTTTAGTTTTTGGCAGGGTGATAGATAAAGGTCTATTTGTAGTTTTCTACAATTAGACATCCAGTTAAACCAGCACCGTTTGTTGAAGATGTAATTTTTTTCCATGTATGGGTTTGGTTTCTCTGTCAAAAACAAAGTTTCCATCGATGTGTGGGTTTATTTCTGTGTCTTTGATTCAATTGCTTCATCCACCTCTCTGTTTCTATGCCAGTACCATGCAGGTTTTTTTATTGTTGTTCTATAGTACAGCTTGAGATCATGGATGGATGTACCTCCAGAAGATCTTTTATTGTATAGGACTGCCTTAGCTATTCAGGGGTTCTGTTTTTCCAAATAGTGTTGAAAATTGTTCTTTCATGATCTGTATAGAATTGTGTTGGCATTTTGATTGGATGGTGTGGCCTTGTGGAAGAAGGTGTGGGCTTGTTGGAAAAGGTGCATCACTGGGCATGAAGTTCTCCGTGAGCTCCTGCTTGTTCTGCTCCCTTTCAGCCTCCTCTCTGTGTATCAGATGTAAGCTCCCATCTCCTGCACTAGCATCATATCTGCCAGCCTGCTGCCATGGACTCTAATCCTCTGGAACCGTGAGCTCCCAAATAAGTGCTTTCTTTTATAAGTTGCCTTTGTCACAGTGTTCTGCCATGACAATGGAACATAACTAAGTAATCCGGCATCCCATTGGTTGACACAAGTTCAGCATGTGGTAGGGTTGGATGAGATACTATAAGTTATATTGTAAAGAGGTAAAACAGGGGAAAGGATGGAGAAAGCAAAACGCTCCAAGAGCTAATGTTCTTCTGCACAATATAGAATGTGACAAATCCAGGAAAGCTGGAGCTACAACAGTAAGAGTGAAAGCACATGAAAATATCAAGTGCATTCTTGTAAGAATTTCTACTTCTACCAATATATTTCCTTAAGGTCAGAGACTCAGATATGCTATTGCAAAGCCCAGAGAGTTTTGAAATCAAGTAAGTGAGATTATGTCTCTAACCAAACAAGCAAACAAACAAACAAACATGACAGTACATAATAACAAAGATAAGTAAAACATTAAATATTATTGATGATCATCCACAATTGTTAATTGGTTAGAATGAGAATATCTAAAGGTTATTTGAAGAAAAGAAACTGCATGTGATGAAACATTAGTCAGTGAGATAATTGAAATAAGATAAATCATGAATCACTTTTTCATAGGTTATTGTAAATATTTTAACTGTTGAAATTATAAAGAAGGATGGAGATTACTTTTTTAAAATTAGTTTCACCTTTTACTTTTACAGAGAGTTTACATTATGAAAACATGATAAAATCAGTTTCTATCTATCTATCTACCTATCTGTCTATACAAATATAATGCTATATAAAGTAACATATTTTGGAACTTTTTATGCTATAATATCACACATACTTTCTCTCTCACCCTTTCTCACTCTGAACACTAAAATTAACTGCTTTCACCACTTGAAAAACTCTTAGAACAATATAATCCTTAACATTTTGTTATTCTGGACATTAGTGTAACTTATTCTGCAGGACTTGCTATAAATTTTGTCAGTTTTAGGAAACTGCAATATTCTCTTGAGGATCAGCCCTATTTAATATCATTAAAATAGGTAATGAGTATATACAAGGTTACCATTTGTTCAGTCCAGGTTTGCTTAGTTTGGCACAAAATAATTATAAGTCAGATAATGATAATGGACTAGCTTTTATTGGAAACAACTAATCTAATTGAATGAGATTTTAATACTAGATTAAAATATAGTCCATAAAATAAGACTATCTGCATTTTTAGTTAAATTGGATTTCCATGTTAGACTCTCTTAATTTTGTATTGATAATGTGAAAAGTAGCATAAAGCATAAATATAGCAATTTAAGTGTGAAGTTTTTCTTTTATGTTTCCATGTTTGGAATCTGAACATGTGCAGCTCTCACTGAGTTCACACCTAAAGCTCAGCAAATCTGAGCTCTGTCTTTCCAACTGACCATGTCTTTTGTGACTTTTGCCACTAGATCACTCCCCACTTTCACCCGAGCTCCCAAGAAAGTGCACAGCTCCAGGGACATGGGCTTGGATGTGTATGTTTGGGAGACAACCTGTCTCTATTAAAACCCTCATCTGTTACTATGTGAGGAAAGAATACTTAAACCAACAACTTAAAAATTAATTAGAATAAACATTACCTAGTATTAACTGAGATGGGCACATTTTATGAATTACCTAATAATCTATATGAGATATTTATTATACACATTTTATACAAAAGAAAACTGAGGGTTGTTTTCAAAATTCCAAACTCAGTGTATGTATCTTAGTTTCCATTACTGCAATAGAATTCCTGAGACTAGATAATTTATAAAGGCGAAAAGACATATTATTCACAGTTCTGGAGTCTGGAATGTCTAAGTTCGAGGAGAAACCACTGGTGAGGGTTTTCTTGCTATAATGTGTATGGTAGAAGGCACAAGACAATAGTAGCTTGCACACTACACTGCCCTGGGATCCCCATTCCCCTGGCCTCCTATAATTCTAATCTTCCCAAAGATTATATCTCCAAATACTATCAGTGTAAGCATCTGAGAATTAAGCTTCCAACATGTGAATTTTAGGGGCCGTATTCGAATCTTAACCATATACAGACCATGGAATTTTTAGGCAACTGTTGGACCTGAAAGGAGGTTTAACATAGACTGATAGGATCTGATGGGATCTGAGGTTGGGGCTATGACCTCAAGGACTCTTGGGAGGAAAAATGAAGGGGCAGACTTGCACCATGAGGAGGCTTAGTTAGCATATGAGCCATGCTGCAGGACAGAGAAAGGGGAGCAGAGATAGGTCATATGACTGAAGCACAAAAATGCTGGGGTTTATGTGATTTTGTGTAAATTCTTGAACCTGCATGAGATGGTTCAGAGGACAAGAGCAGCTTAAAAGGATGGCTGACCCTGCAGTCAGATCAAACTCTTTTTCTTATCTTTGCACTGAGATATCCTCTCCTTCCTAAGGGTAACACAATGTTAACTTGCACACACACTACACACACTCACACTCACGCACATGTATATGATGCCAAAAGTAACTGAATGGCATGCTGCATGTTACCCTGGAGGCTTCAGTAATTATCTCAGACCCCGAATGCTGTAGTGAAGAGCATAGCTACTAATACAAAAGGAGAAGTGGAGGAAGCAGTGTTGTCCAAAGAACTGGGTGTGGCGCCTACTTTTTATTACTCTCTGAATTTGATGTACCTCAGTATAGATAGGGAGCCAAGTGAGTGACTATTGCTGAAGTCCTTTGTGCTCTAAATGACTGTAGATCCGCACTGGGTGAAAACAGAAGTTTAGGCACACACCTGGGATTGCAGGGGTTACTGTTTGGACGCTCTCCCAGCCATGTGGTTTATTTTTAATTAAGTGGGTAGATATAAGTAAAATAGGATGATAACAAACAAGTCTTAATTATTACTTTTCCATATTTGTGTTGAAATATTAGTGCATTCCCATATGCAGGGAAATAAACCTGCAGTACTCACATTGTAAAGATAAATGCTTGAGAATTAAAAAGACAAGGGCACAGTCCTCTGCTGGGCTGTTTTAATTCATTTCCTGCCTGCTGCTTTTGTGAAATTTTCACTAAGCAGAAGCACTTCTGGTTAGATAGTCTCCTCTTGTAAACATACATGACCCATCTTGTATGTTCACCAGTCCTCACGTGGACCCAACTGAAGAGCAGTTGTGTGTCCTTTCCATTGTCCTCCTCTGGTGGCCATTCCTGAATTCAGCCTATATATCTAAATGTGTTAGGGAAGCATGCCTACTCAGTTTTTACTCCTGTTTCTTACATTCTACCTGTACTTCCTGTGTCTCATCCACTGGACACGGATGAGCTAGGCCCCCACAGCTCTTCAGCTTGCCCTAACCAGTGATAACAGTGACAGTCAGTGAATGTCAAAGTCAGATGTCAGGTTACCACATTCTGTCTCCATCAGTCCCTGCCAATGAGAGATGGTGATAGAAACCTGCAATCTGAGACATTTTTCAATTTGATACAATTAGAGATGAGGATCACTGCAGAGAATCTATATTGATTTCAATATATGGTTCTTAAGCTCCGAACGATGTTTTATAAAAATCAAAATCTCTGCTGAATTTTACTGGGAATATTTTGATAATAAGGACATAGATTATTAATTATTTTTATTTCTAGACGTTCATAAGGAAGATAGTAAAATTATCATCAATGTTTAGACAATTACAATAATCAAGTTAGCTTGATGACACTTGAGAAGTTGATACCATGTTCAGATTTCCAGACAAACTTCTACACGTAAACAGCTTAATTCTTCCATTTTTCCCTATATGACATATAGATTATACATCTAAATATCTTCCTGGGAAATAAATTTGTCATAATAAAGCCTTACTGAGAGGAAATAAGACTTTACATTTTAAAAGAAAATCAATTCTGTGTCACTAATATATTAAAAGGGATATGAAATGGAAAATTTTTATATGCACAACAACATAGAATTGCTGAAACATGAAATAACCAAATAAACTTTATTATCAAAATGGATTTTAAGAGCATAAATGAGTAATATAACTTTCAAACTTGTTAAACACTAAAGAACTGCATCAATTTCATAACATGGAGTACAGTGTATATAAAACCATGTGGCATACAGTGTTCAGCTGCTCAGACAGCGCGAAAGTCCCTGGAGACAATTTCATAGATTTGCAAATACTGAACCTGTTCCTTTTCTTTCTTATTCTGCTTGACAAAACTGTAGTGCTGACTTCCTCTGCCTCTGAAATGTATAAATTATTTTAGGCGTATATATTTTAAAAGTATTTTCTTTTCACTACATTATTCTTTAGCATAGTTAATAAATTATGGAGGAAATCTTAATATTGTATAGATTACAGTGCTCCAGTGTAAGGCCACATGTCCATGAATATGTGGGAAGCAAACATTGGCCTTGATGGGTGAAAAAGTAAAGGACATAGTGTTGGATGAGTAGAGTCAGGGATGAAGGATTTGAGGGAGAGAGTGAATATGGTCAAAACGTACTGAACAATTCCTCAAAGATATAATAAAATAAGTAAAATAAGTGTTCTGGAACATACTTTAAAAATTCTTGACATGAGATGGAAAAGTTTCAATAATCTTCGTCATGAGAAAGGGATTTTGGATGCATCTGTAAGGTGATAATGTGGAAGAAGACTAATGTTACATAAGTGGGTGAATGCCAATGATAAGGTGTCTCTGCTGGCTTTTAGGTGTCAAGACCATTGGCTTATTCTTGACAGTGTTGTGGTGGCCACTGCCAGGCATGTACCAAAGCAAAAGAATTGCTGGTTCTCCTCCCCACCCCTAAAATGAAAAATGTTAAACAACAAGATGGTTTAGCTATTATGATTTGAATTAGGGCACTGTCATTTCGATCATGAACTATAGGATACGTTACCTATTTAATAAAATCAGTGTGCTACTATTCAGACACCAAGAAAGAGTTAAATATTACAATTTTTAAAATTTGTAATACCAGGGGAGTGGCAAGTGTTTACTTATTAAAAATTTCCTAGATGTCTCTTGGACATGAGTGAGACTCAACATTTAATTTTCAGCTTTCTACCTACAGTGCTCTGAGAATATATTAGTTTTATGACTTTTGTTGCATTAACCCAGCACATTAAGTACGCTTGTTATTTGATGTGAAAGTTAGGTGTTGACTTTCTGTAGAGTGGTATAGACATGAAATCACTAACGTGACAGCTGCACTAATAATGAGAAACCCTAGGCTAAATATCTAGAGCCATTATCTTGGGTTACTACTGTACACACTTAGCTAATCCTTTCATTGTTCACTTATTGCACAATTCTTTTTTTCTACATAATAGCTAGAAATCTCATATCAGTCATGTCTCTTTCATCTGCTTTGTTCATCCATTTTTCATTGATATCACAAAATACCTGAGCCTGTATAATGTGCAAAGAAAAGCTTATTTCTTCATAGTTCTGGGAATCACAGGCATGATGCTAGCTTTTGCACACGTCTGTCAAGGGTCTATTGTCAGACATCGTCGCAGTGGTGGGAGTGCACGTAAGAAAAGAAGCCACAGAAATTCGGGGGCCATTCTCACTGCTCTGTAACAAGGCGTTCTTATGAGGATCAAGACCAAGTGAAATTCCTTCTAAGGATCTTTATTCCTGTCATCTGACCACCTCCTTTTAGGCCTCACTACTTAAAAGTTCTACCTTGCCACTCCTTCTCTATTCCTCCATCACAATAACCCACAGGAAATATCAACAACAATCCAGATACCTGCTCAGAACCACAAAATCATCATATATATCTTTGTCTTCCAGCCGCCAGAGCGCTGTATGACCTGAGCTGGGCTGTCTTCCCCTCCCTCTCCACTCTGTCCATTCTCACCTCAGTCTTCCTCGCTTGCTGTTCTGAGTTTTGTTAGCTTTCTTCCTACCCTCCAAGTGCACCGACTCCCCTCAGTCTCCTCATTTTTGCCCTGAGTCGTCTGCACTGGACACTCTCTGACCTGAGGCCCCTCCTCAGGAGATGCTTCTTCCTGCTCACTCAGATTCAAGCTGGAATTTCAGCTCTGTAAGGAGAGCTCCCTTCACTGACTCATGGAGAAGAAATTTCTTCCTCCAATCACGGTCATATCACAATCCTATGGTCCTTTAGTAGTTAGATAATTTGGCTATTTTGTTTTCTTTTTCCTTAATTGTTCACAATCCCCTGAGAGTGACTGTGTCTGCTGTTCTGGACTCTACATCATACCCTCTCAACATATATTTGTTTAACTAATATGAAAAGTTCATGCTCATATCCTGATGCATATCTAAGCATAAGGGGCAGTTATTAGATGAGCAATAGTCAGGGGAATATCATATGTGTCTGTTGTGGCAAGCCAGACGGGAGCCAGCACCCATGAGTGTATGTTTTCTTTAAGGGCAAGTAGGTATGTGGTTACCTAAGGTCATAGGACACGAGTTATTTTAATGTTGATTTGTTCTCAACCCACTCTGCACCTTCTGTTTGGCAATAATTAGAACCTGTGAATCAAAGTGCAGGAAACATTCACAAAGCCGAATTACCTACAGCAAAGACAAGGGTGTCTAATTAGCCTTTCTTGTGACAATCTTTTTTGGAATAATCTTTTCTTTGAAAAGTCTAACCATGGTGCTTATGTCACCAACTGTACTGATAATTAACAGTGTTCCCCATACACCTACACGTATTCCCTCCAAAATATCCTATGTAACTCCACCATGAGGAAAAACAGTTTCAATTTAGACAAGCAAGCATTTGAGTAGATATTATGTGGTCCTAAAGAATGTTTCTGACTATAAAAAGAGGAAGAAAATGTCTTGGCTAGAGGACATTATTTTATGTAACATGCCTGGTATATTGCTTAACAAAACACTTCATGGATACTTCATCAGGACATGGCTTGATTAAGATTCAGAATTAGCATGCACCCACATCTTCTTTTTTTGAACCTCAATGATGTTTTCTTGTACTATTTCCACCCTAGGCACAAGCTTATTAACTTGGGAATGAGGTGACAAGGCCTTTGTCTTCATGTCTTGTAATTATAATTAATAGTAAGTTAAAGAGAAGCAGAAAGCTTGTATTCAAAGTTTAAAGTAAAGTGACTATGTGGCACTTGGAACAGGTGCTAGAAAGACATTATGTGCGAGATTCTTCTTCTTAATTAGAACTTTTGAAAAACATCTTGGAGAGGGAAAGAAAGTATATAGTTTAGAAAAACATGCATTTGGGGCCAGGGTCTGAAGGCAGGACATCTGCTGTCTTCATCAGAAAGCCGTGAACCTCACAAGGGCCCATTCCTCCTCACCACCTGAACTAGTGAAATCTGACCTCAGCTTGAGAAGTAGTGTCTCCTAAGTCTCCGCACTGTGAATGAAACCACACAAATCCCCTTATGTTCATTTTATAATTGGTAAACTCACTTCTTTCACCTGAGTCCACACTGTTCAACATTAACATGTCCCATGTCATGGAAATCTTACAGAAACAGAAGTCAGCAAACCGTAGCCACAGACCAAATGGGATCCTCCATCTACTTTTGTAAATAAAGTTTTATTTCATCACACTCTTGCTTCTTCATTTAGTATTTGTCTGTGGGAGCCTTTGTACCACCAGAGCAGCATCGGAAACTCTGGGACCCATAGATTAGGCATGTCCCATGAAAGTCTTCACTTACCAGGAGATAAGGACAGATGTGAGGACATCCCACTGGCACTCTAGGTAAGGCAAATATAGGAGGTGGGGAAATAGAAGGATCCAGGGTGTCCTAGAAACCTACAAGAAGAACATTGTGATGGGGGCATCGGGGCCCAGAGAGATCTGCTCAAACCATTGCACTAACCAAGGACAATACAAGTAGTAAACATCGAACCCCTACTCTGATCTAGCCAATGGACAGGACATCCTCCACAGTTATGTGGAGAGCAGGGACTGACTTTGACATGAACTATGGTGCCCCATATGTGACCACCTCCTCTTTGTGTGGAGGCCTGGTTGGCAATCAAAGAAAGAATAAGCAGGCTACCAAGATGAGACTTGATAGCTTATGATCATATAGTGGGTAAGGAGGTCCCCCTTGGTCATAGACCTGGGGTGGGGAATAGGGTGAAAGCAGGAGGGAGAGAGGAACGGGATGATACAGTAATGGGATAACAATTGAGTGTAACCTGAATAAATTAATAAAAAAATAAACAAAAAGAAAAAATGAATGATAGACATCAAAAATAAAATAAAATAAAATGCTTCTGATCTATCCCTTCATAGAAAAAGCGAGGCAACCTCTGTTTCAGAGCATAAGCAGTTCTTTTCCAGTCAGCTTTATTTGATCCATCATTTTATCAATCTGAATATAGCCAGTGTCCAGTTTCCAGATAAAAAGATCAAGTAATTCTAGCCTTCTATATAGTGTTAGAGATTTTTAAATGTATACCTATTCTTTATTTTTTCCATTTTTATTAATTTATTCAGATTATATCTAAATTTTTATCCCCTTGCTTGTCTCCTCCCACTCCATCCTTCCTCCCTCCCACTTTCACCTTATTTCCATCCCTTAGGACCTATTCTTTAGGAATTTCAAAATCCTAGTAAAATACCATTTTTTTTTTACTTCAAAAAACTAGTAAATCCTTTGACATAACTGAGATAGCATTCTCTGCCCTTGTTATCTAAAAAGAGTTAACAATAATTGTGGTTCTGTGTTCAAGTGGCCAAGGAATGTAGATTTTGTAGACAATCCTCTCAAGTTTACACATCCTGGTTCTGCCAACTCTTGAATTCATGACCTCATGTGTAATCTAACTTATATGTGCTCTAGTACCTCCATCTGCAAAAATGATGGCTGAATTTAGCCCACGTATTATTATAATGATTAAGAAAGTTAATACATGCAACTTTCAAACAAGAAATTAATTCTTATAAAGTGTTGGTAATCTCTCCTTCATCTTCCCCAAAAGACTAATTTAGAAATATACAGAATTATTAAAGCTGAAGCCAGAGTGTGATGGGGAAACATCCAGTGAACTAATCACCTAAAGAACTTGTGTATATCAAATCCACTTTTACATGTGTTATGTAAAAATGTTGACTGAATCTGTTCCTTCTGACAACTTAATATACAGTGAAAGACTCATAATATTAGAACAAGTAAACAAATTAAATATGGCCAATATAACATAGTGTCCATGTTGCCAGAAGCCTATGTGGATTGTTTAGGACAGTTAATTCTCACCTGTTTTCTCTAGCATCTACAGAATGGGGCATCTTAGCTGCAAAGGATAAATCTTCTAGTCCTTTAAGACAATTATATCTTCTGGTGTTTCTCATTTCCCAGATGAGTTCTTTAACTTGGATCTAATAGTGACTAAGTGACTTAAGAATGTACAAGGAAGGATAGCATGTTAAATGCCTTTAACATGAGGCATTGGTATTTATAATGCACTTAAAATTATAAAAAATATGTATGGATTAGCAGTAAATAAAATCATCAGGCATAAAAGAACATTCTGAACTCAAAAGTCTGCTTCCATCCATCACCAACTGTGAGACTAAGCAGCGTACACGCCTTCTGGTAACATGAGCAGCACCAGTGCCAGTCACTCAGTCATATATCTGACATACAGTTATAAAGTAGGTATGATGTGCCAGACGCTGCTGAGTTTGAACTACTACAAACAAAACAATCTTGTGTTATTTCATAATTTAAGAATTATGCATTTAGTCCAAGGTATGGGAGTTTAAGTGAGTTTGATATTATTAACATTGATGCTGATGATGGTGATAATGAAGATTTATGATAATGAAGCTGATGAGATGGTAATGATTATGAAAACCGATGATGGTGGTCATGATGATGATGGTGGTGGTGGTGACGCTGATGGTGATAATAACAGAATTGGGAATGATGCTTTACTTCTCATTGCGAAAATATTCCGAGTTATTGGCTCTCAAATGATTGAACTTGTATTTTCACCTCTTGACTCAAGATATACTCATTCAATGACTAATTCAAACATGTCTTTTTTATTATTCTTAACTTCCAATTTATGTTTAATATTTCTATTCTTTTAAAGATTGAGTCACAGATGAACTAAAATATTATATCCTTTGAAGGATGAAATATCAATGGTTGACTGAAGTGTTCCTATATTTTTGGGAAAAAAGATCATACAAATATATATTTCATGCACAATTACACGTACATAAAGCATTATATATACACATATGTACATATATTTAAGCCATACGTACATTTGTACAGACATACAGAAACAGCCTGTAGTGTGTGAATTTGATCTGTATGATTTTAGGCACACAAGATCAACTATGACCCCAAAATCATAAAGAGAACATTTCAAAAACAAATAATATGACATATAAAATGCATATGATTATATATGTGTAACATAACAGAATCTTGTGTTAGACTGCTTGCTCCATGTTGGCTGGAATAAGGAGCATCTCTCTTACCAGTAAACACACTCTGCTTACACTGCCTTCTCATTAGTCACTTTGTGATAGGATTCAACAGAGTCATGATATCAAAGTCCTTGTGACTAAATAGCCATTTTTAAAAACTTTATAGTAGCCCAAATGCAAAATCTCTGACTTGGACAAGTTATATATTCAGCAAAACCATGAAGTACCTGCTTTAAGTGAATAGAGGAACATTCTTGGCTTACTAGGAAAATACATATATTGCTAAATTAAATCAATAAATAAGAAAACGTTACCAAAATCCAGGGCAAGAATAAATCTGTTCATAAAATTGAGGAGAAAAGTATGTCTGTGCCTGTTTAGCTGCCATCTGTCTGGCTTCAAAAGCTGTGGCCACAGTGTGTGGAAAGTACTGAACAGAAATTGAAAAGGCAGTCATTTGTTTTTTTTTTAATTTTTTATTAATTTATTCTTATTACATCTCAATGGTTATCCCATCCCTTGTGTCCTCCCATTCTTCCCTCCCACCCCTTTTCCCCTTATTCCCCTCCCCTATGACTGTTCCTGAGGGGGATTACCTCCCATGTATATGCTCATAGGGTATCAAGTCTCTTCTTGGTAACCTGCTGTCCTTCCTCTGAGTGCCACCAGGTCTCCCCCTCCAGGGGACATGGTTAAATGTGAGGCACTAGAGTACGTGAGAAAGTCATATCCCACTCTCCACTCAACTGTGGAGAATGTTCTGACCATTGGCTAGATCTGGGTAGGGGTTTAATGTTTACCGCCTGTATTGTCCTTGGCTGGTGCCTTAGTTTGAGCAGGACCCCTGGGCCCAAATCTGCCTATCATAATGTTCTACTTGTAGGTTTCTAGGACCCTCTGGATCCTTCTACTTTGCCATTCTCCCATGCTTCTCTCATCTAGAGTCCCAATAGGATGCCCTCCCCTCTGTCCCAGTTTCCTGGTAAGTGAATGCTTTGGTGGGACCTGCCCCTTGGGCTAGTATGCAGATATAAGTGAGTATATACCATTTAAGTCGTTCTGCTTCTGGGTTAACTCACTCATTATGGTAATTTCTAGCTCAATCCATTTATCCACAAATATCGGGAATTCCTTGTTTTTAATAGCTGAGTAGTACTCCATAGTGTAAATGTACCACAGTTTCTTTATCCACTCTTCCACTGAGAGACACTTAGGCTGTTTCCATGTTCTGACTATTATGAATAAGGCTGCTATGAACATGGTTGAGCAAATTTTCTTGTTGTGTGCTGGAGCATCTTCTGGGTATATTCCAAGGAGTGGAATAGCTGGGTCTTGAGGAAGCCCTATTCCCAGTTTTCTGAGATAGCACCAGATAGATTTCCAAAGTGGTTGTACTAGTTTGCATTCCCACCAGTAATGAAGGAGTGTTCCTCTCTCCCCACATCCTCGCCAGCATGTGGTGTCGCTTGAGTTTTTGATCTTAGCCATTCTGATGGGTGTAAGATGGAATCTCAGGGTCATTTTGATTTGCATTTCCCTGATGACTAAGGAGGTTGAGCATTTCTTTAAGTCTTTCTCAGCCATTTGATATTCCTCTGTTGAGAATTCTCTGTTTAGCTCCAAGCCCCATTTCTCAGTTGGGTTATTTGGTTTGGTGGTGTTTAATTTCTTGAGTTCTTTATATATTTTGGATATTAGGCCTTTGTCAGATGAAGGGTTGGTGAAGATCTTTTCCCAGTCTGTAGGCTGTCGCTTTGTTCTCTTGACAGTGTCTCCTGCCTTACAGAAGCTTCTCAGCCTCATGAGGTCTCATTTACTAATTGTTGCCCTTAAGGCCTGGGCTGTTGATGTTCTGTTCAGGCAGTTGTCTCCTGTGCCAATATGTTCCAGGCTCTTCCCCACTTTTTCTTCTAAGTGACTCAGTGTCTCTGGTTTTATGTTGAGGTCTTTAATCCACTTGGATTTGAGTTTTGTGCAAGGTGACAAATATGGGTCCAGTTGCATTGTTTTTACATATAGACCTCCAGTTAGACCAGCACCATTTGTTGAAGATGCTATCCTTTTTCCATTGAATGGATTTGGTTTCTTTGTCAAAAATCAAGTGACCATATGTGTGTGGATTCATATCTGGGTCTTCGATTCGATTCCACTGATCAACCAGCCTGTTGCTGTGCCAGTACCATGCTGTTTTAATTACTATTGGAAATGACAGTCATTTGTGAGTGGAAGGCATGACCAAAAATGTTCTGTGTGTTTCTCTTTCATTTTTAGTTATTGCTATATTCTCTTATCACACCTGATTTTTAAATTTAACTTGATAATAAGTGATATGCGTATAGGAAGAGGAAAAATGTGCCAAGTGCAGGGTGTTTTGTGGTTTTATGTGTCCACTGGGAAGGGTGACTTGGACTGTATCCCTTGCAGAGAAGTGGGGACTATGATGCATGTGTAAACACATGTGTGGGCGTGCATGTGCACACATACAGACGCAGAATGGTAGAAGATTTTGCCCTGTGATATAGGAAGCATGAAGGTGGACGGACAGAGGGGGGCCAGGGAGGACGCCTCCAAGCTGATTTGCTTTTATTGAGTTTCTGTTTATATCCCTGCCCTCTGCCTTCTACAAATAGCTCTCCTCACAAAAGTCATTTTGGGAACTTATCTCTCAAAGTTTGTAAAGACATCAATGATTTTAGTTATCTTCACTTAAAGATGGTCATTTATCATCTAGTCAAGTGTGCCTGTGTCTGCCAGGATAGCTGGGATCCAACATATATCATACTCAGTAGCTCCAAGGATTTTCTGTGCCTTCTAGTGTGCATTTGAATACAGAATTCATTTCAATCTGACATTTTTACCTCTCATCATATTTTTCTTCAAATTAAGTTCCATAATGCAGCCTTTATCTGTTTGAGTTATAATAAATTTCTTTCTTGAATTGGCCTTCTCAAAGTCAAAAACAACATTGTGATGAACTGAAATATGAATAATTTTTCCATTATTTTTATTTTGAGCAGTAAAATACTGAATAAATAGGTAATGTAGTTTCACTATAAGTAGAGCCTGGATTATGGTGAATGCATGTTGTTGCAGGATCACATTGTGAACCCTGAGAGATTATGTTATTTACTGGAAAAATCTGTTTTTAGTTGGGGTGTGGCTTAGCCTTACCACATACTTTTAATCCTAGTGTTTTTCTTTGAAAATTGTAACCAAGATTAAATAAAGTCAACCATATGTCAAGAGGCAGAGCAAGTAACCAGTTGGCAGGAACGAAGATAGCATTATTAAGAAAAAGCCATAGAGAGTAACAGGAAGTCAGAAGGATGCATAGAGAGATGCACAGGAAGTAGAAGGAAGGGACCTTGTGTTTGATGGAGGTTGTTGGAAATGGATAGCATGAGAGGGAGCATTCCTTCTGGGACATCAGCTGAGGAGAACATTCAGCTGGCTTTTTCTCTGACTCTCTTAGCTAGCAGGCTTTCACTGCAGTGTCTGGTTCCCGACTTTTTATTGGTAAAAGCAAGTGATTGAGATTTTGTGAAAAAAAAAAAAACAACAAAAAACAAAAACAACAACAACAACAATAACAAAAAACCAGCACATTGTTGAACTCTGACACCAACCTATAGGCCAATGTAAAGGACTCTGGAGGCTTTACAGCATTGATGGAAAGGATAGTGAGACTATAATTGTATCATGAATGACCAAAAGTAATTGATTTCTTCAGGAGTTGATTCCCTAAAATCCATATTACACAACAAAATAACACAGCCATTCATAGACTACAGAAATGACTGTGCAGTACTATTTCTTAATCATGTTTTGTTTCATTGCACTATCTAGGTGAGTAAGCATGCTATGCACTGGAACTTCAGTGACCTAGCCGAAATTGAACATTTTGTTACTAATGTTGAAGTTGGTATTTTAATAGGTACTTAACACAAGACTTGTTCATGGCCATTGAATCATAAGGCATAGATGAGACTCTGTATAAATAAGACTAAAGCATTGCCATAGATAAAATATCAGGAATTAACTTTGTAGACTCAATTTTACAATAATTTAGCTCCTACATTTAATGGTCAGAGTGATGGGGTACAGTTCAGATAATAGGGTTGAATGTGTTAATCATTAATTTTATATTCTTTCTCATTTCCCTCTAGGCCTTTATAAAGTGGGAATTACCTTATACATCTGGAATTCATTACTTATGTACATTGGCCAAAACTAGTTTAAGTAGTATGCTAGCAGAGTTGATTTCTTCTTCACTGTAAAGTTAGTGGGGCCACTGAGTTAATATTTTAATAATGTTAATATAAAACTATAATAATTATGATTCATTACCTTTTTACAAAATAATACCTGATTGGAGACAGACAGCATCCTGAAATTTATTTTCTGGGTTTTTTTTTGTAATAAATATTTTATTGGTCTAAATATCCTAAGACACACACACCACCACCCCTACCACTACCACCACCACCAGCACAATTTTTCCTCCCAGAATTTTATATGCATGACCACCCAAATCAACGACTTCACTTTTTAAATGAGGAATCTGAGACTCAAGGAGTTGATTAGATTGACGATGATGAGAAAGCTAGGGGAGTTATAGCTAGGATATAGAATCTGTTTTTGAACTTCTGGGTAAAGACTCTATGGGCCTGCCTTGCTAAAAAATGGACTATTCATTGGCATTTCTTTATTTGCCTTCGAAATGCACTTGCCATCATCCATCCATAATGCCCTTTCCTTCTCCCTGTGCAGCATCGTCATGCACCCCTGCCAAGACTCTCTGGTCTCCTGTAGTGAGGATCGCCTCTGGAAGATGGTGGGCATCCCAAAGGGCAACGTACTTTTTGTGGGCTCTGGTCATACTGACTGGCTGTCGGACTGTTGCTTCCACCCCAGGTCAGTGCACACATTCCCTCTGTAGCCCGAGTCCTTCAGGGCTCCTAGAGCCTTGAAAAGAACAGCTGTTTATTTTGAAATTTTACACCCTCCTCAGATTGTAGAATGTTGTAGATAAATGTGCTTTTGGCTTTTGTTATATTGACTGTAGATTGGTTACTTTTGATATTGATCCATGTGAAACCCAGTCCACAAGCTGACACAGTTAACAAGAGTAGCAAGCATGCCAGGATACGCATTATTAATGATGCTTGTGTACCAGCTCTGAGAGGGCCCTTGGGGTTGTAGTCACTAATGCCTGCCAGCATTTATTCTGTCTGTTATCTACAGGTTTTCCTTTTAGAATTAAGTTATCTACCTAAAAGGACCAGAAGGCCATGATCAGTTTCCCATACAATCCAATGGCATTCAAGATATTAAAGACACAGATAGATCTGAAGACACTTCAGTCTTCAGTGAAGCTGTGTATCCCAGTTCTCATCCACTGACAGGAAGGTTGCTCTTCAGGACACAGGTGACACTGAGGGCTATCCACACTTCCTTAGTATCAATTTGCCGACAAGGCTGCCTACTTTCTGCTATTTATTCTTACTTACAACAGTTTTGAATACTCTTATTTCTACTTTGTTCTGCTGTGGCCTACTTACTTTGGGGCACTTTCAGTTTGTGGGTTCATTTCTAACCTATTCTATTTGGAAGTTTCTTCCTTAGGAAGATTTTTTTATTCATTTTTGTGTTTTCATCAATTTCCTTTTGCGTTAACCATTTTTAAATTAGATGAAAAAATAATTCTTACTCAAAACTCTGAAAAGGCAACAAGAAGGCCAAAGTAGTATTTTTTTTTGTAATTTTTGAAAACTTCTCAACATTTAATTTATCCTTAGTGCTACATGCTTGAACTTAATTTATGAACGTGTCATATGTTCCTTATCTGATCAACAGAGCTGCCCCACCCTCTCACCTCCGAGAAGCCCAGAGCCCATCTAGCAACGCAATTAGAAGTGCAGCCTGTCACTTCAGTAGCTACTGGGCATACTGATCAGATTTGGATAATGCCCCGTTACCATAGCAGCCAGGGACTCAGATATTTTCTCATTAGTGCTTGACCAGCAATGGTCCTTTTAATAGATCTTCCTGTTTCCCCAGTCAATTACAGGAATTACAATGAGGTTAGATACATCATTATTCACTTTTAATAGGAATTTACATTCTGCTCTTTCTGATGGCAGGAGGTTTCTGAATGCTGCCACACTATTTCTCTGCAGTGCATGAGACGAAAGTACTGAGGCAACTACATTGTTAAGAGAGTGATTTAAATGGCAAATGTTCTTCTCATATATTTGAAGAAAGAAGATTTTTTTAAAAAGCCATCAAAATTTTTTGTTATTTTTTTCTTGAGGTAGAGATAAATTTTGAAAAAGTTTGTAGTTCAGACCCTTGAACTACATGCATATAAAATGTTTATGCAGACAGCTATAGAGTGTCATCATACTGAAATTTAAATTTCTGACACTTGATTTTTCACTTTCCCTGCTTAAGTTAGTCTATGAAAACAATTTATTATTGAAGATACTATTTTCTGTCTTCATATATGTATTTTAAAACTTAACATTGTTGGGAATAAAAAAGGTCTTAGTGAGAGATAGAATGGGGCAAAAATGATCGAAAGGCATTTATATACATCTATGAAATGATGAAAATTTAAAAGAGAAAATGGTAAAACATAAGTAAATTGTTTTATACATGGGATTGTAATCTACCTTGATCCAATGGAATCAATTGTAGTTAAGAAATTTAATCATAGGCCTTGCCACTCCTAACTTTGGTAGATTCTATAACTTTCAGATAGATACATTCTTAGCCAACTCCAGAGCTACTTTTAAAAACACTGTGTTTATAGGATAGATAATTTTTCTAAAACTTATTCACTAAAGCCTTTGGAACTGGAAAATGGCTTTATTGATTCTTCAATTTTCATACAATGTGTTTTGATGCTATGCAACCTTATTCTTGCACTTAACTTCTAGAGCCTTCTCTACCTCCCAGTCCTTTCCAATTTAAACTTCCTGTTGTGTTTTTTAAAAGATTAACCTATAGAGACCATTTTTTTCCTGCCCTTATAATCATAAGTGTGAGCCTGTCCACTGGAGTACATCCACAGCAGCCAAAGACCTGTCAGTGTATGCTCAGTTTGGGATGAGGGTTCACGGTCCCTGCCTGCTTCTGCACTGGCATGTTGGCTGGCTTGATTGTGTGCAAGTCTTGTGCATGCAGCCACAACTGCTGTGCCTTCATGAGTACAGGTGTCCTGCCACATCCAGAAGATGATATTTCATTCTGGTCCTTCCTGAATTCTGGTTCTTATAGTCATTTTATTCTGTTTTCCATGATGGTGAGCCTTTGGGATAAGGCTGTGATAAAGTTGTCCTGTGACTGAATATTCCACTAACACTTAGTCTCTGTACTTTGGTCAATTTTGAGTTTCAGTGCTAACTACCATTTCCTGCAAAAGAAGCTAATCTAATGAGGTCTGAAGGACACAATACTTTGCAGTATGAAGATACAAGTTTAATGATCACTTTGATATGGTGTCCATTTAGTATAATTAGCAGGGTTACCAACTAGACCTGTGAGATTCCAGCCATGTGTTCTTTCCCAGATTTACAGTACCACACATACTTATCTTCTTGTGGAGTGGGCATTAAATTCAAACAGAAAACAGTTGGTTACCCCATAACATTTGTGCCACTGTTGCATCTGTGGTTATGTCTTGACACTGGTCATTGTAGTTCACAGTGTTCACAGCTGGGTAATCCTCTTGAAGATTTTCCCCTTCCAACCATCTTTACAGTTACCAACAAGGAGAAAGCTTCCTGGTCAGCACCAACATGAGAACTGGTGTCTGATGTCTTAAGAAATAGGATCTTATAGCCAACTTCTTGTGAGCACCGAAGCAGTAGCAAGAGCACTATTTTCCTGCACAATGATGTAACTCACAACTTTTCAGAAGCTGAGGCTGGAAAGATAGGTCAGAAGTTAAGAATGTCTACTGGTCTTCCAGAGGCCCCAAGTTTGGTTCCCAGCCCTCATACTGGTGGCTCATACCTGCCTGAAACTCCAGCTTCAGGGATGTGATGACCTCTTCCTGCCTCCACAGGAACCTGCACACATGGCATAGAAAGACACAGACACAACCATATATTAAAAAGTAAAATTTCAAACACATTTTAGAGGCTAGTACTACTTGATACGGCCGTCATTCACCTAACCAGCCAAGGCTAGCCATTGTTCCCTGTTCCCCTGTTGCCAGCACACATCTCAAGTGCATACGCATTGTACAGGCACCACAGTGTTAGCACTAGACAAAGAAGGGCTGCGGGCGACAACGTAAGTCTGATCTCTCTCCAAGTCTCAGATAATGTAGTCAAACTATAGAGCGAACCAAAGACCTGCAAAGACGACTCAATGATGACAAAATTCATAGTCATTAGACTCAGATACTAAATCCTTGCGAGAGATATAACCTGCGTAATAATTAAAATGGCAAGAAAACAGAGAAATTAATAGCATTAAATATTCAATAGTAGAAAATATTGACATTCACCTTCATTAACTGAGCATACAGAAAGCTGTAGGTCAGTTATAATTTTTTAAATTTAAATTTTTTACTTTTTTGAGAATTTTATACATTAGTACTAAATTTACATCATGTGCATCCTCCCTTCCCTGCCTCCAACTTCACATGTGCCCTCTTACTTCCGTTCAAATTCATAATCTCTTATTCTTCTTTTTTTCAGTTTTCATCCTTTTGTTCAAAATACAAAAGAGAACACAATTTAAAAACCGCAGCTCTATCTAGATCCAGTTCAGAGGTTTTTGCCGACAGTCCTTGGCACTGTGTACTCTGGGCTGAACTTTGTGGTGTTGGTGTGGTGGGGTGTGACAGAAGCCACTCATCTCAACACACATAGGAAACAGGCTGTGAGGAGGGGGTGGGAGCCAGACATAGCCCTCAGCAGCACATTGGTCTGCTTCCTCAGGTAGGCCTGACCTCCCTGGGTGTGTGTGTGTGTGTGTTACCGTCAAGAGTCCACGTGTTAGTTGCTGATCCTTTGGTGTTGAATACCTATCAAGGAGCTCACTTTTAGAGAAAACAAGATTCAGTCTAGGAAATGAAATTCAGCTGCACGTTTATAAGGATATAGAGCACAGTGAGAAGACTCATGCTCGAAAAGCACGGAGAATGCAAACAAGCCAACTTTAAAGACATTTATCATATGTTAATAGATGGTAGATATTGAAACACACTTTAAATGGTTACGTACAACTAAGCATTTAGGCCTCCCACATTACATATGGCTACACAAATCTTCCAGATCTTGTGTTGCATTTTTAACAGAAGTAGATTTTGAATCAGTCAGAAATAATGATCTAAATATCAGATGCTATGGATCCAAAGATTGAGTGGCTATAGGAATTAGGTTGAAGTGAGCAAGCTAAAGTCAGGTGGCTACATCATAGACAATACCTCAAACTAGAGCAGAAGGAAGCCACTGCTCGCTCAAGCTTTCACGTGTGTGTTGAAGCTTACTTATTTCGCCAGGTGCTTTTTATTTGTCAATAGTGTTGGCTGCATTTTCTTTCTTACTGGTTATTTACTAAGTAATTGTACTCCTGGCATTTTGTAACATAAGTATAACCGAAAGAAAGAAAATGAGAATCATATGCATACATGGGCCAGAGGAAGATGTTAGGCTCCATCCTTGATTACCCTCTGCTCTCCATCTTCTGCCCTGAAGACTGAGCTCGAAGCTTCCAGGTGTTTTGCCTGGAGTGGCTGGCCTCTACTATCTGCCTCTCTATTTCCCCCTACCCCCTTCCCCCTTCAAACAATACAGGGACCTGTGGAAATGCCCCAGGTTTTACCTAGGGCCTAGAGATTTGAACCCAGGTGCTTGTACAGCAAAAAACTGAGCATTCCTCCAGCACCTTATATATTAATATTATACAATTATGCAGGTTTTATACAAATTGAAGTCACATTAAACTTTTTCATAAAATAATCTACTGAGTCTTTATGAAGTCAAGCCAGTATAGTTCAAATAGCATATTATTGTTATGTATCCCTTACACTAAATTGGTTCCATATGAATGTACCTTCTGTAAATTCTTAGGTGGGATTTGTGTGTGAAGACTTGGGAAAAACAGTCAGTAACTCTTTTAGAAAATATCCCGATGTTACCAGAGACATACCACTAGATGGCGATCGTGCATCGATAAGGAAAAAAACCCTTTGCATTTACTCGGAAGACTGATGAATTGGCTGTGGAAAGTAATTCATCAGTTGCTGAAAATGATGAATGAGTGGAAAGATGAGAGGAACGTGCACTGAGCTGTCTTTGCACTATTGAAAGAGCAAAATGGATGGTAGCAGAATGTGGGACTGTAACCTCACTCCAGCTTACTTCAGCTTCGAAGCCACTCAGAGCCAACATTTCAGGTGCCCATGTGAGAAACCTAGACACAGCAGCTGCTCACTTCACTGGTTTTCTTGACTGTGACATGTTAGTTATGACGATGCCTCCTTTGTAAGTTAATTTTGGGAGCCACATGATCTATCAAGTTCACGAATGCTGTCACCTGACAATTGTATGCTCAATCAATAAGTGTTAGCTACTTTAACTTTTTACTTCTTGATTGAACTCCTGAGAATGTAGCTCAGCAATGACTATGGATCTGGTATCTCAATGCAATAGTAAGAAGGAAAGAATCAATCATAATGTGTAAGTTATATATCAACCTCTACCAGGAAGCTGTTGTGAAGTCTTAGTAAGAGCAGGCCTCTGCTTCTCCCCAAATTGAACAGGAGATTGAGTATAAGCTGAAAAACAAAGGAATACAATTACTGTGAAAAAAAAAAAGTATGCTGTGTAACTGTTCCTAGGTATCAAAAATGTAAATATTATCTTCAAAATTCATCATTTATAAAAGTTACACACAGAGAGGATTCTAGATCTCATTTTCTTTAGATTTAGGTTATATTTTAAAATCCCTTAAAATTCAATAAATTACCTTTTGGGTGTTGGGTGCCTTCCTTGATCACCCTCTGCCCTGCACCCTGTTCCCTGAAGACTGAACTTGCAGCTTCCTTGTGTTTTGGCTGGAGTGATTGGCCTCCAGGGTCCACCTTTCTGTTTCCCTCCCTCCCCTCCCCTACTCCTGACAATTCAGGTACTTGTGGCAACCCTGCAGTTTTTATGTTTTCGGAATTTAAAAATGTGCAGGGCCTGCCCTATTGATGGCCTGTTTTGAGTAGTACTGAGCTAGTGAAATGCAGAATTGCACCAGTCTGCCGCTGTGTATTAGTAGGCTAGTGATGTTCTTAGTTGGCCATGACCTTTAGCAGGACACTGTTAGCTAACAGCAGTGTAGTTCTGAGTGTAAACATAGTGTCCAGCACTAGGATGCCCTTTCTGCTGCATGACCAGGACTCATTCTGAGAAACAGCACGCATCTCCCCACAGCTCTCTATAAATAAAAGGAGTGGGGTTAGTGGCTTAACCAATTTCACAACGCTGCACTTTATCCTGCATCCATTGCCTCAGGCAGACATTGAGCTGACAGCATCCTGTTAAACATAACTTCTGCCTTTATGAGCTGATTTATGAATTGAGAATAAATGGCCCTCTCTGTAATACCTCATAGTCACTTGTCCCTGTGTAAGTCACCTACTCGGGCATTTACAGAGTGCCTGAGACCAGTCTGAAGGCTGCTAGATCAGTGTATCACTTAGTTATTTTACAAAAGAAAGGAGGGTAGCTTTTTCATTTGGTGTAAGTTTAAAACCAAGAGTTCAACTGTCCAAGTACATGGAGCGACTGCTGTGACACCTGCCTAAAGTGGTGGAGTCCTGCCCTGTCTTGAGCTACAGAATGGATGCTGCCACAGTCTGAAAGTCAAGGCGAATTATTGAAACGATTGTTTGGACATGCACTTATAAAACAGCGCAGTTCTATGTTATATTCTTTGGGAAACTGTATACTTTACTTCTGTCCTTAGTAAGACTTGTCATTTTTTGGCGAAGGGACTTGGTAACGGAGGACAATAATGTCCTTCTTTAAGTACCACTGTTGTTAAGTGCTAAAACTAATGCATGAGAACAAAGCTGTGAGAAAAATGTTTCCCGTAGTCCCACTACCTATTGAGAGATACAGGTCTGAAAATGCAACACTGTACAAATCAATTCATGCATGTTTTCAGAGAGTAGCTCAGCTTGAGGTATCTATCTGCTGGACACATGACACTTTATTCATTCACACTGTATGCATTTATTACTTGTTTGTTTAATATTCAATCAGTTAGTATCGTAGAAGGAAATTCAATTTGCGAGCGAGCCTTTGGATCTATCTGTTCTGGAAGAGCGGGATTAACTGTTGATAGCAGTTAGCACTTCAAGAGTGTGATATTTGTCACGAATTGCAAGTGTAGCATGAAGTCTCTCCGTGGTTACACAGTGAGTCCTCCTCCATGCACAGGACCCTTGATTCCACTGTCTCCTGTGTGCCTGAATGGAGGTCACGTGACTGAGACCTGTGAAACCTCAGTGGAAGGGTGACTTCCAGCTGTGGCAGCTGAAGCACAAAGTGTCTCCTCCATTCGTCTGTCTCTGCTTTCAGTACTTTGCTGCACCACGGCAGAGCTCTGTGCCTCCATCTGCACTAGGCTGTGCCATGGTCTAAACAAATAAGAAACCTTGCAATGTGTTTCAGGTGGAATGCTGTGGCTGTTGTGACTGCTGCTATTGTCTTTTAAAGTTAAATTTTTCTATGTAGCAGCAATAAAGCCCTAAGGATTTTCTTCACTAAGTGGCTAAGTCTGGTTGCTCACCGATGCAGCCTTAAAGTCAGACTTGTTTTGGTGTAAAGATGACAAGTGCCAGGTCTGTCGCTTTTCTTCGTCTGTGAGTGCCAGCACTAGTGTCTAAAACTGGGGTACGCTGTTTCAGGATGGTTGCATGGAGAGATCTATGCGCAGCACTTGGCACAGTCCTGGGCTCACAGGATGCTTTATTAGTGACATTATTGCTAGGTCTCAGCGAAGATCCTAATGTAGGCCCAGTTTTCAGCAAACTATATTCCTTTAAAGTCTGGGCTTCTCCTTTTTTGCTGGCAAGAAAATATTAAACCCTTTCGAATGCCATAAGCTCATTAAGAACAAAGTCAGAATTGTATCTATTGTTTCTGAGACCTGGAAGGCCAATTGAAACACTGAAGCGAACTTTGTTCTAATTAAGATGAACAAAATTGAAGGTGGTAGACCAGAAGTGTGGATGTTCTGTCTCCCAGCTTCAGAAGGGACATTAACACTCATATCAGCCAGTCATTGTTTCTGAAGCTGCTCTGTCAAGGCAACCAAAAGGCAAACATTAGTCAAGTCTGTCAGTTGACATAAAGCCAATGAACACAAAACCTTCTATGAGTTATGCACCAAAAATGAATTTTAATAAAAAAACCATTAATAAGAAGTACCTCCAAATTTTCAGAAGTACAAAATGAGGACATTTAAAATATACTGCACCACAGAAGCAGGCTAGGCCATGAAAAGTTGGTCAAAATCAACATTTTTTTGGTATCTCTACAACTTTTTTATACATGTTACCCCCTTTTATTGAAAATAGAATTTTCCCCTCACATAATATTTTCTTATTATGGGTTTCTCTCCCTCTACTCCTCTCAGTTCCTCCCTGCATCTACTCCCTTCTGTCGCCAATAGACTATAAAAAGGCTTAGAAGGAGTAATGATGATAAAATAAAAATGAAATTATAGAAAAAGATAGTAATAATAAAACAAAACTTAACACCTCAGATTTGGATAAATCAAACCAACAGAAAGAAAAAAAGCCCAAGAAAAGCACAAGAGTCAGAGACCCACTGGTTCAGACACTCAGGAATCCCATAAAAACACTAAACTAGAAGCCATAGTATATATGCAGAGGACCTCGTGCAGACCCTGTGAATGATGCCTCAATCTCTGTGAGTTCATATGTACTTTTATTTATAGTCTTTAGAGGGTCTTGCTTTCTTGGTGTCCTCCATCCCCGCTGGCTCTTACACTCTTTCTGCCTTCTTTTCCTCAGGGTTCCCTGAGCTCCGAGGAAAGGGGTTTGATGGGACATCCCATTTAGGGCTGAGTGGTCCATGGTTTCTCACTCTCTGCATATTGCCTGGCTGTGGACCTTGGCATTTGTTCCTATCTACTGCAGGAGGAAGACTCTCTAATGATGCTGAACGCTGAACAAGGCACTGATCTATGTGAATAACAGAATATCATTGGGAGTCGTTTTATTTCTATTTTTAAATAACAGAAGTACTTGGCCTTACCTTAAGAACATGATTAAACAAGAGTCTTTGTGGTAGGATAAAGTATCCTTTGGGTATGTGACCAAGAGTGGTATAGTTGGAACTTAAGGTAGATTGATTCCCATGTTCCTAAGGAACCACCATACTGATTTTCATAGTTTGCACTCTCATCAACAATGGGTGAGTGTTCCTCTTACCACAGATACAGATCCTCACCAACATTGGCTGTCACTTGTTTTGTAAATTTTAGCCATTTTGACAGGTGTAAGATGGACTCCCAAAGTAGTTTTGATTTACATTTCCCTAATGGCTAAGGATATAGAACATTTCTTTAAGTGTTTCTCAGCCATCTGAGTTTCCTCTTTTACAGCTCCAGAACTTAACTAAAACAAGAATCATTTATTCAAGAAACACCAGTGTAATAACAAGGAGTAATTTTCATGTCATATGTGTTGACTGAACCCTGTTCCCAGAAAAAAAAAATCAGCAAAATGAGAGGTCCTAGGTGACTAGGTAGTGTCCTGCCGTGCATCTAGGAGTGTAGAAGACACAAGGACATTGAGGGTTGTCCATGTGCCTAGGAAGAGAGCGAGCATTGAGAGAGCATTGGGTCAATCACCCCAAAATAACCTTGAGGATTAGAACCAGCTGAACGAAAGATCACCAAAAATCAATGTTCCTCCAGAGTAATGGTGTACTTCAATATGCACACAGAATTACTCAACGAATTGGTGAATGATTTATTCAAAGCTTTTAATTTACAAGCTCTCCAATCAACTGGCCATTAAAATAACCTAGCAAGAACTGCTATAGCCACACAAAGAATGCAGTGTATACTCCACTGACTTATTCCTAGGAAGATAACAACAAAAAATCAAGCTGTGGAAGAATTTTAACCCAGCAGCATGGCTTCTCTGGCAAGAGGTCACATCCAAAGGTCTTCTGAGTCTGTGAGGTCCTCATCTCCAGCACTGGAGTTAAGTGATGTATACTATACTCAGCCTCTTACACAGTGCTGGGGCTCAGTCTTGATCTTCATGCTTGCAAAAATAAGTACTTTATTGACTGAGCCTTTTTCCCAGTTCTGGAATTCAATTTCTGCCTCATCTGTTTTTGTGTATCTTTCTGACATTTCTCTTAAACATATGTTTGACTTCTCAGATTTATCCTCTGTTTTTATCAACCTCAACTAATTTGTCTATTTGTTCTTCTCTTGGGGATGAAATTAAGATCTAAATTTCTCCCCTTTGTACCTAACATTTGTAAAAAGTTCTCTATTTACACTTGTACCTTGCTTGTAAATTTTAACTGGATACCTCCCTCTGCTATATGGAAAAATCCTATAGATACTATTCTGTTAACTGGAGATTAACCAGCACACCTGTATCCAAGGCACTCTTGCACATCAGCTATCTCTGGAAGACCTTTAAGCAACCTTAGCTAACCACATTCTGTCAGTTCTTCACTTGCCATTTATGCCTGTCACTTGTCCCCTCAGTGTTATGACTCATCTTTAAAAAGCTTTAGTTGGATCTACATAAAAATGAGTCACTTCCATTATGGTGTGTCTTAGTTAATTTTTATTGCTCTGATGGAACACCATGACCATGGCAACTTAGAGAAGAACGATTTTAATTTGGGCCTCACAGATGCTTGAGGGTTAGAGTCTGTTTTCATTATGGCACGGAGCATGGCAGCAGCATAATGCTGGGACCATAGCCGAGGGCTTCTATCCTTATTGGCAAGTCAGAGGCAAAGTCAGAAGCACTGGGCCTGATGTGGGCTTTGGAAACCTCAAAGCCTGCCACCAGTGACACACCTCCTCCAGCACCACCCAGCCCTTTCCGAACAGTTCTCTGAACTGGGGACTGAACTTTCAGTTATATGCTTGTGCAGGGCCATTCTGATTCAGACCAGCTCATGGTGCCAGTGAATATGGTTGTTTCAGCCAGACATCAAGATTTAGTTTCAATGTGTCAGAATAAATTCCCACAGCCGTACTCAGAGCACAGATGCATACTCAATGGAGTTAAGTGAGTATTTTGCCTTCACATTGATGTTTCAGTAAGGAATATAAGGGTGAGTCAGATTGTAAGGCACTTTGTTGCCCCTCCTTGACTCTTCATCTTAGACTGTTCAGTAATCTGCTGCCAAGTTCTCATGTGGTCAGCCTCAGAACCGGCACACGGCCTAACTCACAGACTGTGTCTGAAGAGGTGAATGGAAATGCACTTATCTAATGAGTGCAAAGTGTTTGACCAGCTGTAATTGATACATCCAGCTTAACAAAATGTATGTGCAAGCAATACAGAAAATATTGAGTTTGAGGATGTAGTTCAGGTGTCTAGTGTTTACCTAAAATGCACAAGGCCTTGTGTTTAATCCTCAGTACCTCAAACTTAGAAAAGAAGAGAAGGAGAAATAAGGAGGAGGAGGAAGGGGAGGAGGAGGAGGAAGTGAAAGAAAAAATATGAAGTAGTTTTCAGTGCCCTCCTTGAGCTCAGTTTGGCACTTTGATAGTATCTTCACAGGCTTCCATTGCTCGCTATACTATATTCTGCTCATGCCAGGTTTCTCTGTATAGCTACTGGTTTGTTTGATGCTTGGCGACCCTGAGCCTTTGAAATTGAGATGGTAACAGTGATATATATATACATTGTTTGTTTGTTTTCTTGGTTAGTGAATACATTTCAAAGAGATATGTTTTCTCTGAATATTCAAGAGTCTTCACTTCAGCAAAACAGTCACTCTAACTGTCTTGCTAGCCTTTGGGGAGGGCTGTCCTCTTGCTGTGCCTTTTGTTAATCCTCTCCCTAGCATCTGCGCACTGAGAAGAGTGCAGAATAGAAAATGGGTGAGGGAAGGGTTCTTTGCTAGAACAACCACATTCAGAGGACAGTTTACAGCTGTACCCAGGGCTTGTGTGCATTTCTAGTAAAATACTCATGTTTACTGTGCACAGAGTTTATTCAACACCATCTGAACTTTATAAATATTCTAAAGGAGAGCATATGCTTAAAATGAGAGCTAGTGAATAAGGTAGAATCGACAGAAAGGTTCCTCTTGAACATAGAATTGCTAAGACATGTCTGGACTGCGTGAGTTAATTCATGTTGCTAGGCTGACTGTGGAGGGACAGAGGGAGACTATAGGGTGAGATCTGCAGGGCTGTATTGAGACTGACATCCTGAGAGCACCTAGGTGCATCTTCTGGCTCCTCCATAGGAATACATTTATTGAGCAGAAACACCCCTTCTTCCTCATATGTTAGTATATACATCTGATGATAAATCTAGGAATCATCTATTTTGTGTGGTCTCTTGCTTTGTGTTTCCTTGTAAGCTGAACACTGAGGCAATGCAGAATATAATTGTAACTTTGCCAGTACATCTATCTAGAGGTGTGCTCCATTTTTGTGTTATATGAAATTTCTGCAAAGGAAGACAGGATTATAATTTTGTATGACAGATTGGGATAACATGGTATATTCTTGGTTATTGAAATGCTCATGCAGTGAGTGGGGGTTACTTGGTGAATATTCACAATGTGGGAGAAAGCATGGTACATACTGTCTAATCTCAGTTAACTAAGTGTATGTATAATGTGCAGAATCTGCAAGGACACACCAGCTGAGATGCTTGTTACCGGATGACTTAGTTCTTGTATTCTTGTATTTTGTTTTGTGCACTGTGTATATTAAAAAAATAAAAGATTCTTTTAAAGTTCTTAATAAAGAATCTTTACTTTTTTACTATTAGCATCATTTTGGAGCTCCTATGTCTTGGAGAAAAGAAAAATTACTCATTTGGAAATCATCCTAGTGTTCTGGCTTTGGATTTACTGTTTCTTTCCCATTCTAGAGAGAAGTATTATGTATCATGAACATTCTGCTTCTGTTACTCCCTTACCCAAAAGAGGGCTGGTCTTGAGGCTTTGTGGCCCCTGTAGTCTGTCCACGCAAGTGAGAGGACATCACCACCCAATATTCATGTGCTACTTCTTCTAGAAAAGCAGCCTGACTATAAAGTTCTTCTACATTGTTTAAAAAGAAACGTGGTCCCATGACTTCTGTAGTTTCTAGAATCTTTATCTGGATTCTTCTTAATCCTGATGCCCTTGAATAAAAGAGAAACTGTAACCTGAAGCTGTATCCATTCTCAGCTCACTTGCTTTACAGTTCTCTTCAAAGCTTGACAGCTCGGGTGCTTGATGACAAACTTTGCTATTTCCCAGGCCTGGGGGAATGTTGCTCATTGTTTCTCATGTTTTCTGGTCATTCTTGTGACTGATGCATGGGGAAGTGAGAAATCTGGGTTCATGTCATCATTACTAAGAAACTGGTATTTGTTTTTTAAATAGATGATTGAAATTGACCTTTAGGGTCATTTTTACTCTTGAGATTTTGCTCTAAGCAAAATTTGCCCAAAGACTATTTCTATAGGCATGAAGTTTCTTAGGTCAATAGGTGCTGTCAAAATAATGGCACCAGGGACTGCTAAATGTCACAAAGAAGTAACATTTTGCCTCCTGTTAAAGCAGGAATCATACAACTGTATCTAAGCAGTAAATAAATATTATCATGTATGCCCCAAACTTGTTGATTGATAGCCTGATTAAATTAAAAGGAAATCTTGGCAAGTGAACATTTTGTTGCTGCATAAAATGTTAGTGACGTTCCCAATCCTTATGCTAGGAAGGCATTTCATTCTATCCAAAGATGCTGTAATCCAGGGAACATCACACCTGGAGAGACCTCATCCTCAGATTAGGAGTCCCTCTGCAGTCATTTTATTGTGCATATGCTTTAGGACTACACCAATCACTTGCTTTTGTTTGTTTCTGTGATAAAATACCATGACAAAAAGCAACTTATTGAGGAATTGATTTTGACTTTCAGAAAAATAGGTGTTAATTCTGACAGGAAAAGCATGACACAAAGCATTGAGCAGAAATCTGAGAGGCTCATCTGTCCCTCATACAGGAAGCAGAGAGGTCAAGAATAGGACAAGGCTATAAACCTTCAAAGCCCGCACACAGCTACATACTTCCTCCAACAAGTCTATACCTCCTAAAAGGCCCATAAGCTCATCAAACAGCTTTACCCACTGGGGACCAAGTGCTTGAAAACATGAGGCTACTGGGAGCATTTCTCAATCAAATCACCACAAGATCCAACCTATGTCTGTGTTGGCAAGCCACAGAAAATCTTAGTAATCTATTAAATACGCCATATTTTGTTTTTATCGTCACGTTTGTCATGGAGGACTAAAGACAAGTAAAGAGCAATTGTAACGTTTAAGGAAATTGTGTTTCTTGTAGAGGACCAATTAAAAGAAGATGAGGTTACAAAGACTTCCAAAGATGTATTATTATAATCTAGGTGAAGAATGAGGAAAGCCTATTGACACTTTCAACCTTAATTCTTCGGTGGAATTTACCTAGAAAATTATATAATTGAAATACTCTCTTTCTTCCAACTCTTGTTGAGTAGGAGGTAAGTTAATACATTATACTCAATGCCTCGGTTAACTTATTGCAATATCGTGTTCTGGCTAGCACACTGTGGTAAAGTCAGTTGAAAAGAGGGAAACAATGGCTTACAGAGAACTATGAGAGACATGTTGAATATGTCAAGATTTCAGACTGGAATTAGGAAAGAATAAGAATTTCATTCCTTGTTTTTAACTCAAAGGCTAAAATTCTATGATAAGGACTGTGTGTAAAGGAATATATCAGCAGAAATTTCATGAAGTTGTTTTTGATTTATTTAGTTTTCAGTGCTTCTGGGACATTACAGGAAGGCATTTAGTATAAAAACCTAGTCACAAAGACAGATTTAACCTTGTGTAAATAGTACTAGTGCAGTGAGAGTGGACCACACTTGGCAGACTTTTAAATTACAGACAAGGCTTATAGGCAATTTACCGTTCTATATGTGAGGAGCATATTGGAGTTATCTGTAATGAACTTCCTGTGTATCACTTGGGATTCTTCACATAACTGGCTTGGGGCCAAGTAATGTGGGTGGTTCTGGGTCTTGTAGTGTCAGCTAGACTCTTGCTGCTAGAGGTACTCGAACACTTTCTATGCCTCTCTTGCTTTAAGCCACATGTGTTTTAACACTGGCAAGCCCACTTATGCAAGAGAGCAATCAGAAGTGTGCTTGGTGCTGAGGTGTGTCAGAGATAGAGACTGTGGGACCCACACAGCTGGAATCAAGACATCATAGATATTGGTTTACATTCAGAATTTTAGATGCACCAAGATAGGAAAGATGTTTTCTTTAATGTTGTGAAATACAAATAGCCATTGTATAATTCCTGATTGTTTCATAGTTCTTCCTGCTGTAGTTAGTTTATTGTATGCATGTATAATAATATAAATGTGTATGTAAAAAAAGAAAAAATAGGGGAAAAGAATTCAGAACAGGAGTTAAAACAACTTGCCAAGTTTTACCCTTTTTATAAGAAAACAAACAAACAGGTTTGCTCCTAAACATCGCATTTTGTTCTTTATATTCTTATAAAGATACCAATGCTTCACACTGTTACTCTAAAGTGAATTGATTTGAATAGCTCTATGGGAAGCACTCTTCACTGGGGCCATTGAAAGAACAAACTCCTTACTGAAGTACAGTGTTCAAAGTGAGTGGAAAAATTAGGTTGAAATTAGAATCCGTGAAGGCAGTGCCAGGGTGCAAGGTACATTCCTGGGTAGAGTGATTGTGAAAAGAAACAGACAAGAGTGCTGTGTGAATGAAGACTATAACAAGGGCAACACCTACAAGGTGTGAACCCATTAGAGGATGAAGATGGTGGCTGCAGTTGTCAGCCTGACAGGTGCTTGGTGGATGTAAGAGAGATTTCAGATGTGTTGCCGCAGTGAATTAAAGAGGTGGCCCCCAAACCTTGCTTCTGTGAGCTTTATTCTTGAAACTTTGAATTGCCCCATCTTGGGCTTTCCATGTGAAGCAATCCGAATATGAGTCCCAATTTCTCATGTTTGAATACTAAGTGCAGATACCAGGTTAGGAACAAACGTGTAAGACCCAAGACCTACAACTTCAATTTCTTCTCTGTCCATCATTTTTGATACCAACTGAAAATAGTCTGAGGTGTATTTATTAGAAGTTAGTTTAGTTTAGTTTTACTATAAATTATTTTTCTTGATATGTTTGCTGTCTTTGATTGGCATTTATTTCAATGAGACTCAGTGTAGTTTTGTTAAATATTAACCAGGACACCACTTTGCACCATTTGGGAAGGTGTGAAATTTTAGTCTGATCCAAAAATCTTGCTGAGGATATTAAACATGACAGCTTCCAAGCTTGCCAAGACATTGTTGACAATTGTCCTAACTTGGATGAGGCTAGTAAGAAAACAAAAGTCTCCCTGGTAGGTTTCCTATCAAAAGCTTTGAAGATTTGACATTGTGTAAAAAATTTCATCTACAAGCAGGTGCAACCTTAATGGTAGCAAATGGCATTGACATTTTTGAGCTCAAAAAGCCTGCAGTGTATCTGACAGACAAATTTGTGAGGCAGGAACTATTAAGGACTTGCTTACCCTGTCTTAGCAGAGTTTCACGTCAACTCTGCATGCATCCAAGCTTGCCCATTTTTAGGCAGAATTATGCCTGTGGCCAAAACAAGGACATTTTGCCCAGTTCCTGGTTTGTCCCATTTGAAGCCATCACATAAGGAGGTTCTTTGATGCTCAACATCTTCTTTGAGGTCGGCTGGGTGCTGCCTGGAGTTAACCTGACTCATTGTCAAAGAATCTTTAATATAATAAAAACATCTTTGCATGCCGCCATATTCTGTAGGTCTCTGAGGCTTTTGAAGACCTCATCTATCTATAAGATCATATCTATCTGTTAAACCTAGGATCTATATTTTTCTGATAAAAATAGACTAGTAATTGACATGACCATGATTTGAACCTCTAACAATTAGCTTGTATTACTTAGTTATCCTAACCAGCCTGCAATAGCACTTTCAACATATTGGAAGTCATCCTTGTATTATAATTGAGTTGTATGAGTACAGTACCTCATATTAGAACATATATATATATATATATATGTATATATATATTCATATTAGAATATATATATATATATATATGTATGTATAGTGTGTGTATGTGAATAAAATCTTAAATTTGAATTCTATACCAATTTATTAAAAGTAAACTTATTTTGCATCAAATATACAACTCAAGTAATTAATTAATTAATTTTTATTCCTTCTCAACTCTCTAATGGGGTTGAAGACCAGATACTTTAGTTTAACAATTTAGCTTAGTTGTTTAGGGATGAAGATATTTCTGGTTTTAGATAGATGTTTTAAGTAGATAGAGATGAGATATAATAGATGTTGGTTTAAATTCAGAATTTTAGATTCACCAAGATAGAAAAGGTGTTTTCTCCAAGGTTGTCAAGTCATAGGGAAAGGGAGTAAGGGGAAAATGGGAGGGAGGGAGGAATGGGAGGATACAAGGGAAGGGATAGCCATTGAGATGTAATATGAATAAATTAATAAAATTTAAAAAAATAGAAAAAAATCTAAAAACAAACACTATCAATGTAACATTTATATAATTCCTGATTGTTTTGTGATTCTTCTTGCTATATCTAGTTTATTGCATATATGTAATAATATAAATTTATATGTAAAAAATAAAAAATGTTTTAAGGATTATATGAAAATACTCAAGTTTTAAAGATAAAAATCTAGTCATAAAAAACACTTTAGGCTTTTCTTCATTTGATATAGTGGGAGTAAAGCTGGCCTGTGAGATGTGTAAATGCCCAAATTATATCTGATTCTGTTGTCTCTGTGGGTCTTGTATACTTTAGATGTATTCGGAGTACTGGTTGCAAGCTACTCTGTATGTGTACTTTATTGCAAGAGCATTTGATACTTCAGAGAAAAAAACTTTTTTTGAGGCTCTGAGTTTATGCTCAGTTCATTCAGTCTTCAGTCAGGTGATCTGGTGATGTTATATGTTACACTTTGGGATGCTGGTATTTTAGAAAAGTCCAACTCAATTACAATCTTTAAGCAGACCGAATAACAGACTCTCGTATGATGTTAGAATGCGTGCGCTTTCCTGTTGTTTGGATTTTTGGTTAGACGTTGTTAGATGATTTCATTTTAAGTGAAGATTATACTTTGGCCATTCTTCTCAGTAAATGCTAAGTTAACTCTGGTGAATTTGCCAAATGCTGATGCTCTTTTACACATCTAGAGAAACGTTTATTAATACCTCAACCGGACATAGTAACTGAAGAGTTTGTTAAGATTCAGAAACTAAAAATCTAATTTTCATTTTTAATAATTTAAAATTTTCAAGGGTTTTTTATTATTTCTTTAAAATGAGTGTTTGTAAGAGATTACACTCACTGGCAGCTTAATGTGTGAATAGTCTCTTGAGTTAAAGAAAAATATTCACCTATCACACTGGGGTATACTTACTTAACCAGGCTTGTTTGATATAAACAGAATTCAAAGCAATCTTGAAACCTTTTGTTCAGCACACAACAAAACTTGTTACTTATTGTCTGTGACAGAAGTTAAATTTTATAGAACAGAGGAAAAGCTAGATCACAGGAAAAACTTTCATATTCAGAAGCATGTTGGTTATGTAAAATTTATAAAATTTTTGTTCAGTAGGGAATCTAAATAAACTTAGTTTTTTTAAGGCAAAAAAATAAATAAATAAAACAAAACAAAACAAAACAAAACACTTTAGTGGCAAAACAGCCTGTAGTTTAGAAGTAAAGCGATAGCTTTTAGGGGTTCGCAGCACTAAACGTAAGCAAGTGCACAGCACATGGAGAGGGAGAAAGCATGGCTAGTTTTGACTTTACGAGAATAACAACAACAAAAGGACTAAACGTAGGAAAAACGTCCACAATCTCACGTCATCACACTTTGCAAACCTATTTCGTGTAAGTGGACATCAAATTCCCATTGGGATTTTTCAATCTCATTTATTTTATCAATGAGAGCCTGCTTTGGAGAAAGGAATAAATCACATTTAAATTTAATACAAGAGATTATGCCAGTAGCCGAGCTCTTTGCCTTGACTAATCCAATAGCTTTGGCCAAATATCTCAATGTCAAATGCATTATAAGTTTTCTACAAGGTAGGTCTGGCAAGGAGAAATCAATAGCAGGGTATTGGATTTCATTAAAATGTTTACTTCCCCCTTCCAGCCTCCCCCTTCCCAAGCTAAATGGCTCTTCCCCGTGCTGATCAGATCTGTGTTACAGTAATTGGCCTCCCTGTCTGTGCCATGATGCCGCAGTCTTAGGACTCAGCCCTGAATCACACATACACTTTCCTGTGTCTCCAAGATTTCAGTATTTAGGGATCCTGCTCTGTGGAATTGAACTTAATAGCAAACTAAAGGAGGTTTTTACAGATCTACTTACACAACCTATTTATTTGTATATGCACTTATTTGTATATTTTTATTTATAATTTGTAAGGTATTTACTTATATATCAATTAAGGTAACAAAATAAAGCTTGAGTTTGAAACTTTAGAATTCCTTGTAGAGTTTTTGCAAGGAGACAGTCTATATTGAATGACAGCCCTGTCCAACATTGACGAGCTCAGCAGTAGTTGCATCTTTCAGTTAATTTGCTTATAGAAGGTTCTCCAATATCATAGGACCCCAGAAAACTGATCTTGGCGTTTCTCTGACCCCTCAGGGCTTTTGCTGGTTCTCTTCTTGCCTCAAATAATGTTAAGGCAATCTTTCACTTAAGTACTCATGTGGTTATCTCTCAACCTTTCCTCAGGGATTTCTTTCAATTTTTCTTTTAAAGGACATTTTTACTAATCTTTCAAAATTAAGATACTTTATCCAGAACTTTCCCATCCAGAATTTACAAGCACCCATTTCATAATATATTTCTGAAGACAGGCTTGTGAACTCCAGCAGAGTGGATCTGAGGACCATGGTGCCTCCTTAATACCTTATGGCACTGAAAATTGTTTTCTTCTTGATTAATGGTTTATTTGCGGTTCAGGTCTTTCTGGATGTATGGATCATGGTACACAGTATGTCTCAAGTCCCTACCATTCATGTCTGACTAGTTTACTTGTCCTTTTGTACTAATTTTGTCATAATTAGATGGAGGACAGTTATTTTCTCACCACCTACTTTATACAGAAAAGAATGATGTTTCATAGAGTGATACTCAAGGACCTTTCCAATTTTGTGACACCTCTTCCCTACTACCCAGAGTAGAATAACTCATGCTATTGTGTTTTATCCTGACGAATCTTCCTTCTCACTGGTCCATCGAACATTCTCCTTGTGGGGTCCTGGCTCCTTTCAACCTTTCAAGGAGTATTTCCTAAAAGAGCCTTCTTAATCAACTTCTTATTTTCAGTTCCCATTACAGATTGACTTTTCAATTGAGGCCCTATAAAACGTTGTGATTTACCTTGAAGAAACATTTGGTTTCTATTCTATCTTCTCAATGCTTCAAAGGTTTGGAAAATTTAACAGTTACTGCGTGTGAAAAATTAATAGTTTTCCTTAAAAATCAACTGATAATTTATGGGTCTAACTGTATACTTTTGATGAATATGGCATCAAGATGGCACCATCATTGATGGAATTTAGAAAAAATAAAACATTTGAATATTGCACAGAAGAAATTTGGATTGAGGAGGATCAGATAGCACCTTTTCCCCTTTGCTGGTTAAATATAAATTAAAATAGAAATATATGATAAAATAATTCACCCAAAGTTACTGAAAATTGAGATATCATAAGCTTAGTAAAAGTACATAAAGCAGTTCTTCTGTAATATTTCTATCTGTGGTGAATTCCTCAATCATACACATATTCCCAGGGACTTTTCAACAATAATCATCAATTTGGAGCTATGTAAATTAAAGCTACAGGGCAGCCATGGGACAGGGGAGGCATTAGAGCAAAATCAAGGTTCATTTTTATCATGGAAGTGACTTATTTCCCAGAACCCCATGTGTATCAGTGGAAAGTCCCAGTGCTCAACCTACCCACAGGAGAGAGCAATATTCTGGAGAACGCACCCTTGGAAGGATGATTTTCAAAACTAGAAGAAAGACTATTTCCCAGAATATCTCTGCTGTTTACTGTCTCTAAAATATTCACACCATCTAACTAAGTTTCTCTGCACCTAATCACACTTGCAGATACACCCATATATACTTACACACCAATTACACTCTGCATCTAAACACATATGCAAGCATAGACAGACATACCCACATAATACCTACACATCGCATACCCCCTTCCATACTCCACACAT
The DNA here is from genome assembly GCF_903995435.1 of Acomys russatus. NCBI lineage: Eukaryota > Metazoa > Chordata > Mammalia > Rodentia > Muridae > Acomys > Acomys russatus. The sequence continues at coordinate 31,208,833 of NC_067148.1, read as the reverse complement.
TCCCAGATTCTCCACACCCACACACTGACCCACACCACTACCCCCTGACACTAGATATGTACACTTATGCACCCAAACATACATGTACACATACCATACACACCCAGATCCCCCTCATACCAACATATCTCAACAGATACCCTCACACACATACTACACACAACCAGACCTTACATATAACTCCCAATTTACACATATATTTCAAACATACACACACGCCATGACCATATACACACATGTACAAATAACCAACCCACCCACGCATTCTCTCAAATACTCATGCATTTTCATACACACAACAATACTTTTACACACACACACACGCACACACACACACACACACACAGATTCCAGACTCACACAGCCCTACATACAACACAAACACCCCCAACCTCTCTCTATCATAAATGTTATAGACATGAAGAACACAACATGTCTGGCTACAAAAATAAGTAGGAAGGTCAAATCCTAAGTTATTAAAAAGGTTGAGGAAAATTTACTCCCACCATATCAAAATAAATGAATTCAAAATAAAACATACAGAATTTAAAAGAAAAGAAAATATAAATTAACTTTTCTAAAGGAAGTTTACAATTTTCCCTGTTGTAAACCATTAAGGAGAAAATAACTCAAAATGAAAGACAAAACCTCCAGCACAGAACTACTGTCATGGTCACAAAACACAAAAACATATTCAGATGCATAACAAAGTTTTGTTGAATAGAAAGTCAATATACAAACCAAAATGGAAGTTTTAGGACATAGCAGGCTTGTTAATAATGAAACTCCCATGAAAAACCTACAAAGGAGCTGAGAAATTATTTACAAAGAGACTGAAACAAAACCAAGCTGTTTCCACATTATCCACAGCAGTCAAGAGTAGAACAGAGTGGGGGCTGGAGAGATGGCTCAGAGGTTAAGAGCACCGACTGCTCTTCCAGAGGTCCTGAGTTCGATTCCCAGCAACCACATGCTGGCTCACAACCATCTATAATGAGATCTGGTGCCCTCTTCTGACCTTCTGGCACACATGCCAGCAGAATACTATATGAATCATAAATAAATAAATCTTTTAAAAAATATAAAAATGGAGAGCACTAAATGAGTATATATTGTCAAACTCAGGGAGTGTACACCTGTTGGATTATGCTAAAAAGAGAAGTTCGGCAACCTAATTCCTGTGTGCTTCAAAGCTGGGGTTTGGCAGGCATGGAGTGAAAATGAAGCATGTCTTTCCTTATCCATTTTAAACACTTTTCTAGTTTAAAAAGTCATACATTAAAATATCACCTTGTTTGTAAATACTTTTAAAATTCACTCATACACACACACACACACACTCACACACACACACACACACACACACACACACACACACACATATAGTAGGAGAAAAAGGGTCCCAAAGGCAGGCAAAAGTGTCACATATAGCCCAGGCTCCTATTGTTAGAAATCCCACAAGAACATGGAGCTATATATTAACCACAACAAATGCAGATGACCTAGGTCAAACCTGTATACTCTCCCTATTTCTGTGAGCCCACTTGAGCTCCTGTCAGCTGATTCTGTGGGCAAGGTTATCCTTGTAACTTACTCTACAGACCAGGTTTCCTTCAGTTCTTTTGCTTTTTTCCCTTAATTTCTTTAAGGCTTTAATTAATTTCCTCTTTAAGTACCTCTGTCATCTTCATAACTTTGGTTTTAAGGTCATTTTCTTGTGCTTCAGTTGTTTTTGATTATCCAGGGATTACTGTAGTGGGATGGCTGGGCTCTGCTGGTGACATACTACCCTGGCTATTGTTGACTATGTTTTTACACTAATGTTTAGGCATCTTGATTTGAAGTCATTATAGGTCTCAGTGACTGTTTCTGGGTTGTCTTTGTTGGATGGGTGTTTTCTTTCTTGTTTTCTGTTTTCTCACTGGTGTTCTGGATGGAGTGGCCTGTGGTTGAGTAGAGGGTGTCTTTCCAAGATGACCTCTGTGGTCCAGCAGGAGTTGACACTCATTTAGAAAACTCAGGTTTTGGGTTTGTGTAGGACCTCTGATCTGGGGTCCTCTGGGGTTCAGGATGCTGGTCTGGCTTCTGGTGGGATGGGCTTCAGCTGGTTTTTAGGAAGCTGGCCTGGCCTCAGATGGGATAGAAGGTTTTCACACAAGATGTGGTCCAGGATATGGTGGCAAGAAGAGGAGGGGTAGTTGGAGTTATTCTGGGCAAGTGCAGGAGGTGGTGGTAAGGGCATGGTCTTACCTGGGCTTCAGGATGCTCGCTTGCCTCTGATAGGGTAGGAGACATCTGCCAGATGTATGAGCCAGGATATGATAACCCATTTTAAACTTTTTTGGTATAATTTTAAGACCAGTGTATCTGTGAACATAGTTCAAAGTTCTCATTTAACCTCCAGTCAACTTATCTAATATTAATGTAAAGTTAGCGGAATATGTGAAACCAGAAGTTGATGTTAGGATACCACTTTTAACTGAGGATTTCCATAAAACCTAGCCATGTCCCACCCTCCATGTATGTGTTCCAGAATCCAGTGTGGGAGCCATCATTGTGGAGGCTGAGATGCTTTTCCTCCCTGATCTGCGGTGGCTCTCCCATTCTTCCTGTCGTGATACTGACATTTGTGGTAGAATGCTGGAAAGGTTTTTGTCTTATGTTTTCAATCCTTATCAAACGTGGAAACTTCTGAAAAGCTATCATCATAGAGTTGACGTGTCCTCAGTGCGTCATAGCACATGGTGCTTATATTTAAAAATGCTAGCAATTAGCTTTTAAAAAATGTTTGTAGCTGCTTTATTTGTAATTTGTCATTTTATAATTTTTGAAAATTGTAAAAATGTATTCACTTTACATCCTGATTGTAGCTCCCCTCCCTTTTCCTCTCCTGCATTTGTGGTGGCAGTTTACATTTTTCATAGTCTAGAGTGAAAAATATTAGCTCAAAATTTCTCATACTTCACCTCATTTGTTTTCAAAACTTAGATAATAGCAACTATTACAAAAATATAAATTTAAAGGGTTCCAGTATTGATAAGATACAGCCTAAAAGTTAGCACAATTGTATTTTCATTTCCTTCATCTCTATCCTGTAACCTTTGTATTGGTTTATTTACTTACATTTACTTCTTGCTGTGAACAGGTACAAAAAAATTCTAGAAATTAATTTTGGTAAATGCTGACTACAGTTATTGCTGGATAGTAGAATTTTGGTGTATTAGTAACTTGTACTGTTAATTTTTCTTTATGTTTTGTTCTGGTTTATTCAGTTTATTTATATGGCATAATATAATTCCGTTATTAAAATTATATTCAATAACTGTATGGTAGGTAACTGAGGCAGCATGTGCAAGGCTTTGGGGGTGATCTTCTGCATATGTAGAACAAACAAAATAAAACAAATAATGAAAGTGAATTTTTCAACAGATTGTCAGTATTTTCTAGAATAAAGGAGATTTGCTATCTTACTTATATTTAACCCTTGTTGGTGAGCAAGTTGACCCACACAAGAAAGATATTCTTTAATATTTTTCTAATTAAATTATTCTGCTCTGAGAAATACTACACTTTGAAAGGCCCATCACCAAATGACGTCCTTATTTTAAAGTCAAATATAAGTAATATATTCTTTTATGTATTTTAACATCAGATAGATTATTCTGGGCCTAAAAGCCCTTTAAAATGTAAGTACTATAATTGAGGATTTATATGAAATATAATACATAAACAAGATTATCCCATTATTAAGAACCAATAGGATAGAAACAAATCCTTCTGTAAGCCACTTGAAACAGAACCCCAGGCCTTTCGCTTAAAGAAATCAGTTAGAGCCATCTTCTAGCGCAGGACTGATGGGGATTGGAAAATTCTTCTGGACAATGATTATTGCAGAAAAGTACAAGTGGAAGCAATCTTATTAAGTTTAGTGTAGCCCATCTGTAGAAAATGAATGTGAACAGAAGAAAAATGTTGTAGAGTTAGAGGAGCCAAAAGTGAATGCTTGTCAGCTTGAACAAATGATATATGGCAGGTACCTTGGTTCAGTAATGATGATTACAGCTTGTATCATAATAATGAAAGAAACCAACATCTATATTCTAACTTTATGATCAGCAAATAAAATTCTCACTGCAAATTTGCTTCTATTTTAAATTCTTTAGGCTGGGAGGGATAATCTGATCGATTGAAGGTTTATGCTCACATTGCAGCTGTAGTTTTTTCTTTCCTTTAAACAAATGATGGCTGTTTATTTTTGTTTACAGTGCAAGGTACAATAAGGAAGTCATGTTAGGGGATCAAGGTAGGAGGAGCTTGGAGCAGCTGATACATTGCGTCCACCCTCAGGAGGAAGACAACAATAAATATACTTTTGTCACTGACCAAATAGTATAGAGTTGAATGTTAACAATATATGTGTTAATTTAATTATTGAAATATAAGGAATTAATATCAACTTTGCCCTTAATATTTTTTTACTGTTCCAGGGCCTTCATGCTAGGATCCCATATTGCATCATTAAAACAAACAAACAACAACAACCGAACCCAAACAAGCAAACTAGACTTTAGCAGGGTGTGGTGGCACTCACCTTTAATCCCAGAGGCAGAGGCAGAGGCAGAGGCAGAGGGGAATCTGTGAGGCCAGCTTGGTCTATATAGTGAGTTCCAGGACAGCCAAGGCTACACAATAATGGGACTCTGCCTCAAACACCCAAAACCAAACCAAACCAAAGTGAAAACAAAAACAAATTGAAATTAACTTTTAACAAGAATTTTAACTTCCCTATAAAATTAAACAGAAAAAAAAATACGCCCCTTGTCTCTGACTTACCACTACCCCTTCTACAATCAACACCCTGTGCCAAAGTGGTGTGTGTTACAGTCGTTAGTGTACATTGACACATTGTCACTCCAACCCATTATTTACTTCTTACTGTACCTTATCATTTTGCTTTAGTTTTTTTTTTTTAAATATGCATCTTGGGAACATGCTTAGAATGAATTAGTCAATCTATGCTATCTCTTGGTCTGTATACAATAGGGTCTTCTTGCTCAGAAGGGCACTGTTGAGAATGTATAGGACGATCAATGTTTTCCTGTCAATAAGTACTACAAATATATGTCTCTTAGAACCACTGCAAGACCATTTGAATCCTATGCCTTCTTTCTTGTTGTTATTTTGTTTTGTTTTTTAAGAGTCTTATAACTTTTTAAGCAGCCATTTAAAAATTATTTGAAAATGTTATACAATTCACTTCATGATTCCCCCCCCAGCTCCTCCCAGGCCCTCCCTATAGACAATTCACTTTATGATTCCCCCCCAGCTCCTCCCAGGCCCTCCCTATAGACAATGCACTTCATGATTTACCCCCCCCCCCAGCTCCTTCCAGGCCCTGCCTATAGACAATTCACTTCATGATTCCCCCCCAGCTCCTTCCAGGCCCTGCCTATAGACAATTCACTTCATGATTCCCCCCCAGCTCCTCCCAGGCCCTCCCTATAGACAATGCACTTCATGATTTCCCCCCCCCCAGCTCCTCCCAGGCCCTCCCTATAGACAATGCACTTCATGATTTCCACCCCCCCAGCTCCTCCCAGGCCCTCCCTATAGACAATGCACTTCATGATTCCACCCCCCCCCCAGCTCCTCCCAGGCGCTCCCTATAGACAATGCACTTCATGATTTCCCCCCAAGCTCCTCCCAGGCCTCCCCACTTCTTTACCCACTCAACTTCATGTTCTCCTGTATCAAAACCAAAACAAACAAAAATTAAAATCCAAACAAACAAAAAACTAATATGACAAAAATATTAAAACAAGGCAAAATGAAACAAAGATCCCATTTAAAAACATGAAGTGTACTTTGTGTTAAAAGACACAGAGTTTGTTTAGTGTTGGCTAGCTTCCTGGGCACGTGGCCTGCACTGGACAGTAGTCAATATATCCAGTGGCAGTCCATTGGAGAAAACTAGTTCCCTTTGCCATCAGGTATTAATTACACATAGCTTTTTAGTTAGGGATGGGACACCACGTGCTCTTCCTGCGCTTAGTGCTGGGCCCCCCATCTGGCTTGAACCTGTGCAGGTGATATGCATGCTGCCACAGTCGCTGTGAATTTTATATTAATCCTGTGGTATATTGGGGGATACTGTTCCCCACCACCACTAGCTCCTACAGATATTCTTTCTGTCATCGCTTCATGAGCCTTGAGGGGAGCGGTTCCATTTCATAAACTCTTTCATTAGGACAACCGAGGATAATACAGGGTTTCTTTATTTCTCCACAGAAACTATTTAATAATTTTGTGGGGTCAAATATCTTGTTGACAATACACTTTCAAACAAATTTGCCATGTATTTAGACATCTTTAGTATACTCAGTAAATTTTTGATTCTGTTAAATAATTTTTAACCGTGATATATTCCTTGTCTTAATAATTCTAATTATTAGTGTACTGTTGCCTTGTTCCTCCAAGTTCTGTTTTTCAGCTCCTTTGAGTTGTCATCACCACATTTATATGCTTTGCAGCCGAGTTATATCAACGGTCACCATAGTAAATAAATTAGGTAGCACACAGCCTCAGAAGATAATTGATAGTCCAAGAGAGTTGGCATGCTCTTGCTTGTCAGATATTTAATATAAATTTTGCATATTGTGAATTCCACAGAATAGCTTTACTAGCATTCTGTAGTTCAAATATATCAACACATGAATCTAAATTAAATGAAGACTCATGTATGCATAAATATATATTTGTCTATATGTGTAAAAACAAGCATTTAATTGTCAGCGATATTTGCTTAATTCTATGAGTGAAGGTGTGCTTTGAATTGCATTAATATATTCATAAGGCTTTACTCAGATGGGTCTGTTTAGGGGTTCAAATATTGTACAAACTATTTGATTGAAAATGAAACAAATTATATTTAAAGAAGACCATGGAAAGAATTAAATTTGGTGTGCTTGGAAAGCTGTGTTACAGTATTGTCAAAATTTAGCAAATGACATCATCACTATTAAAACATAAAATTAAATCTGAAGTCCCAGTGTGTCTAGGTCAGATGGGTTGCAGCAGGTCAGAGAGCTCGCATTTCTGCAGTCCCACAAACATGCTGATGCTGACTGTCAGGAACACATGAACACTAATGGTGGTAACAGAGTTGCTGCTACAGTGGCCCCATTGGGCCACAGGGAAAAATCAGTGGACAGTCAACTTTCTACTACAGAATTTGAAGAATCCCACAGCTGTGTCTCCCTATAGTCAGAACACCACTGCTTCTTTTATATTGAGAACACACTGTCATCGTGTACCTTGTGTTTCTGGGAAGCTGAAGGCCAAAAGCCCAGAGTAAGACACTGGTTGCCAGTGATGCCAGTGGAGAGTAAATGAAGAATTGGAGAGACTATTTCTCCCTTCATGCCCACAATGGGGGCATGTTACTTTATCATGAATGAATGAATAAAATTCGGTCCACTGTATGCATTGAAATACCATTTGCACAGGGTGTCTGAGACTATATACTGTATTTCTGTTTCAGTGTTGTATTTTTCCCTTTAATTTTAAGTAACTTCAGAGCCCTGTAAAATAAAAAGAATGAAAGAACTACCAGTGGTTATAGTAAAGGCAACAGTTTCATTACCTTTGCTTCATAAGCTATTATTTCTCATTATTAAACATCTTTAGCTTGTTTAAAACAGTAAAACCATTTATATTTAAAAATTATTTAAAAATACAAATAGACAAAATTCTACCATTAATGTCCTCAAAGTGGCAAATATGCATGCTATATTCACAATAGTATATTTGAGAATTGAAGAAGATAAATATTTAAGATACATAAATATTTATTATGGGTAAAATCCTTTAAAAGATGCCTTAATTCCTATGTAAGCTATTTTCTTAACACATTACACTACAGTGAAGAATAAAACTTCAGAAATCTACTGAGTATGTAATTATTATACTGAGACACCAAGAAAGCCTTAGGCTTATATTTCTAATATTTCCATGAACAGCAAAATATATATTTTTCCTAAGTATATTTCAAGATGAATGAATTCTGAGAACTAAAATTTGTGCCAGTAAGGTCTCCCTCCCCTCCTTCTATCTTTCAATATTGAAATGTGTACCTGTACTAAGTAACCTACCAAGTCTGTATCATTGAATTTCATTTTATTTTGGTCATAAACCAACCCCAAGTTTTCTGTGAGAACTATAGATTCAAAGTGCCCAAAGCAGTGTACACACACACACACACACACACACACACACACACACACACACACACACACACACACATTTGACTTCCTAGTGTTGTCCTTTTGGAACCTAGTCTTAGTCCAACCTGCCCTGTAGTACCACAGTGGAGAGGAGTGGTTTCTCTTTTTCAAGTAGTATTACTGAGAAACTACACATTTCAAGCACAGCCCGGCTTTTACAGGACAAAGAAGTGACTAGAGCAGATGGGTTCTACTTGCTGCTAACCGCTGATTTACCTTACTTCCAGAAGCAGAGGGCTACTAGGTATTAAGCTTAACTCACTTTAAACTCATGGCGAAGGACTCAGAGTTGATAGTAAACAAACTGCCTACCCTGTTAGAAAAGTCTACCGATAGTGAATGCTATAGTCTTGGTGATGTGTATCTGACGCTCATGTTAAGTCTTGTAGTATTGCAGGGAATGTCACGGGCAGCTGCTGGGACACAGCCCAAGGAGTGTTAAATGAGGGGAGCTCCTTGTATTTGGTTATTCACGTGTTGTTCCTGCTGCTTCTTTCTTTCACCTACATCTGCAGTAATGGAAGGACAGGAGAGTAAGTGAGCTACATTTAAACATGCCTTAGATTAATGGTATTTAGGTTAGATAAATGGTGTTTAGGCTTCTGAAAAATGGCTTTCTAAACTTAATTACTCAATGGGATGGGGTTTCAGGGAGGGAATGCAATAAAGCTCTTATTAGAGTTAGCCATGCTTTTCTTGAACAACCTGAACTCATCAAGAAGACCAAAGCTCACATGAGGCTACAGAAAATAATTTCAAAATGAAACATAAGAAGCAAGCAGTAAGGACATTTGATGCCTACAAATGAATGTGAAATAAAGCAAACCTCATAATTTAATATGTGGACATAAATAAAGTCTTATTTTTAGTGCCAGGTTATAAAGTAATGAAAAAAAAGGCTAAAGTAAAATAATGGAAATGTGTGCACTGTTTAGAAAGATAAACCAGTTATGAGCTAGATAGAGCAGGTGCAGTTCTATTGGTAAGATGCTTTCCATGCAAGCTTGAAGATCTGCTCTTGAGGTCTAGAACATAGGTAAAAGCAAGCATGGTGGGATACACTGTAATCCTTGCACCAGAGAGGTGGAGTCAGAAGTCAGCAAGCCCCAGGTCCCACTGAAAGACCCTGATGTCTGAGCAATGACACTGGAGACTGTTCTCCGGCCTTCATATGCATATGCCTGCGCAGTTACACACATGCACACGCACACACACACACACACACACACACATGGACACACACACATGGACACACACATATATACACACATAAAGGAAATAATGTAACTAATTCCTTTTAGAACGTTCCCCTAAGTTTGTCCTAGGCACAGCTCTTCATTGCTCTTAGCTTGAAGGAGCTTTGTGAAACAGGTCGGGGTAGCAGTGTTGAAAAACGATTGTATTCCATTCCACGTTTACTTTGAGTTGCAGGGGTTGGACAGCATATCCTGTCTCTGCTGACCTCGAATGTATTGTCAAATCAATCCTCATAAGACTTGAACTTGATGCCACACTCACGATTTTTTGGTTACCATGTACTCCTGAATGTCAGAACAGAGTATATTGAAAATTTCTGCGACTCAGGGTTTTTACTCACTCAGCTCAGAGGTCAAAAGCGGGTATGGAAGCAGCGGCTTCCCAGGGGCGCTTTTCATTGCCGGAAGAGCACGTAGGCTGGATTACAAGTTAGACTTGGAAAAATGTTTCGGCTAAATAGGAAAAGACATGTGGGAGACTAAGACCTGCTCTTGAGACTTGTTTTCCTCATCCTGGAATGACTGTTAATATGCAAAGCACAGATATCAATGTGATTAGGTTCAATATTAAGTGCAAGTCTACCCTAGAAATTTTTATAATCTTCCCCTCTCCCACCACACAACTCCTGCAGCAACCTTGCCCCTCCTGCCCCTAAAATTAACATCTGATGACACCACACCAAGGCCTGACACCCTTCTCACAGCCACGTTCCACAGTACTGCAGGCAAGGCACTTAGTATTTGGTTTTTTTTTTTTTTGCTTGTCTTCTCATTCCAAATATTCTATTACTCTTTTTAAAATTTGTATTATTATGTATTTATTTATTATTCACCTTACATTCTGATAGTTATCCCCTCACTTGTATCTTCTGTTCCCACCCTCTTTCCCTCTTCTTTCCTATTCCCTTCCTCTAGACCTCTGACAGAGAGGTCCTCCTCCCCAACTTTCTGACCACAGCGTCTCAGGTCTCACGAGGACAGCCCTCATCCCTTTCCTCTGCGTGCCCACAGGGCCTACCCGCCAAGAGGAAGTGCAGGAAGTGATTAAATCCAGGGCACCAGTGTTCTTGTCAGAGGCTGTCCACGGAGGCAGTCCACGGTCCCCCACAGCCCTGGAGGATGATGGCTATATCCGAACAGGGGGTCTAGGTTCTCTGCATGTATTGTTCTTGGTTTTTTTTTTTTCTTGAGTGAAAAGTACTTTAAAATGTAAGAATATACTGCACATGGTGGCGCACGCCTTTAATACCAGCACTCAGGAGGCAGAGGCAGGTAAATCACTGTGAATTTGAGGCCAGCCTGGTCTACAAAGTAAGTCCAGGACAGCCAGGGTTACACAGAGAAACCCTGTCTTGAAAAACCAAAAATAAATAAATAAAATAAAATGTGAGAATACCATAATTTCTACATAATAATCTCTTTCTTCTAATCTCCTACTTTTATGTTGCAAATAATTGCTTCTATGTATAGATTTTGTTCAAATGTGCTCACCTTTTAAAAACTCTCCTGGCCTGTCTCTGACCATTTGCTGCTCCATGATTTCCGTCCTCTATATCCATCTGTTAAAATGCCTAGGGAATATTAGAATTAGCTGGTTATGTACTTATGTGTCATATTAGTACATGACACATAAGTCATTGAAGAAAGTATATCTTTGTGTGCCTAAAAATATTACACTTTGTGATTTTTAAACTATATTTTAAACCCAAGAGAATATTGAAGTCTTTCAAATATGAGGTCCTTTTGTTTTGTTTTGTTTTTTTGTTTTGTTTTGTTTTGTTTTGCTTCTGTGTTTTGTTTTTGTTTTTGAGAGAGAGAGGGGGATATTTGATGCAAGGGATAGGCTAATATAGGTAAACTAAAATGAAGCCATAAGTTGAGTTGATGTATACAATGCACATAAACTGACTTCAATCTTTTCTATCAGTGAAATGCTATTTAGGATTCACTAATGATTCCCATTGTCAACAAAAGAAGTCCCCTGAAGCTGTTCTGTGGTTCATCTAAAACTCCCCAAAGCAGTTCATCTCTGCATCCACACTATGGCACAAGGTATTATTAGGTAACAGCTCCCAAGCAATGGCTTCAGCAGTCGCAGTGCAATGACAGAGGGAGGGTGTGCCTCCTTGTCTGTCTGTCCTATAGTAAAGAGACTCCCGAGATTGTGTTAAATGCTACAGAGGAGAAGAAAGCAGTGATAAGAGAAGACAAAAGAAACAGAGACCCACTCCTTCACACACTCAGTAATTTTTTTTTTTTGGTTGTTTTGTTCAATTGTGATGTTAGTTTTTGTTTGATATTATATTACATTACATTACTATATTATATTATTAGAGCTTAAAAACACAAGTACAATTGCAAGTATAATTTAATCAAACATTTATGGAGATTTAGTATGGGAAAGGCATAGTCAAATAACTAGGCATTACAAACACAAAGAAACAGATTTTATCCTCAGGGTGGAAAGCCTAAAAGTAATAAATGGTTATAGTAGTGTGAAAAAAGAAGAAAGTAAGAAAGAAAGAAAGAAAGAAAGAAAGAAAGAAAGAAAGAAAGAAAGAAAGAAAGGAGAAAGAAGAAGGAAGGAAACGATGCCAGAGAAACAATGTATTGAAAATACAATTTTAAAGAGGTTTTCAAAGATTCCCCTTGTGATAAGGTAGAATAGAGGAGACACTAATGTTATAGAAGCGATAGGTTATAGCTTCCTAGTGCTGGACAGGATCCTTAGCTGCCCTGCAGGAAGATGGCTTTCTGTGCTGGTACCACAGGGGAAGATGGATTGAGTTGTCTAGCAGTGTGTCTGCAGCATTTTTATCAGCTGGTACATGAATCAATAAACCTCCTGGGTAAAATCTCAGCCCTTAGATGGGCTTTCACATATCTTTATGACCAAGATCCAGCAAAGACCTCTGTGATTGGCCCCTCTTGCATCTCAGGCCACCCCTTCAAAATTTGCCCCTTCCCTACCCCTTCCTTCACCCCTTCAGATCCTCTTGATCAAGTCTTGACTGCCTCGAAGCCTGTCCCTAGAACTGTGCCCTATGTGTCCTGGAAAATCAGCTCTGCTTGATTCCTGGCTGCTTTGGCTCACAGTCCCTCTTTGCAATGGCTCCCTTAATCTCCCCACCCAGTGAAAAGTGGACCACTGCCTGCTGCTGTCTTACTAAGTCATCGACTTGATCCTTTCACTTCCCTCTTTGGTTTGAAGGCCAGCCTCATGACAACAAAGACTTTGTCTATCTGGGTTAGCCCTTTTATGAGAACTGTGGCTCTAGTCACAGTTAAAGCATGCTACATATTAACTGAGTTTTCCTAAAGAGAAAGTAAATATATCTTTCCTATCTTTTGTTTAATGAAGGATGAGTATTATCAAATCTGGTAAACATTATTTTCTTCTATCTCCTACATTATGTATAATAAATAATTATTAAATAACAATAATGTATATTAAAAGAAAAAGCTTCACATATAATAGTCTTCAGATAGCCCAAATGATTTTTATCCATACAATGAAAATAGACTTTAACTATGTCCTGATTACACAAGGTTACATCATACAAGAAGTTTTTATTTTAATTAACATATATACACATGTGTTAACGATATAATCTACTCAGGAAGATGCCTAATGTAATAAGAAAAACAAAATTAAATGAACTTCACATATTTTAGTTCTTAAATCTTGAAGGGATTTCTAGGACCCCTTTATCCTATTTCCATGGTAACATCATTAGTTCTGATATGTTTAAAGTGGAATAAACCAGCCTATCAGCTTTCCTTTCCTTTCTACAACCTAACCAATTGCATCAATACAAGATGATGTAACACAATACAATCAATACGATAGAGAATTGAGATCAGATTGATACTTGTGTAACTCTGTTTTTGTCCTGTGTAGCACGATGTCTTATTATACAAAAAGTGAACTATATCAGTACACCAGCTTTCTTTTGAAATCTCTTTCCTCATTGCATACACCACAAACAATCCCTCAGTCAATAGGATGTCCTAGAGTGGAGGAGGAGCACCGATGGCTGGAGACATGGCTCGGTGGCAAGACCACTTACTAGTCTGGCAAAGGACCTGTGTTCTGTTTCTAGTACCTATGGGATAGCTCTGTAATTCCAGTTTCTGGGACCCACCACCCTCAGGTGACCTCCATGGATTCCAAGTATGCATGTAGAGCATGTATATAAATGCAGGCAAAACATGCATGCACATAAAAATAAATTAGATCTGAAAAAAACATCCATGTAAAATTAGTAGCTTACCACTCAATACAATAATAAGGGGTTACATATCTGTCCTTTTTTCTGTCTTTCATACTCCACTATATTATGTGCCTTAGGATTGATTTAATTGTAGGAATAAAACCAAGACCTACATACTGTCGCCTGGGCTTCACATCAAGGCCAGGGAGTAGTAATGTGAGAAGCAGATATGGAAGCTGCAGGCCTTCCGGTGCATGTGGTGCTGCTGTTTTGCCCATGTGATTCACTTGTGAGACCTTCCAGTAAAAAAATAAAGCCAGGAATAAGATAACGTACAGAACAAAGTCAAATACATATGAAGGATGAATATGTCTTCATACATACTTAAATGTGTACTGGAAGACTGGATTTGTCACCAACATGTAGCATTCTTGCATTAAATATGAGATGTTGAACAAAAAATAAAATTGAAGATGATTAAGCAACTGAGTGAGGGGACCTGAAGCTCTAGACAAAAGGTGGTATTTTTTGGAGAAAGCTAGATATCTTTTACCCTTTTTCTATCCTATGCTACGTGTCATTCCTCTTTTGATGCTCCCCTCAATGTCAGAATATCAAAGGAAGCTTCTAGCATCCTGCAGAAAGAAATTCAATGGTAATTTACTATGAATATTCCTGGATTTTACTACTGTCACAAAGAACTCCTTCCTTCCTGTGATTCTGTGTTTCTTTCTAAGTTCTGTCCCTCTGTGTAAGCACACCCGCGCTGAGCCCCTGGGACACAGGGTTAGGCTGTTCTTCCATGGCCTTGCCTGTTGCCAGAGTCTGCACCCTGCTCCCGGTCCTAGTTCTGCCTTTTCTCCTCCATATTCTTTGTGATTGGTGGTTGCTTCTGCATCCTTAGTGCAAACAAGTGGTATCATTTGGAAACTAGAGCAAGGGTAATTCTACTTCAGAAAACCAATGAAGACTGTCCAGTATGTATACTAAGTTTGATTTATTCTGTCCCACTGTAGAATGCTTTCATTCTGCAAGGCCATGCAATAATCTACTAACTCTTTAATAAAAGTTAAGGGAATATGAAACTGATATATATTTCTTCCCCAGTGTACCCTAATGTTTGAGGGCTATATAAATGTATCATAAATATACCTGAATATTTTTTCACCTGAATACTTTTAAGTTAATTTAAATACTAAAAGTGGATTTTACTAATATAAATATTTTATGAGCTGAGTAAAACAGAAAATAGTATATTTTTCCTGTACTGTTTTGGTGAGGGTTATAATTACCACGATGATCACCATAACCAAGGCAATTTTCATAAAACAAAATAATTGTGGGTTTCATAGAATTTCTGAAATTTAGTCCATTGTCATCATCATGCGAGCGCTGTAGCGTGCAGGTAGGTGCTGTAGCTGTAGCTGAGAGCAACATCCTCATCCATAGGCAGAAAAGGAGAGAGACTCTGGCCTTGGTATGGCTTCTGAAACCTCGAAAATCCACACCTGATAACACACTTCCTCCAACAAGGCCACACCTCTTAATCCTTTTTAAAATATAGTTTATTAATTTATTCATATTACATCTCAATTGTTATCCCATCCCTTGTATCCTCCCATTCCTCCCTCCCTCCCATTTTCCCCTTACTCCCCTCCCCTATGACTGTGACTGATGGGGATTTCCTCCCCCTATGTATGCTCATAGGGTATCATTCTCCACAGTTGAGTGGAGAGTGGGATCTGACTTTCACACGAACTCTGGTACCCCATATTTGACCATGTCCCCTGCATGCGGAAGCCTGGTTGCACTCAGAGGAAGGATAGCAGGCTACCAAGAAGAGACTTGATACTCTTAATCCTTTTAATTCTTTCAAATAGTGCCACTCTCTGGTGACTAAGCAATCAAATTTATGAGCCTATGGGAACATTCTTGTTCCAACCACCAGTTTATGTTAGTTAATATTTTATTGCTGAGAAGAGATGCCTTCATCAAAGCATTACTTATAGACAAAATCATTTAATTGGGCTCTTCCTTACAGTTTCAGGGGCGAGTTATGGTGGCAAGCAGACAGTATGGCGCTAAAACATTAGATGAGAGCTTTATATCTAGCTCCTCAGGCAGCAGGCAGAGAGACTCAAGACTCAAGACCTGGAGTGTACTTTTGAAACCCCAAAGCACACTCCCAGTGACACTTCTCTAACACACACACACACACACACACACACACACACACACACACACACACACACACACGCACCATCTAAAAAAAAGAAGAAATAAAGAAAAATATGTTTGCTTTTTTTTGACCTCTCCCTCTGCTTATTGCTTAAAGTTAATGAGCCACCTGAACATTTGAATGTTATCACTTTGTCTTCTAATTTCTTTGCTGTTATTGTGTCCGGATGCATAGTGCCACACGTTCATTTGCAATCAGCTACATTTGCTGTTAGGGGTTCCAACATATAGGTCTTAGCAACAAAGGGAATATTTAACCTGCTCTTTTAGCAGGTTCTGGTTGCTCTTGCGGATTTGGCTGGAGAAACCCATCATTTGAAAGATCACATGCTCTCTCTCTCTCTCACACACACACACACTCCCACCCCAGGAATGTCCTCTGTCTTCACAAGAACCAGAAATATTCTGTCTTTCATATTTTAAAAGGTGAAAATATTTTAAAACAGTATTCAGAGTTTTGTATTTCTTTTTATTTTGAAGTGTTTACATTCATGTACTATAACTTTTAAAAATAGCATTTGTTTCCCTTCTGTCACATGCCGAGGAGAGGAGGATAGGGTGACGGAGGGAAGGGGGAACAGGAAGATACAAATTAGGCAATACCATCGAGATGTAATCTGAATAAATTATTTAAATAAATAAAAAAAGAATAAAATCTTGTTAAAAATAATATTTGTTTTATTATTCAATATCCTTTTGAACCACTTAGAAATGACAATACAACATTCCATTTGATTTTTAAAATTTAATAGATATGTGTATTAAAGTTATATGAAGAATTCTTTAGCCACAATAAGAAATATTCAACAGTAATTCTTACCCTGGTTGAATACTTTGATCCATGATAACCTATTTGACCATCAGAAACAGGTTATAGAAAAGGAAGGAATTGTTTTATGTTTGCTTTAATATTTTGGGTAAATGTAAATTTTTATTGTTTGGTATTCAATATTAAAAACTAAAAGTAAAAATTACAATTACATGAATAAACAAACAATTGCTACAAAGCAAAGGTTATGTTTATTTTCTATCTAACTGTGAAACACTAACTGTCATATGGTAATTCTTCAGCAATGCTAATTTGAAAAGTAAGTAGGCATCCTTTCTGAGAATGTCTTCAGTCCACATAATCTACCGTGTCTGCAGCACTTTCAAGACCATCTTGCCAGTGTTGGTTGTTTCTCCCTTACAAATGAGAATTTCATGTCCTACTTAAAATAAAAAATTCACTATTAATAATCAAATACCTTTCCTGATCTTGCTATTTTTCATAATTTGGTGTATAATCAAATCATTTCTCCTATCCTTTTCCTTCTTCCCCATCTCCTGTGTCTGAAACCCCTCCCTTCTATATTTGTAGCTTCTCCATCTAACCATTATTGTCATACACTCATACAAAGGAATACACACACAACGCACCTGCTCATCCCATCCAGCGCTGCCTGCATGTATGTAGGGCTAATCACTTGGTATGGGATAGCCAACCCGAAGGCTTATCCCTGGGAAAGACTCTTAGGAGTTGCTAATTTCTTGTAGTCTTTATCTAGAGGTGATACTGTTGAGGTTTTCCTAATTTGCAGTGGGATGTCAAGTGCTATTGGAATTGTTCAGGTCTTCTTTGGGCAGCCATGTTTATTGAGGTGATACAGGTGTAGCTCCCCATTATAAACATGAGACACCTACCTCTCAGTGGACTTCCAGGTGGTCCAGCTCCTACAATCTTTCCACCCCTCTTCTCCGTGATGCTCCTTGAGTCTCAGGTGCAGGAGTTGTGTTGTAGACATATCAGCTGGGGCTGGACAGCAAGCTTCTACTTTTCCTCATTTTGCCTGGTTGTGGCTTTTTTTTTCTTTTCTTTTCTTTTTTTTTTTTTATTAATTTATTCTTGTTACATCTCTATGATTATCCCATCCCTTGTATCCTCCCATTCTTCCCTCCCTCCCTTTTTCCCCTTATTCCCCTCCCCTATGACTGTTCCTGAGGGGGATTTCCTCCCCCTGTATATGCTCATAGGATATCAGGTCTCTTCTTGGTAACCTGCTGTCCTTCCTCTGAGTGCCACCATGTCTCCCCCTCCAGGGGACATGGTCAAATATGAGGCACCAGAGTACATGTGAAAGTCATATCCCACTCTCCACTCAACTGTGGAGAATGTTCTGCCCATGGGTCATAGGGGAGGGTAATAAGGGGAAAATGGGAGGGAGGGAAGAATGGGAGGATACAAGGGATGGGCTAACCATTGAGATGTAACAAGAATAAATTAATTTTAAAAAATCCTGCAACTGAAAAAAGAAAAAGAGTAGAAACATCTACTTCACAGAGTCAAGAGTGGCTGCTTGCACGAGTTCGTGCATCCCCCCTGCCTTTGTATGCGATGTCCAATACATGTGCATTGTCAAAGGTTAAAAAAAAAAAGAATCATGCTGGTTTAGGAAAGTGGAATTAGATACACTTTTCTTCTCTATCCATAGTGTGACTTTATTCACACATTCATGCAGTTATACTCACTTATTATAAGATGTTTTCTGAGCACCTCAGCTATCCAATCGTGATTATAAAAACACAGAGAAAAGATGGTTCTCCATGATGAGACACAATCTGAGGAGGAGGACATTGAAGTTCAGTAGGTGAAAGTCACTAAAGGAACGAGAAGGCATTCAATGTCAGCCTACATAGAGATGATCAAAGTATTGTTTGCTTGAAGCCAATGTTTTGCTCCCCAACCCCAAGAAGAGCTAGCAGCTTCTGATCACTGACAGTCACTGTTTCCTTAAACTGAATATAATGTCCACTCTTTGAAAACCACAGCTTTGATAATATCTGCTAATAGCTTCAACAGAAAGTCCAGTGACTCATCTTCAATTACTTAGTACCTTTAAATTTTTATTTTAATTATATAGGACAAAATCCCATCTCATTTTTCATCTTCTTGAAGAATTTAATCAGTGTGACAAAGGTCAATGACAACATCCTTCTTCGTCTTATGTTTTCAGTGGGTCTTAACACATCTAGATGGTCTTCACTTTGAAGTTTCCTTTTTCCTATAGTGTAATACATAACCTTGAACTCAACTCAGGCAAAAAGAGAAAGTGCTATTTTGGTAACTTAATCATAAGGATTCTAGAAGATCTAATTTAAAAAGTACACAGTAGCAGTTTATCTCATAGCATGACTTCCTAATCAGTCAAAGTAAACAATTGTGTAGACCCACATATTATTATGAAATGTAGCCATTTAAATGTGTAGCTAAACATACATGCCACTCAGAATAGTATATAAATACTATATGCAAATATATATATATATACTTTATATTTTTACAAATAAGTATATATACACAAACATAGTTCACAAAAAATGAATTTTTTAAAACAAATTTTCTTCTTGTTTTCTTGAAAACAGTGGCAGCAAATTGGCTACTTCAAGTGGTGACACCAGCGTTAAATTATGGGACCTCTCAAGTGGTGAATGCGTGTTGACCTTTGAAGGACACAGCCACGCAGTGTGGTCCTGCACATGGCACTCAGGTGGTGATTTCGTGGCTTCTGCCTCACTGGATATGACTAGTAAAATCTGGGACGTCAATAGGTAAGACACATATTAAACATTATCCGTCGGTACTGATTTCCATTTGTTTTTTGTTTGTTTGTTTTTACATATTCAAGAAATTTCTTTATTTTTTATCTTTTTATACTTTTATTTTATTACACATGTATAAAACTAACTACATACAACAGGAAGAACCATGTGACAATCATGAGAATAATGAGTTCTATACATGTTACATTCATAGTGACTTGGCCATCTGCCTTCGTCTCGTTTTAAGTAAGTGTTTTTCCTGTCTTGTTGGGTCTAGATTTCTGAATGAGATTCAATATCTATCTTATCTCAACTCTAATAGCTTAACTTCTTTATCTTGATCTAAAACCTATGGACAGAGTTGTGTGGATTTCTTCGATGCTGCCACTGGGGAACATTACAAGAAACTGTCTCAAAGGTTACAGAGTGATGCAAATAATGTTTATGGAATCCATTTCTAACTCTATTGATTTTTGGTGATACAGTAAGTCCTTTCTGGGTGTCAAGAGCATGATCACACCTGTGTTAAGAGATTAAGATTTTTTCAACTAGAAGATATTTATTAGGAGCTGGTAGAAATGATTATTTATCTTAAGCAGAATTTTTGTTCTGCTTTGCACAGGTTGCTGTATCTTTGTACTCTGGAAAGTGTTTTGGTAGTTGTAGACTTTGAACTTTTTCAAACCTACTTTATTTGGGGTTCTTTAAAGCTTATACCTCCCTTTCAACCAACTTACCCTACACAGGAGAGAAAAGAGGTTAATGGGAACAGGAGAAGTAGACCTTTTGAGACTCAGTTCCTTGGAGCGATTCCACTGGTGTAGTCGACAGGATTCCAACATACCTGTTAAACAGCAAACCAGCAATTCAATAAAAGTGACTGCAACTACAGCTGCTGGAACACAGAACCTCGAAGCATTTTCCAGAGCAGTTCTCTCTAGGAGCACCTCTTGAAGTGGAGCCAAGCCTAAAAAACTCTGTCTCTTGTTTGGGGGGATATATATATATCCTCTCAGAGTCTTGTTTGGGTGTGTGTGTGTGTATATATATATATATATATATATATATATATATCTCCTCTCAGAGTCCGTAAGAGGATGTCAGTTGGCAGACCAAGCCCCTGCAAGAAGTGGTTTATTTTCTAGTGGACAAACATCACCTGTTCTCTCACAAGTCTTTTTTTAGTGGAAAGTCACTGCATACCCTTACACAAGTCTGTTTCACATCCCACATTTGGGATCAAAACAAAAACACGTTTAAACCCACTACAGGTAGTTGTGAATATGGTGGAAAGGACTTATGCTACATTTTTATTGATACCTTGGGATATTTTCCCAAATCAATAATTTTTAGTAGTTCACAAAATGTGAGAAATTATAGATACAGAAGTTTTATATTTAATCTTAATTCAAAGCAGGCATCCATTTCATTTACTATATCAGTAACTATATTATAATCTGTCAAATAGACAAGATGCAGAAAAGGTACATTAGATTATTATCAAATAAATTAATTGTTTCAACTTAGAGGTCTTCTGTCAGAATTTGAATCTCATTTGTTGTTGAAACAATACCCAGGTCCCAAATTGTGGGTAACTGTAGCTCTGTATCCTATATAACTTATTTTAAATGAGAATAATGGAACTACCATGAAGACGGAGATTTAGAGTTACACATAGAATCGGTCCATAAACAACTGTCCTTCATCCTTCCTGAGTTATGAGTGGCATGTTAGGAGCAGAGGGCAAATAGGTGTTGACGACCATTAACCAGATTCATGGGACGATTCCGTCAAAGGTTACCTTAAGTTCCACATGTAAATGATTTCCTGCTATGCAGCAGGTCCCAAGCTCCTTCTCTCCACTCTGTACTTTGTCTCCTCGCTGCTGCTGCTGCAACCAAGCTCTGTAAACCTCACTGTGGCTTTGCTGCATGACTCTTCTGCTCTGCCAGTAGATGGTGCATGCAGCAGATTGAGTCTGACTATGGGAGGGGCCTTTCTTTTTACTGTTCCCCTTTCCCATGGCTGTCTTGTAGACTTGCCATCACCCCACTGACTTTACTCCAGCAACGGTACCATTCTCATCACAGCAACAGAATCCACCGGCAGGTTTTTTTTTCCGACAGAAGCAAGCACAATGGGACACCATTTGAGGAGAGAAACCTCAGCCAGCTGGTACCTCTTCTCTATCTGTGTTCCTTTCTCTCCCAGACTGTAGTCTCTAGGCAGCGAAAGGCCATCATAAGCATAGAAATACTTTGAACTCTGAGACCTGATTTCGGCCATTCCAACTGTGGAAGTCTCCTTATTCAATCCTGGGTTTTGGAGGTTTTGTGTGTGTGAATTTGGAGGATCAAACTAAAGATTTTGTGAAGGCTAAGGTAGCTGAGCATTAATAATTTCCAACCTTATCTCCTTTGTTATTTCAGTGCTGGGGTAGGTAGGTCTTCCTTGTTGGAGCTTTATTTGTTCCTTACTACTCTTTTCCACTTTTTATAAGTTAGTGAACAACTTACATACTTGACAATCCTGTCTGCTATGATTTGCACATTAAGGTAATGGGGGTAGCTTCTGGCCATTGCTAGTCCTTGACATATTCAAACATTGGCAGATATATAACATAATCCTTCTGGGTTATAAAAGAACAACTACCTGAACTTTGTATATCCTGTGCAAAAAAACATGGCAGTGAATGATACGTATTTATTCCATCCTAAATAAAACAGGGACAATTATTTTGATCCTTAGCTTGGCATCATTTTATTTGTGATAATCAACTGTATGTAAAAATTGTTAATTATATTATGTTTCTCTCTCATATGATCAGATTTCATAAATATTTTCAATACCGAGTCATTGGAATTTCAGCAAAATTATCTAATTTTAATTGCAAATCTATTAACCCTTTAGAACATGTAAACCCAACTATGATCAGGTTGTTAGAAACTGATTCCCAATGAACATCACCCCTCTAAAATGGTTTCAAATACTGTCACTTGACAACTTTCCTATTGACTCTGACATAAATATTGTCATCTTACTGATGCCCAGTAGATATTGACAAAGCAGATCAAAATTACTCTTGATTAATGTCAAAATTCTCTAAATTTAAATTTCCCATCAATATTGGGACCTCAATCAAATTCATCACCAATGACAGAAACTGATATTGACTTTGAAGCTGCAGTACTGCACACAGGGACAAGTAGAGGGAGATATTGATTTCTTTGAGTGGCTGTTGATATGTCTTTCAGCATTATAATCAAAGCATGAAGTTCTAACTTGTAATTACCCAAGGACCAAAACATCATGTAGAGATGTCTAAACTATGAGAATCTTGCTTTAAAACCACACGGTTGCTTGAAATGTCTTAATGACTTAAGGGGTGTGAGAGGTTGCCTTGGTCATTTAGGTGTTGACAGAAGCTATGTCATGTACATAGCTTCCTCTTCTCTCAATGCCACATGGTTCTTACAGACAGAATCCTTTGATCTAATATGTGTCATCATCATTATGTTGCTGTTCGCCAAAATGTTAGATCACTGTTAAGTATAAACTATACACAATTCAAGATAAAGCTTCATGTTTGCTGAGCAACACTGAGATTCTCTGAACACTGTCTAAGATACACAGCCTGGGTAGGGCCTCGGTCTATGGAGGTTCTATAGCGTATCTTGATGATCCCCTCCAGGATCACATATATGACGTGACGGATGCATGTGTTTCAGTTAGAAATCATCGTTTCCTATTTGAGTTTTCAAATATACCCTTTATGATATTCACTAAGCACTCATGCACACTTAAAACACACATGCGCGTACACACATGCATACACATGCATGCACAAACACTCACACATATTTGCACATGCACACAGCCACTCACAGGCACACACACATGCATGTAAATGTATGCCTACACACACATGTGCATGCAAGCTCACATACACACACACATACACACACGATACATCTCAAATCACAGAGTACTTGGTGTGTGATTGTTTACTTGTGTGAATGATCTGCAAGTCCCTGTGATGACTATAGGGTAGGAGTTTTGCCTCCTGTATTCATATTCAAGCTGTGTGACAACTTGCTGCCTTATCCTACATGAATCTATAAAATGATTTAAATTGGGGAGGGATATTAAAAATGACCTCTGTCAGCTATGAAAAAATAACTTATGTTCTTTTTCTAGGCATTGTATACACAACACTAATAAGTTAAGTGTTCATGAGATGACTTAAAAATGTTATGCTATGTACAGACATAAGGAGAAATTCAGAATCAATCATTGCCTCCAGTGAGATTATAAATAATTTAAGGATGTAGCCATTTTAAAGCAATCATAGAATTTTCAGTGTTATGATCTCTGTAATATTGTATCAGGTATTCTGGGAGAGTCCTGGCTGTTTTACTTCTAAGGTAAGTGTACTTGGCTAAGCAGCTTCATCACGTTGTCAGCTTGGTGTTTGGAAGGCAGACCATGTGCCTACTCCACTTGTAGCTGGAAGGAACAGGGTTGGAAACAGCCAAAATGTTGCTGAGTATAGCTTCTTCAGCTGCTTCAACAAGACAGCACACAGGAAAGAATTTAGCAGTTTGTATCAAGGATAAAAAGGAACAGGGCAGGGGGCTTGTAAAATTCAACAGCTTCTCGTTCTCAAATGATGGGAAACAATTGCGTTATCTTTAGTTCTCTGTGTGTTGCTTCAGATGCCCTTGAAAACAAAGCAAGTTTAAGAACAATGTGTAATTTGTGGTTTTCACTATATTTTATTGCTTAGAAGCAAATTTATCAGAAACCCAGGCTTGAGAGAATATCACTGGCAAAGAAACCGTGAGCTTGCAGATAACAATCACCCATTCTTAAGATGGTCCTTGAGGCTTCCAAATGTGTATCAAAAGTAAGTGAACTTCCAGTATCCCCTAGTCACAGAGAAGAGGCAGTACAGAGAACACACTTCAGATACAGTTGACAAAGAAGAACCTGCTATAAAACAAAGTCAGAAACCACACTAGAAAAACCCAAACCCAAAACAAAGGAAACCCAAACCAGAAAAGGAAACAAGCAGGCCAGTGAGGAAAGCTCTGTACTCGTGAGCCTGAGGAAATGTCATTGGTGCCGTGGGGATGTTTCTTGACTTACTTTCTTAGGACTCTAAGGCAGTTCACAAAACAGATGGTTTTAGTTTTCCACTTTCTTGCTCTCTGTTGCCATTTGTACAGCTGTCACCATACCATGTGTCAGCAGAAAGCTGTGTTACCTACTTGACCAGCCTAAGTGACCTCTCTGACCCTATTGCAATGGCTTCAGCACTGTCCAGAGGCCACAGGCTATGGAATACACACAGTGGCTGACTGGGATTTGGGGTTGTTTCCCTTTCTATATTGGGAAAAATCAACAGTACTTTATAGGTGAAGGGAGATGTGACACAGTTAAATGGTTGTCAGAAAGCTGTAGTAGAGACATCACTTTTCATTTAGTTTTTTTTTTTTTTTTTCCTTTTTTCACATTCACTAGAAACTTGACCATCTAAGTGCCATTTTTCAGCCTTGCTATTTTTTTCAAGTGTGGCAACACCAATAACTTGTATACAGCAACACAACAGTTAAATTTTACAGATACAATTTCCCTTTGTGGATTCTGGGTTATTTGTAATAATGGTACAGTAATCTGAGAAGCCAGTTTTTTGTTTTGTTTTGTTTTTGTTTTTTGTTAATAGAGCAACTCTCACCTTGCTTGGAGTCAATGACCCCAGTACACTTAGCCTGTGTCTGAGTAACTCAGGAATAAGGGAGAATCGAAGTAACTGAATTCATTTTTAAAATTTATATATTTTTATTAATTTATTCATATTACATCTCAATTGCTATCCCATCCCTTCAATCCTCCCATTTCTCCCTCCCTCCCGCTTTCCCCTTCCTCCCATCCCCTATGACTGTGACTGAAGGGACATCCTCTCCCTGTATATGCTCAAGACTCTTCTTGGTAACCTGATATCCTTCCTCTGAGTGCCACCAGGCCTCCCCATCCAGGGGATATGGTCAAATATGGGGCACCAGCGTTCATGTGAAAGTCAGTCCCCACTCTCTACTCAACTGTGTAGAATGTTCTGTCCATTGGCTAGATCTGAGTAGGGGCTCAAAGTTTACTGCACATATTGTGCTTGTCTGGTGCCATCCTAAGCTCCTTTGTTGGGGCACTGGCTCCTGTTGTTCAATACATGCCCTTGTGAATATTTTCTAGGTGATGGAACAAGTCTCGAAGTACTTGCAAATGTGTAGATGGGCTCACTTGGTAAGAGTTCTATAGAGAGAGCTGGTAGTCAATGGCTATTTAACTCTCCCTCCTCATAGTCTGTCCTTGATATGTGTTATAATACTGCTGGAGACTATGAAATCATAATTGCCCATAGAAATACCTACAAGTATAATAATGGATTTGTAGTATGTTTTAAGAGTAGTTGTAAACTATTAGAAAAATACAGCTATAATGAATATGCCTCCATTAGTTGAACTATAATTTAATAATGATGAATTAATTTAAATAAACACCAAGATTTAAATACTATGGTGGCAGCGACTTTGTTCATGCAGACAGTGGGGAAAGACAATTTTACTGATTATAGTTAAGCGGATAAAATATTAATAGCATTTTCCATATTCCAGCTTTATTTATTAAATATATTTTCTTACTTTAGATAGTTTTTATTTATGTATACGGACACAGATTTAATTGCCTATATGTGTACCAGGTACAAGTATGTACCTGTGGATGCTGTCAAATCTCTTGGAACAGGAATCACTGGCAATTATGAACCTTCTGATGTAGGCAATGAGAAACAACACACCCAGGCCCTCCACAAGAGCAGCAAGTGCCCTTAAGTACTGTGCCATCTCTCAGTCTTCCCAGGATTATTGGTTTATAGATAACGCATTAAAGCCTATATTTAATGTATTATTCTGATCATTACAGTAGTGTGGTGGTTGGAATAAGAATGGCCCCAGAGGCTCATGTATTTGAATGCTTAGTCACCAGGAAGTAGAACTGTTTGAGAGGGATTAAAAGTGTGGCCTTGTAGGAATAGGTATGGCCTTGTTGTAGGAACAGTGCCACTGTGAGTGAACTTTAAGGTTTCAAAAGCCACTGACAGACTCTGTATCTCTCTTTCTGTCTGCTGCCCATGGATCAAAATGTCCAGCTCTGAGCTACTTCTCCAGTGCTGGGCCTGTCAGCTGCCAGGCACCCGCCATGATGACAGTGGACTAGCCAGCCCCTTGAAGCTGTAAGCACGGTGCCAATCAAATGTTTCTTCAATGAGCTGCCTTGTTCATGTGTCATCATAGAAATAGAACAGTGACTAAGTCAAGTAGTAAAAAAACAAAACAAAACAAAAATTAGATGAATTTAGATGGCATTGTATTGGGAAGAAGAAAGCATAGCAAATGAGTTATAATTTATTAGTTATAAATGACATTTTGTAGGGGAAAAAGCATAGGAAATGATTGAAATAATGGTCATGGGCAAAGATTGTATTTCCAAGGGGTAAACTTTACTATAAAGATTGCTGATGGGTGAAACATCTCAATAAACTGAGACAACTAGCCAAGCGGATGCCCAGGCTCCTCTGAATTTTCCTATGGTGATGTCAAAACTCATATGCATGGTCAAAGGCCATCTAACTGGAGTAATTTAGCAGACAGAGGCTAAGGTCCTGGTGCACATGTGCGTATTACAAAAGGCCTTACAACCCATCTCAACGCCTTTCAGATTCATTTTCAGTGGCATGGTTCAATCTGTTTTACATGTTAATAGATGGCTATGAGGACTGCTGGGAGATTAGGTTGTTGAGTAGAAGGGTAAAAAACAGATAAACATGGAAGCATCAGCTTAAAAGGCATTGCAAATCCAGGCAAAAGATGAAAAAAGCTTGAGCCAAGCTGGGGTCAGTGAGAGTACTAACGACTACTCTTAGTAAATATGAAGGAGAGAACCCACAGGAGGGCTTGAACTACTGTCTTCTATGGGAGACAGAGAAAGCCAGTGGCCTGCTACGTATTTACATGACCAACAAGACAAAGGTTCATTCTCCCAATGGCTGCACATTTCACAGATAGCTACAAAGGGAGAATGGCCGCACATTTCACAGATAGCTACAAAGGGAGAATGTCCTACAATTGTTCCTCTAACATCCTAGGGAAGAGAATTGGATGTTCATTGTCCACTGGCATCACTTCCTACTGAATTCAATAATTCATCAGTCGATCAAAATCTTGGGCCAGATGAGAGGAGAGAAGCAAAAGCAATTGGCTAAAAGTAGGAAAAAGAAATGTGAAAATATTAAGCTTCTGGCCCAGAGAGTTATTTTCTGTTAGGGAAATGTAGTCTTCATTTCTTTTGGACAAATAATGTGCTAAATTGAGCTTCAGAATGAGAGAAAATTCTTTATTTCTGAACAACACTTCTTTATTAAAAGGTAATAAAAGTGGGTCATAATATTTATAATATAAAATATTCCATTAGTATGTCTCATGTTCATTGTGACTCTCTCACAAAGTTGCCTGTGCTGGCAAAGAAGGACATACTGTACAATATTCATGAATCTCAGACATAATAATGTACGATGAAGTATTAAGACTCAAGGGCATGGACCATTTCTTCATTAATACTGGTCTTGTGTTCTGAGGGCCTCCAGTTTGCACTGTTTTACTTGAAAAAATCACCCAAGACATATATTAACCAACTGCCGAAGTAATCCTTAAACCATGATTATGCTATATTAAAAGAAATGGTATGATACCTCTTGCGATTAACTTGTCCTGCTCTACCCAATAATGCATCAACGACTCTGTCTACAAATGAATCATGCCTCCTTGAAATATAGGTCTGAAGAGATATCTAAATGTAGAACATTAGCAGAACATGAAAACAATGTTCTTGACTTTAATTTCTCTCTCCAAAAAAGCGTACAATACATGATTGAAGAAATACCTGTTTTCTATTAAAAAATGAAAGCTAGGGTTCATACTTTATTCAGAAAGTTTTAGCATGATTTAAAAATTTAACAGTTCTCTCATAACTAAAATGGATTTGTCTGTATTTGTGAAGAATGCCTCCAGCAAGTGCCCATTGCAATAAACTTGATGCACAAGTTCTTTTATATCAATATACATGAATCAACAAATAAGTGGATATATATTATGAGTTCTTTGAAATTTAATCCTATCCATTTACACAATAATACTATCATATAAATGAGTTGTATAGTTCACATAAAGCATATTAAGTGAGATGTACTTTGTTCTTTTTACCTTATATGCCAAATAAACTAGATACTAAAAAGAATTTTGGTGAATAAATGAAAATAAAGGTATTCTACATCTATAAATATATTTTATAATGTATTTTTACTTTATTACTGCCAAACAATGCAAATCAAATATACCATTACTATTAAAAGTTTATTTAATAAATGAATCTTTATTTTCCTTATTGCCAATAACTAAAAATAATTAGTGTTTCTTCAATAATACCTTTTAGCATAAAATTATAGGTATTCATAGCTAACATGAGAAAAATATAATAATCACACTTTTAATGTTCAAGGTTTATTATGAATGTGACCAACTGAATATGCACAAATTTATTGTATAAAGTCATTACTATGAATGAAGTAAATTTAAATATTCATATTAATTTTAAAGTGACATAAATATTTGACTATACTAAATATTTAATGAAAATTTTATTTTACTTATTTATGATTTATCTGAACTTCAAAACACAAATCACTTTAAAGCCATTCATCTGAGAAAACAAACACTAAGTGTTATGATATCCCAAGACCATTGCTTAAGAATCATTAAAGCAATTCTCACTGAAAGTAAATCCTAACTTTCAATTCAGTTGCTAGTGAAATGGGTTGGATTTCCCTTTCCATCAAATAAAAATGTAAAAAAAAAAAAAGATTAATGTACAAAAAGCAAGAATTAACATTTTGGAGGAAATGAGTATTCCCTCAGGGCTTGCTAGGACAATATTTTCTGTGTTGGCAATGAACGTAAACTACGCACAGCACTAGGAACCATAATGTCATTAAAGGGCTTAACTTCTGATAACTAAACCTGCCTGACATCAGTTGTGCAAAAATCTTGGTGAAAAGTAGAGTTCAAGAAAGTGGGAAAACAATCCTTTGCTCTGAGGTTTGATCATCCTGCCACCTAGAGTGTGCCCTGTGGGAACAGTACCTGTAGTGGCGTTTTCCCTTTGATAAAAGTCATCTTTGCAGATTTCTGCCCCGCCCCCTCCCCCGTATTTTCTTGTATTGTATACTAGATTTCATTACATAATAGGTAAAACCTTCTCTTTTAGATATTTATTATCCACTAAATAATAAAGTATCTATCCCTGGACACTCATGTCCGTACCTCTGGAGCTGAGAATACAACCCAAAACCCAGATTCAAGCTTCTTCCCTGACTCATATGACACAGCACAGCACAGTAGCTGATACCCACCCCACAGGTATTACTAGACAGACAACGGGTCTTGAAATGATCGGAAACTTAATTTCTCATCTCCATGCTCCAGAAGTGAGTACCAACCAGAGTCCAGACTCCCTGCAAGCACCTGCGAGTCTTGTTCTCTAAGCGCTGTCAAAATCATGGCACCACAGGATTCCGAGGTGTACAGTTGAGGAGCTGAGTCTTACATTCTTTCAGTACATTGCTTTCCTCATGGGAGTTTTTGCTTTCACAGCTACTAGACACTTGTCACATAAAAATGTATTTACAAGTTTTCACATGAGGAGTGCACTTTCCTGTGACCTCACTATGGTTTGGGGCAACTGTATGAGTTGGCTTTTTTATTTTGAGTGAGGAAAAAAATGCTGAACTTAGTACTAGCATGTTACCAAGGACCAATGTAAAACATATCAGAAACAATAATTATAAATAACCATACAGGGCTGGAGAGATGGCTTAGCGATTAAGAGAACTGGCTGCTCTTCCAGAGGTCCTGAGTTCAATTCTCAGCATCCATGGTGATGGTTCACAACCATCTGCAATGGATTCTGATTACTGCTTCTGGTATGCATGGACAGAACACTCATAAACATCAAATAAATAAAATCTTTTTCTAAAAAGAAGTAACCGTACTGACATGAGTTGTGACCTATCAATTTAAGATAATATATTTTTCTCTGTGCAACAAAATGATTATATAAATAATGTAATTTTGTAAATATGCAGGTGATCTCAGAGAGATCTGAAAATTCATTTTTAGTTTATTGGAAATACTACTGACACTAAAAGTCAGTGTTGAAGACTCAGGATGAGTTAAACATGGTTGCATATGTTAGTGCCTTAACATATATCTAAATAATATTTCTTACCCACAGATTCAAAACTTTTTTATTGTTAAAACTTTTTTATTTTTTACATATACATTTATATTATTATACATTACATATATACAGTAAATTACCTATAGCAAGAAGAACCTGACCCAATCAGGAATTATATAAATGTTACATCCTTAGTGCTTTGGCTATTTGTATTTGACAGCCTTGAAGAAAACATCTTCCATATATCGGTGCATCTAAAATTCTGAAAGTAAATCAGTCTCCATCATATCTTGTCATTATCAACTTAAAACACCTATCTAGACCTAGAAACATCATAACCCCTAAACAACTAAGCTTCACTGTAAAACTAAGCTACCTGGCCTTCAACTCCATCAGAGACTTGAGAAGGAATAAACTTGATATTTGAGTATGCCAGGAGTGAAGGTTAGTAGCTTCCCAGATGAGAAGACAGAGACAGTTTGCTACTTGAATACTCTCCCAAAACTCTCTATAATTTTGGAGCATTTCTTCAGCCTTCTGGCCCAATATACCTGACAGACTTATTTATGAGGCAGGAACTGTTGAGGATTTGCTTACCCTGTCTTGGCAGAGTTTGGCCGTCAACTCTGCCTGCACCCAAGCTTGCCCTATTTTTAGGCAGAATTCTGTCTGTAATCGAAATGATGAGAGTTTTCCCAGTGGCTTGTTTGGCACATTTGGAGCCAACTCCATGAGGCTTTGATGCTCATCATCCTGTTTGAGGTAGGCTGAGTGGTGCCAGGAGTTAACCTGTGTCATTGTCAGTGAATCTTTAAGATAATAAAAACATATTTTAAATGTCATATATTATATGTGTCAGATTTGTGAAGACCTTATCTAACTATCCTTCCTTATCTTTCTTTAGTATCATATCTACCTGCAGCACCTAAACCAGCCTTAATTGTTCTGTGCATCATGCACCCCTTATACACTCATAACTTTAGGACTGTATAACTCTTGTGAGATATTATATGCTTTCACAACAAAAGAACCAGACACTGACATTGAATCAGATCTGATAGGATTAATTCCTCTCAGCATGCTGTACACTGACATCCTGTATCCTTGTGTTTCAGCACCAAGTGCTTCAATTGCTGTTCCTCATCAGAACAAGACAGCTCCCAGGACACTTTCTTTCTATTTATTTATTTATTTAGATTATCTCAATTGTTGTCCCCTCACTTGTATCCTCCTGTTCCTCCCTCCCTCCCTCTTTCACCCTTTCCCCCTTCCCTAGGTCTGTGACAGAAGGTTATCTCCTCCCCCATGATATGTTCACAGCCTGTCAAGTCTCATCTTGGTAGTCTGCTTATCCTTTCTCTAAGTGCCACCAGGACTCCGCACGAAGGGGAGGTGGTCAAATATGGAGCACTAGATTTCATGTCTGAGTCAATCCCCACTCTCCACTCTACTGTGGAGAATGTCCATTGGCTAGATCAGAGTAGGGGTTCCATGTTGACTGCAAGTATTGTCTTTGGTTGGTGCAGTAGACTGAGCAGATACCCGTCCAGATCCTCTCATCATGATGATCTTCTTGTGGGTTTCTAGGATTCTCTGCATCCCTCTATTTCACCATTCTCCTATACTTCCCTCATCTAGAAGGAAGTCCCCGCATGTATTCTGATCTCCTCCCTCAAAGAAAGCTTCTAATCCCCCATTTTATTTGGGCCCCTACAAGGGTTTTATTTGCCCTAAATCAGCCAGTGGAAACCTCAAGAGAACAATGCCCCATTACCTTTAAGAGGGGTCAGGTAGGTTTTGGTCTCACTCTCTTGGGCTGTAGAGGGTTATTATCAATGGAATTTGGTTACCGGTTATTATTGGTCTTATCTAGAGACAAAACAAGGTTAGACTCAGTGATGTTTCTCTTTTCCTTTATCTTACATTCTTAGTTTTGAGGATACGAGTTGAAAAGAAAGAAGGGGGAATATAGAAATATAGAGGGAAGATAGAACAAAAAGTAGACTAGTGAATCTACTCCTAAACTTAATGCCTCAATTGTCCTTCACAAGGTTATTTTTAATTCATTGGTATAGAATTTTGTATCTAGATGCAAAATAAGTTTAATTCTAGATACAGTGGTATAGAACTCAAATTTAAGATTATTCTTCTCTCTCACACACACACACTATATATGTATATATATAGTTTAATATGAAGTATTATACCCATATAACTTAATTATAATACAACATTTACTTCTAGTATTTTAAAAGTGCCATTGCAGGCTGTTTAGAATAAATAAGTTATACTAGTTAATTGTTAGTTGATCAAATCATTGTCATATCAATTACTAGTCTACTTGTATCACAGATTCCAAACGTTCACTTATTGTTGGCAATTAACTCATATCTAAATATGCATTTTTTGGTTATGTGCTTCAGAGTGTGTACTTGCATATGAAGATGTGTGTACATGTGGGTGCACATATGTGTGGAGGTCAAAAATCATTCTACCTTGTATTGTTTCTGAGACCAAGTCTTTCAGTGAACTGTGAGCACACTAATTCAGCTGACCCGATGACCCCATATCTCCTCCTGTCTCTCCCTCCCCAGTGGCAGGTTACAGTGTGAATCTTTGCACCAGACTTCCATGTGGTGCTGAGGATTTGAACTCAGACTTTAAGCATGCAGAGCAAGTACTTTTCCAACAGAACCATCTTATACTTTCCGAATATGTCCTTTTAAAATATAACACATTTTAAAATAGAAACTATATATTAAAGACATAAACACTACAAGAAAAAGTGGACGTTGAAGATTCTTGTCTCAATTTACTTCTCCCAGATAGCTGACACATTTATAACATCTAATGAGTTCAGTCTTAAATGTGACTTGTAATTTATTTCATTGTCT
The DNA here is from genome assembly GCF_903995435.1 of Acomys russatus. Lineage (NCBI taxonomy): Eukaryota > Metazoa > Chordata > Mammalia > Rodentia > Muridae > Acomys > Acomys russatus. The sequence goes on along the minus strand of NC_067148.1, from coordinate 31,175,024 downwards.
ACATTCTAGTTATGTGACAAACTAAATATATATTTTTAAAAAACTGTTATTGCCAATGTTTCCAAAATAAATAGAAATTTACTATTTTACACACATGAATTTTTATATCAAGAACATGAAAATAACTGTAATAAGTAATGTCTGTAGCCCCAAAATATGACCTATGTGCTTAATATAAATCTCTCATACAAGTTTTCTTTTATTTAACAAATTTGAGCTCTTTATATATGCAATCACACTTTGTCCTTGCTTTCCTTTCCTAGTAAGTCCCTTCTTGACTGACCTTAGACTATAGGGCTTAAGTGACATCTCTAAATAATTAACCTCTTCATTATCTGTACTATCATGCTCGCCACTATCTCTGTTCATATATTTACCACCACAGACTAAGCTCCTAGTTCCCAAATGGAAAGAGTCTATTCTCTCTCCCTTAAAAGGAGACTGGGCTTAATCCCACCAAGCTAATAGCCCTGTTTATCTGGGTCACCAAGAAATGTCAGCCACTGTATTGTAGATATTATCCATATACTCGCCATTCAGACTTCACCTCTCACTCACCTCTGATGGCCTTTTCATTGCAGGCTTTGGAATTCAATGCCTCTCATCAGCAAAATGTTCTCTATCCCCAACCTCTTCTATGTGCTATTTATCTTCTCCCTTAAGGTGGTGCTCTCTGGAGGATATTGACTCACTTTTCTAATGGAGACTGTGACTTCTTTCCTTTAATCCTGCTCAAGAGATTGACAATTTATAATGAATGATAATCTTGTTAGCTGAGACACATATACTGTATTTTAGAATGCTCATACACCTGTCATCTAATACAGTGCGTGAGTGTGGGTGTGCATATGCATGTGCATGTATGTGTATGTGTGTGTGTGTGACAGAGAGAGAGAGAGAGAGAGAGAGAGAGAGAGAGAGAGAGAGAGAGAGAGAGAGAGAGAGAGAGATACTTGTTCTTGGAATACTAAAAACAGATTCTATTCCCCTGAACCTGGAGTTTTGCTGACAAGTATGTTGGTATTAACCTGTATAGGGCTTCAGACATACTGAGAAACTAATAAATGTTCATTGGATTAATACATAAAGTGATAGTTTACATTTTCTCTTTTCTCTTCATTGTTGCTTCAAAAATCACATTTCCTTCCCCTTTGTTCCTCCAAACCATGCTTTATTGTAAGCTCATTCTTCAAGATGGGACCATTAGCTATTTTCAGATTTTATCACATACTGCCATCCTGCCCATGCTATCATGTTTTGATTAATTTGGTGTTTGTTTACTGTTTTTATTTGTTTCAACATCAGTTTCTCAAAACAAGAAGGAACCCAGTACCTTGCACCCTGGATTCCTAGCATACTCACTATTTAACTCTCACCACCACAGCCCTCTGTTGGTCCCTCCTTCTGGCTCCTGTACTCATACAGTGCTCATTGCAACAGCTCTTGGAGTCTAATAGTGTTAGACAGTTCCCCCAATGTCCACTCCTTAATAACAGCCTTCCTATTACATGGGTGGTTTGAATGAGAATGACCCCCCATAGGCTCATATACTTGAATACTTAGTCTCCAGTTGGTGGAACTGTTTGGGAAGGTTTGGGAAATGTGACCTTGATGGAGGAGGTGTATCACTTAAGGCTTTGAGGTTTCAAAAGCCAAAGTTATTCCTAAATTAGCTCTCCTTGCCTGGTGCTTGGTCTAGCATCTGCCTGCCTGGTTGCTGCCAGACTCCCCCCACTGAAAATATAAACCCTTCCTCCTATAACTTGCTTTGTCATAGTGTCTTATTGCAGCAACAGAAAAGTAATGGAGACACTCTAAGACGATTTTAATCTCCATCACAATGCTCTCTTCATTTTCCAGCCTATGGATTCCCTTGCCCTCATCTTCCTGCATGTTAATTCCCCAAGAATTCTCTGCCAACAGTATTGCTGAGCATGGTTAGCTGAGCATGACTGAGCAAAAGAATATCACACTCGTGCTTACTAGTTTCACTTGATATGAATGTATAACCTCAATTCATAACTGAAGTCCACTGCATTTCCTCTGGCAGCTTACTCTACCAGATGAATATTTTACAACTTTCTCTTTTACATTCGTATCCTTAGCACCTTCCCCATTCATTTCCCCTCTAAACTGAAGACCTTGATTTTTATTTCACTGAGAAAATAGGTCATAACAGAAAACTGTTTTCTTATCTGCCACCAAATCCATCAATGATCCTATTTTTAATCAATTTTTTTGGCTATTGCATATTCAGTTCTGTTCTAGACTAGCATATATTCAGCTAGTTAATCAGAAATAACTGTATTCAGATGTCTGAAATTTCAGTTGGGCCACCAATGTGACTATTTATACAGCTCATCATCTATTGTAAGCATGTCGCCATTTGCCATCAGAGGTGGCTCAGTAGCATGAGAGAGTAGAAGGCTCATCAGCTAAGCTTTTACTTGTCATGATGTTAGTGACTAAAGTGGGTCAGTAACATGGTCAAGATTAGAGTTCACTTGGGAGTAAATATCCAAAAACTGGCACATAGAAAAGTAAAGCTGACAACTGTTATGAGCTATGTTTGTGTCCCAGCCAAAATTCATGTGGAAGTTCAAGTACTTATCATTGTGGCATTTGGAAATGGGGACTTTTGGAGATAATTAAGTCATAGGATGGTGGTGTCATTGATGGAGTTAGTGACATTAGAAGACTCAGAAATGTCTTTGCTGGCCTTGTCCACCATGCATGGAGTTATAAGAAGAGAGCCATCAGCAAACCATGGAGTAGGCTAGACATTTTTTTCAGCTGACACTTTGATCTAAGATTTATTAGCCTTCAGAACCATGAGACGCCACATCATCCATCCTGAATGAACCCACACTTGCGAAGGTAACAACCACTTGCAGAGGAAGTACCCTGTTTGTGCATCACTGTTCGCATTACAGCAATTCTCTTGTAAATGTAGGTGTATTTCCACCTCTTATCCATGTGCCATCATATAGGATTTATTATACACTTCAGTTGATTAAAATGCAATACTTGATCATTCCTAGACTACAGTGAAGCCTGAGTTACTGAGGATTTTGGAAAAATACTTTAAAAAACCATCACTGGAGTACTCTTAGTCTGTCGTGTACATGTCTCCTCAGCCAGTTTTAGATGATCCTTGTTAACTTTTACTGCTTTTTATTTGGAACTTATTTAATAAACTACATTAAAAATGGACCAACTTGATCAATGATTATAACACAATTTTGCATACCATCAAAACTAGGAAATTGACATTAGTACAATATCATTAATGCATACATTGACTTAACTGAATTCCACCAGAAGTTTCTCTCTCTCTCTCTCTCTCTCTCTCTCTCTCTCTCTCTCTCTCTCTCTCTCTCTCTCTCTCTCTCTTCCCTGTTTCTCTCTCTGTCTCTCTCTCTCTGTCCCCCTCTCTGTCCCCCCCATGTGTGTGTGTGTGTCTGTCTGTCTGTCTACGAATGTATAGTTTGAAACTTCATCAGCTGTGTCAGTAAGAGTAACCAACATAAGCATCCTCATAGTCAGACATACACTGGTGCATCACTGTTAAATTCTTCCTGATTCTCCTCAATCAACATGCCCTTCTCCCAGCTTAGCTCTTGGAAACCACTAAAATGTCCTTTTTTATAACTGCCAATCCAATATTAAATAGCTAAAATTGTACATGATGTCACCAGTGAGGAACAGCTTTTCATTTTTCAAAAATTTGGCACTGCAATGCATAAATGCATTTAACTGTTACACATAGTTACAGTTAATAGTTCATTCTTATTTCTTGCTGAATAATAATTTTTGTATGCAGAGTCCACAATTTACTTGTTCATTCAGCCCTTGAAGAACATCTGGTTAGATTCTAGTTTGGGGATTTTTATAAATAAATCTACAGTGAACACTTATGGGAAGAATTTTGTAAAAATCTAATCAATAATTTCTTAAGAATATATTTTTTTCCAAAAAATAGTTGTCAGGTTATATGATAAGTATATATTTAATGTTACAAAAACCAACAAAACAAAACAAACAAACAAACAAAAAACCACTGCCAGATTTTACTCTCACTGTCAGCATTTGTTACTCTCAATGTTTATTTACTGCAGCCACTTTAAAAGATGTGCATTGATATTTTGTCACGATATTGAACAGAATTTCTCTGATGGCTGATGATATTAATATGCTCCTGTTACTTACTTTGCTTGACACACCCTCTTTGTGACATGTCTACACAAAGTTTGGCCCTCTTTCTGATTGAATTGTCTTCTTCCAATTATAAAATAAATCTTAAAATCAGATCATATGATTCCAACTTCCACATTTTCCTTAGTCATTTGTTTATTTATTGCAAATTATGCTACATATTTAGCAAACTTTGCCTTCCTAGCCTATGTATTTCTGCCATCTTAGCCCTCAGCTCTTCACCAGCGGATCTTCATCGCTCTCTTCAGTCAAGGTGACTCTTCGTTCTTCCTCAGACATTTGCCTCTCCTTCTCCCCAGAAGAGTGAACTGAAGACATCACTATTCCAGCTACTCTTCATTTCTGACAGCCACACTTTTCTTTCCTGTTAATTATTCATATTAGAGTAAAATAATGGGTATTTAAGACTTTAAATACACACAAAAATGCACTCTTTCCACATGCAGTGAAAACATTTTTAATTGGAAACAAACAATAAAGGATGTTTTTAAAACATTTAAAATTTCATTATTTTCATGAAGGCCATATTGCTGTCAATTTATTTATCACAATATTGAATATTAAATCACTTTTATCTCTCTCTTTCTCTTTGAATCTTTCTTCTTGCATCTGTCTCTGCCCTTTCTCCCCTTTGGTAATTTGGTGCAGCTGTTTCTTCACTAGTGCCTAAGGCACACACATCTTTTCTCTGTTGTGATTTTGTGAATAATTTGTTCTATGTCACAAAGCATCCATGCTTCTGCTCTAGTTGTCATGCTCATAACGGTCTCCTGCCACATCCCAGTCACTTGTTTTCTCTCCCTTTAAACTACCTGGAGTCCCTAGTGGTTAGTGCATCCTCTGACTCGCTTCCCTCAGCACTTATTCTTAAATCTTTACCCTGTTCCAAATAAACAGTCATTTTAGATATTTTTCCATGTGTTAAACTTGCATATAGTTAAATTGCCCCTCTATGTAATGTTATATATCTCATGGTGCTTCAACTAAAAGGAATTATTTTATATAATTCTTCTGATCCACTATCTTATGCAGTAAGATCTCTGTGACCTCATCTTTGCATTAGCTGTACTGAATGTGAACAAAAAAATCTGAATATTTTTTGAAAATTCTTTTCAGGTGACTTGCTAACATAATAGTTATAACATAAAGCAACAAGACTCACATTGGCTGAAAATTATGTCTACCAAAAGAAAAAAAAATAAAGAAAGAAAGAAAAAAAGAAAATAGTGGCTATGATTGCTCATGTCTAGGGGGAGAGGGTGCCACTCAGCCATAATATTTCTCTCTGATGTGTAATTTCCCCTCATCCAATGCTGCAAATTTCTAATGCATTAAAAATACCTTGTCAAATAATCACAACTTTTCTGTCTCAAATATATAGTTAAATTGTCCCTCTATATAATGTTACATATCTATGATATAAGTTAAATTATATACATATATATAAGTAAAATTACACACACACACACACACACACACACACACATATATGTGTGTGTGTGTTTACGCTATGAGAACCTCTTCCCTCACCTTGCTCATCAAAGCAAATGAACTGCAACAAAGAACTGGGAGACCGTGCTCCCTGCATAGTTGACTTCAAATACTTCTAGGCTCATGTGTGCCCGGTATTTTGATTACATAATGAAGCATATGAAAGCAGGTTTTAGCCAGACAAAATTAAATCACAGAGGAGCCATGTGAAAATAAGCCTGTGATCCTGCAAGCAGGTCAGGTACGTGAAGTGGTGGATTCCTGGTATTTCCCCAAACCAACCTTAATTAAAATGACGCCTTTCTTCCCACACAGTGAATCTTTGCTGTATAACTATGCTTAGCTGAGTGCAAGCACGTGTGTGCCAAAGTAGCTGTCCTCCAGATGAAACAAGAATGTAGACTGTCGCCTCAGAAGTGCCAAGGCTTCTTCTGCTGCATTCATCTATGCTTAGGTGACACAGACAGTCATAGATCTCTTATTCATGAGCTTGACTGCATGAGGAAGCCTTGTCTGAATCTTAAACATTTTTTTATACTTTTTAAAAATTAATTTATTCATATTACATCTCGATTGTTCACCCTTCCCCTGTTTCCTCCCATTCTTCCCTCCCTCCCATTTTTCCCGTTCTCCCCTCCCCTATGTCTGTGACTGAGGGAGACCTCCTCCCCCTATATATGCTCTCAGAATATCAAGTCTCTTCTTGGTAACTTGCTATCCTTCCTCTGAGTGCCACCAGGTCTCCCCATCCGGGGGACATGGTCAGAAAAGGGGCACCAGAGTTCGTATGAGAGTCAGATCTCACTCTCCACTCAACGGTGGAGAATATCATGTTTGTCGGCTAGGTCCTGGTACGGGTTCGAAGCTTACTGCCTATATTCTCCTTGGCTGGTGCCATAGTTTGAGGAGGACCCCAGGATCCAGATCTGCCTGTCATAAAGTTCTTCTTGTAGGTTTCCAGGACCCTATGGGTCCTACTATTTCCTCTTTCTTCCATGCTACTCTTGCCTAAAGTCTCAATCGGATATCCTCTCCTCTGACCCACTTTCTTGGTAAGTAAAGATTTTCATGGTATGTATCCCTTGAACTAGTGTTTTGATATAAGTGAGTATATACCGTTTGTCTCTTTTTGCTTCTGGGTGAACTCACTCATTATGATAATTTCTAGATCAATCCATTTGTCCACAAATTTCGGGAGTTTTTCGTTTTTAATAGCTAAGTAATATTCCATCGTGTAAATGTACCACAGTTTCTTAGTCCATTCTTCTACTGAGGGACACTTAGGCTGTTTCCATGTTCTGGCTATTATGTATAGAGCAGCTATGAACATGTTTGAGCATATGTCCCTGTTGTGTGGTAGGGCATTTTCTGGGTATATTCCAAGGAGTGGGATGGCTGGGTCTTGAGGAAGCCCTATTCCCATTTTTCTGAGAAAGCGCCAGATAGCTTTCCAAAGTGGTTGTACTAGTTTGCATTCCCACCAGCAATGAAGGAGTGTTCCTCTCTCTCCACATCCTCGCCAACATGTGGTGTCATTTGAGTTTTTGATCTTAGCCATTCTGATGGGTGTAAGATGGAATCTCAGTGTCGTTTTTATTTGCATTTCTCTGATGACTAACGAGGATGAGCATTTCTTTAAGTGTTTCTCGGCCATTTGGTATTCCTCTGTTGAGAATTCTCTGTTAAGTTCCAAGCCCCATTTCGCAATTGGGTTATTTGGTTTTGTGATGTTTAATTTCTTGAGTTCTTTATATATTTTGGATATTAAACCTTTGTCAGATGAAGGGTTGGTGAAGATCTTTTCCCATTCTGTAGGCTGTCGTTTTGTTCTCTTGACAGTGTCTCCTGCCTTACAGAAGCTTCTCAGCCTCATGAGGTCCCATTTATTAATTGTTAACATTAAGGCCTGGGCTATTGGTGAACTGTTCAGGAAGTTGTTTCCTGTGCCTATGTGTCCCAGGCTCTTCCCCACTTTTTCCTCTAACTGAATTAATGTCTCTGGTTTTAAGTTGAGGTCTTTAATGAATCTTAAACTTTATGGGATGAGAATACTGTTGTTTAGAATTAGGGAAACTCATCATAACATATCAGAGAAGAGTCTGTGGACAAGCCACTGCGTGCAGAGCATACTTTTCATGTGGTTTCTGATTCTTATGGCTTTTCCAATATTTATAAGTGTCTCTTTATTTTCCTTTATTATTTAGACATTTGGGGTAAACTATTAAATTCCCATCCTCTTCACTCCTCCTCAGGTACTCATGGGTTTCTGTCTGTGTCTGGATTGGCATCAGTCATTGGAGAGTCATTTCCTGCCTGAGCCTATCTTCCCCTTCCCTCTGCTCCACTGCTGTGAGCACACTTCGCATAGCCCTTCAGCAGGGTCTCATGCCTTAGAAGCACCCATTGGTCATTTAGATAGTTAATGCCCTCAATCTTGGAAGAGATTACTCTGAATGATACTTCTTTTTTTTAAGGAATAACAATTGTTTCATATTTCACTGGTGACATAATGTTCCTTGGAAAATATATGGTGAGTTTGACTAATAATTTTGAAACATTTTATTTTGACAGTGAAGACTTTTTAAGAATTACTCCAATTCTTAAACTCTCAAGTTAATTTATCAAACTGAAAATTAAGTATTTTATAATCTGAGGATGACTTGTAGACTCTGAATAGATATGACAATTGAGGGAAATTTTAGACAGTGTAAAATTGCTTTCTTTTATATTTAAAAACTTTGGTATTTAAAATTTGGCCACTGTGTTGACCCAAAATAGGTATTCAATAGAAGCACATGTTATAATGAAATGAATTTTAAAGTTCATCTTATTGTACCAGAAATCTAACAGGACAGGTCAACTCAAGATCACAATAATAGCATGTCTCTTTAAAGCAGAGTAACATTTATGATTACGATAGCAACATAGAATGTGACATTAGAGCTCCAGTTCTTAATATAAATTGCTATTCTAAAAGCATGGGTGTGCAAACCACAGAAATTATTAATAGGAGGGAAACAAATGCCTGAGCTAGGCTTTCTATTCTTAATTTGATTTATATCTGTACTCTTCTTTACCAGAAAGGAATTAAAACAGTCCACAAGGGTAAATAAAATATGACAAAATACAAGTTAAAATTGGAGGAGAAAACAAAGGATAAATACTGGAGAAACAGAATAGAGCCTGTAATATTTCAATGTGTGTTCTGTAATAAAGCATCTTTATTGTTAATCCACACATTGAAACTTAACCTTTCAAATAACCAAGCAAAGAAAATCATCTTTTTATTTGTGTAACAAAGAATCTTGAGATTCTGTACCCAAACAAGGATACAGATATAACTATAATGGGTTCAGAGAGAATTTTAACTAAAACTGCTCATCAGATCACAAAGGTTCTCAATGGTACCAGGGATCCAGAGGCAGGAGGATTGCTGCAAGTGCCAGTCCCGTATGGTCAGTGTAGGAAGACCCAGGAAATCTGCACAAGAGTGTCAAGACTGTGTCCTTCCATCCTATAATGAATGCAGAAAGCTATCGTAGGAGAATTTGGAACGCATTAAAGATGCTCTAGCAGCATAATAATACTAGAAAAATAAGGAGCCATGTGTATGGCACATGAAAAGACACAATACAATTCAGGAAAAATGTAAAGACAGCAAAATGTTTCCAAGAATAATAAATAGGAAAAATAGAGAGGGTTTTACTCTTCAGAGAGCACAAATCTCCAAAGAACATTCAAAGACCTATTGATAATGACAGATGGCTGTCACCCGGGCATGGTTCTGCACAGCTATCACCCCAGCATTTGATAGGCTGAGCCAGGAGGATTGTGGGTTCCAGACCAGCCTATGATATATGCTGTATCAAAATGAAGCTGACTGACAAATTGTGAAGCAGACAGAAATCTCTCCTCAGCAAACTTTATCTTAAAATTAGATTGGCATCAGAAAAACACATATATAGGGTGAAATGTAATAGCCTTGCCATTGCTTCATGTCTGTACTTGAGATGGCATTCCCTATGGAAAATGTGGGCAAATGTCCTCATTGGACCCACACTTCCATATACTGAAATTCACAAGGGTCAGAACTAAGTCCTAAGGCATGCTTTGAGACCTTTCCTTTAGTTCGACCCTCAGAGTGATTTTGATGACCACTTATTGGTACCTCTCGGAACTCATCCCAACCATAAACAGTCAACTGAGAAGTCAAGTGGACTAGAAGCTGCAATAGAAATAGCAGGCTGTTGCAGTGAGATAAAAACAGCTCTACACCTCCAGGGTGGAGTGAGGAAGTGTTCTGTAAGCGGCTGCACTGACTATGACTTTATTCCATTTGTATGGCTTAAGTAGACTATAAAAATCATAAGTCCCTATCACTTGATGTCCCAAGTTGCCTTTGGCTTTATGGGTAAAACAAACATATCATGGAGAGATAGATACATAGTTTTGAAGAGAAACTGTATTGAACATCATAAATAATGGAAGATGCTCCAGTTGTTTTGTGCTGTGAATAAAGAAACTCACAGAGTAATACTGCATATATGAAAAGGGCCAGTTGGTCAAAGAAGATGATTAAGAAGAATTTTTTAAAATCAATTCTACTCCCGCAAACAGTAAGTATATATTTAATATGGTAAATAAGAATGATTTTAAGTACAAATTACCTGCATACAAAAATGATATTTCTGAGAAGTTAAATTTAGGGAAGACAAAAATAAATGAAAACTGAAATAAAAATAAAAATCTTATTATAGCAAATATGTGATTAGGAACATGAAGACAAGTAGAAATTCTTATGGGAGAAATATGTATACAAGAAATAATATATAAAAAGAAATTCCTAGAGCCAAAAATATATTTAGATCTTTGAACACAAATCCATGCCTGAGGAATTAGCAAATGAAAATTTAAACACCCAATACATAGACAAACATTCATTAAAGATATATGCTAGTAAAATTTATAGTTTAAAGAAAGGGAGACAACCCATGACAATTATAAAATGAAAAAGATTACCCCATAAAATGGTATCAGAATAGATCCGCAATATGACATGTTAGCATTAAGTTAGTTTCAGTAAAGAGGCTTAGAAGAAAAAAAATGTTATGAGAATCCGCAAGTTTCACCTATAGAAATTTATAATCCTGACTTGTATTTTAGACTTTTAAAATGTGAATATTTTGTTTGACTGTTTGTTTTTCCATTGAGCACATTGACTTTTTCACGTATGGCCTTTCAGTGTTTCAAAGTCAGCTGTTAATATTTTGGGATCTCATTAAATTATCAATGTGGTGTTCCTGTTACTTCCAAGACTTTTTTTTTTTTTTTATCTTGGTGTGAATCTTTGCTCTTTGCTCTGAATTCTTAAGCTTCTTGAGTGAATACATCACTTCTGAGAGGCGTGCATCGTCCCTTCACACATTTCTGTATTCCCCTTTTTTTATATTCTCAGTATATGGATATTGATGGGAATAATGTCTCATATTTCTTCAAGGATTCTTTCAAATTTTCTAACGGTAGTTTCTATTGTTTTCTTCAAATTACATACTCTCTCTGCTTTTTTTCAAGTATGTTGTTTCTTCCTTCTAACAACTGAAAATCCACTGCTAAGCCCTTCCAGTGGGTGTTTTTCATCTAAATACAGCATGTGAAAGTCCAAAGTTGCCATTACTTCTTTTCACCAAGTCTATTTCTCCACTGGCGTCAGATCTGGCTTCAATTTTTGAAAGCATTCTTCAGTTTTTTAAACAGTGATTTATAATTGTCCTTCTGAAGACCTGGTTTGAGGACTCCAGCCTCCACGTCTCAGAGTCCTTGCTGCCTCTATCTTGGCTTGTGCATGAGTCGCTCTGCTTGATTTTTGTTTGCTTCCAATTCTTTCATCTATAAATTGGACATTTGGGATGATAAAATGCAAACTGGGGAAAGATCCCCTCCCTCTTCCCTAGGCCAATACCTCAATTGTGTATTTGTTTGGTGATTGTATCAATAATTCAGAACAGTCAGTTTTCCCTGCACGATGCAGCCTTTGAAGTGGTTCTGCTTGGGATGCAGTCATAGGCTGAGGTATGAATATTCAGCCATGCCTAAGTATCAAGGGTTCTTCCCATTTCAGTTTTATAGTTTATTTCTCTAACATTTTATCTCTCTCACAGATTATGTGTTTTTCATACCCAGCTATTCACACCCACTAAATAGTGGTTGATTGCTCTGTTATTTTTGAGAGTGTCCCAGGTTATGAATTGCTCCACTGTTTATTCCAGCTAACCCCTCAGTCTCTTTGTCAACCCTGACATTTGTGCAATCTCTGGGTTTTCATCCATCTCCAAGTGTTATTTGTATGTTTTTTAGCATCCTTTTCTTCGTATCTCTCTCTTAAGAGTTTTATTTTTGTTATCTTTGGGTTACAAGCCTTCTCCTAATTGCATACCCCACCACACACACCATTTTCTATAGCATTTGAATTACTTCCGTGCTTTGGTTAGATGGAGCCATAGGGATTTCCATTCTTGTGGCTTGTATTGCTACATGGGTAGAATGGATGGGTACTGTCCAGGCAACAGTTGCTTCTTTGCATAGAACAGCATACCTGCTTGATGAATAAGATGCATATCAATGGTGGCACTGGTCTCCTGTTCTGGTATATGCATCTTAAGTGGAACCTGGACCAATATTTTCTGGGGCCCAAAATTTTAACTATTGAATTTGGAGTGTAACTTCTACACAGTAGTAAGGGATTTTTGACCTTCCTCACCTATAAGAAACTGGAGGTCTGGGCTGGGATATAGAATATAGAAAGGCATTGAACCTCCTCCTGGTAACACTTGTGTAGAGTAGAGTTTCTAACCCACTTGTCCTGAGGGTTTTAGAATCAAATTTTAACACAAACACTGTAGCCTCTCACTTTTTAAAATTAAACGTAATATGTTCTTGTAAGTAACTCATTATTGATTTGTCTTACTTCCTTTGAACAACTTCCAGTAACTTTATTTTTCCATCATATTACACAGTGTAATAATGTAAAACATAAGCCTATACAAGCATATATATATATATTTACATGCTCGAACATATATTTATTCCCACCTATATGAGCATTTTTGTATGCTGGTATTCTGAGTCAAGTTACTGACACCACTTAAAAATATCTGGGCTGGCAAAGAGAAATAAGTGTAAAGAAAGGTAAAAATCTCAATAAATTGCTTATTTTATTCTTCAGTATCTTAAAAAAATTGGGAAATACTACTGACTTAGAGAAACATTCAAATTGTATATCTAATGTGGGTTTGAAATGTATGAATAATTTCTATGAAGATATAACTACTGTCATAACCAACAAAAGCAACAGGAAGCTCTCCCTTCAAATGTGGACAAAGAGTTGGGATAGACATTTCTCCACAGAAGATATAAAAAATCTCCCACAGATATATGAAATCATCATTGATTGATAGAGGATTGCAGTCCAGTCTACACTAAGCTACCACTTTGTACGTATTTAGATGACCAGTGCCCAAAAACCAATGTTTTCAAGGATGCTGGGAAGTTAAAATACTTTTCTCCTCTTAAAAGAATACAATAGTGTCACTGACTTTTGAAAATAATTGATAGTTCTTATAAAAATTAATATAAAACTATTATATGATCTAGCAATGCCATTTCTGGGTATATACCTAAGAGAATTTAAACTATGGCTTCAGAGAGGTGTCTTAGCATCCATAATCATTTCAACACTATTCACAAAATCCAAAATGTATAAATAACCCATGTCCACATGAACATAATGTGGCACATTCATTCAATGCAATATTATTTAGCATTGTAGGTGAAGAAATCTGACTCATGAAAGGATCCAATTACATTACAAAGAGTTAAATATTGCATGGCTCCATATAGATTAGTTACTTTCAGTAGTCAAATTGATGGAAACAAAGTAGATTTCCAAGGAATATAAGGAAAAGACAATGTGAACTTTTCCTTAATAACGATTCAGCTAGGTTATGCTGGGCTATGTGGGTGCAGTGAGTGCTTATGCGTGTTGACAACATGGGCATGTTTAGCACTACCTCACTTCAGCAGCTTAATTTGGTGTTACATGTACTTTACAACAATGGCTAAAACTCCATTATTGACAAAGCAAAATTAGAATTGGAGTAATTTAATAAAGGATTTGTTTGTGAAAAAAAAATTCACAGATCTTTAAATTTTCCCCAAAGCATGGATCAAATCCAATATAATTCTAATTCAGGAGCAGAACAGCTCATAAGCAGGTAATAGAGGAAGTGTGTGGACAATCAGAACAATCTGGAACTGTCTTTGCTCATGAAACGTCAGGTGTATACCATTTAAAAATCAGGAGGCCTCAGCACCCTGACTGTGGTGACAAATCTACAACTCCTTCTGTAGCTTGCTTAAAATCAAGTAAGGTTTTCAGGAACACTTGATATATGAAGATGTCAAAACTTATTTCTTCATGGAAAGTGATAGAAAATGACTCATTTCACATAAAGTATGCATTGTGATGAGCAGATAAAGTGTATTTCAGTCTACAATAATTAAGACACATGTCCAAGCATCTATCAAGGACTTAGATGGAAAAAATGAACATGATTAAATCCTAAAACCCAAATGTCACTAATTAAAGAGCCAAACATGCACACACATGTCATAAAACAAAGATGAAACTGGTGTTAGACTGGATAGGAGAGCAGAAGCAAGCTTTACATGTGCTTAGAGCCTTTAAAAATTAATATGAGCAGTGCGGAGAGGAAAACTCAGAAAGAAGGAATAATTTTCTTAAATCTTCCAAATGTTAAACATAATTATTTCTGAGCCCTATGATTAACATTGAGACTTACTTTCTTTGAGGCATCTTTGCATTTTTTTCTAAATCCTGTACAGTACACACTTAAATCTTTGATAATTAGATAAATAAACGTTCTGGGAAAACAGTAATATATGCTGTAGACCTCACAAGTGTTGAAATGATGTTTACTAGTGAATCGGTTGCTTGATCGATCGTTCCCTTGCACATTTCTTGTGAGCATGCCTTGGCAGACTCAGCCTGGATATTTCATCTCGATAGCGGTGGCATCTGACCCCTCTGAGGCACCTCTGTTCTCTTCATTAAAAGAAGCTTGTGGGGAAAATGATACTCAAGCCCAAACAGTTATTTCTTCTGCTTTTTTTCTGGCTCAGTGCTGCTCTGGCTCTTGCAGGTCGCAACACTCTCTGAGAGCCTCCAACAGTTCAGCTCTGGAGACAGAGTGTGACTGGACTCAGCAGGAGGTCCACGGGGCTATCTCGGCTTTTGAATAGCTACACTCCACTTGTCACCCTCTTGCCTGTAAATTCAACTTACTTCCATTTACTTCCATTTTAAAAAAAAAAGTTTACATTAGAACTTTTTATGTTCAACATTTCTAACATCACTATTGTAATTGTCTCCTGAAAGACCACAGGAAGTATACCTAGATCGTACGAAACCACAGCTGAGAAGCTGCTGATAGTTTAGGCTTTTTATTGCAGAAGGTAATGAGCTTCATTATGACATTCTCACACATGTATACCAGATACTTGGAACATAGCATACTCCCTTCAACCCCGCCATTATGTACTGCACTCTCCTCTCCAATGTCTGCTCCAGCTGGACCTCTTTGTAGTCTCAGATAGTCCCCTTTCTCTTTTCATTTTTTCCCAGTCTGAATTTTGTGTGTGGGAGAAAAAATGCAATAGTCAATTTTATGAATTTGGCTTATTTTTAAAAATTTAATTAATTTACTTATTCATTTTACATCCCGTAGTGCCCTCCCTCCTCTCCTCCTGGCCCATCCTCCCTCCTCCCTTGTCTATTCCTCAGAAAGGGGGGAGCACCCCCTTCTCACCCACGCCAGCTCATCAAGTCTCATCAGGACTGAGCACATCCTCTTCCCTGTGGCCTGGTGAGGCAGCCCTGACAGGGGGAAGTCATCAAAAGGCAGGCATGGAGTCCATGTCAGAGACAGTCCCCTGTTCACCTTACTAGCAGACCCACATGAATGCTGAGCTGCCCATCGGCTACATCTGTGTAGGGACACTAGGTGAATTTGGCTTATTTCTTAGTAGTTCACATAATAATGGACTCAGTGGTGCCACCACAGCAGCTACTTCCTGCAGAACAGCCATAAAACAACAGTGATCAAATCTGCTGTCTCGGCTTAGACATCCACTGGGGAATTGGTTTTCTGTCACTTTGAATTTTACTCAGTAATTGCGTATTTTAAAGATAAATACAGGAATCAAAGAAAGAATAAGAGAGAAACATCTTAAAACCACACATGAAATAATTTATAAAGCTATAAAGTGTTCCTATACAAACACAGCTACTAGAAGGGAAAGTAAGAAAGGAACCTCTTACTGTAATTTTAAAATCAATGTTAAATGGCATCTACTTTTAGAGGAGATTTGTCTTGAGCATCGTAGCAGCTCGCTGGTTTTCTGCACGTCTTATTCCAGCTTGAGACTGTCCAATAACCACTGATTCTTGGCCATTTTGAAGGCTTATAGTATTATTGTTGATAAAAGAAGTGTAATGGGATTGTGCTTTCTCTATAACATTTCAGTAGGTACCTTCCTGCTTTCATGTCTTTTTTTAAAATACAAATTTTACATAAAAGAGATAATATACATTAAAGTCTGAATTGTCTCATCTGACATGGTGATGCCCAGCAACAGGACCTCCTTTCTATAATTGAACTTATACAATGTGCTATCGGCATGTGTCTCTCTGGCTAGATTTCCATTTGAAAACTGGTTGCATGTCACATTAGATTTTACCCACTAAGTACTATAATACATTGTTTTCTTTGTTAAATTTATCTTGGCTTAAAATAACAAAAACATGATATAAGAATTAATGGACTATCATGTGATATTTTAATAGATAACTTGTTTCAGGTTTAAGACAAATTAACCATAACATTATCTCCTCAAACCTTTGTCATTCCTTTATGGTAAAATATTTAAACTCTAGGTATTAGAAAATATTTTCTTCATCTACAGCAGACTCTTAACCCTGTCTAAACTATAATCTAGTATTCATTGATTCATTTCTCTATCTCCCCCACCCTTGGCATCTATTCTTTTAAACCTTTGACAGTTCCTCTGTTTTCAACCTCACATGGTTTTTATAAACCCACATGAGTAAGGTCATGTGACTCTTCTGTTTCTCTGCCTGGCTCGTTTCAACAAACACAGTGGTCGTCGAGTTCAACTGTGCTGTCTCTAATGGCAAGACCTAATTGTTTTCTGTCACTTCTGCAGCACACACACATGCTATTTGCATTGCCTGAATAGTATATTTTCATGTTACATTTTCTTTATCCACTTCTGAGCTATTGAACAGACACCTTTGGTGTTTCTATTTCTTTCTTTCTTTCTTTCTTTCTTTCTTTCTTTCTTTCTTTTTTTTTTTTTGTGGCTACTGTGAGTAGTGCTAAAGTAAGCAGGAGGGTGCAGGCGGCTCTAGAATACATACATAGATTGTTTCCTCTGACTATGTGCATGCCAGGGAGATTGTTAGATGACAGAGTGGCTCTAATTTCAGTGTTCTAAGGGATCTTGGTGGTGTTTTCAATAATGGTTGCCCTAATTTATTCCTGCAAGCATTGTGCAATGATCTCCTTCCCCCATTTTTCACACTCTTATTGTGACTGGTTAACTGTAGTTTGCTGGATAAGAGTCACTGATAGATTAAGTCACAAGGACCGCTCCCTTGTGCATACACTGAAACATTTATAAAAGGGACTTCCCATAGCAGTGGACCTGTGAAGAGAGAAGCCTTGGAAGCAGGGCCTGAGCCCGCCACACAGGCTCACCTGTTGACTTCCTGAATATGCACTTCCTTCCTGCTTCTATCAGGTCTCCTTGTGGTGTCATTTTGCTGGTGATTATTGATTCTGAACAGCTTTCTTTCTTTCTTTCTTTCTTTCTTTCTTTCTTTCTTTCTTTCTTTCTTTCTTTCTTTCTTTCTTTCCTTCACAGGTTTTGTTGTGTAGCCATGGATGTCCTGGACATCATTCTGTAGACCAGTCTGGCCTTGAACTCATAGAGATCCACCTGCCTCTGCTCCTGAGTGCTGGGGTCAAAGGTGTACACTACCACGCCCAGTTATTCTGAACATCTAAAAACATAGTATGTTTAGAGGTTAGCATGTTTTTAAAACCAAAATATTAATGTATTTCAGTGTAAAGGTAATGTACTGTTACAATGTTCAATATATCATATGGAGCTGTTCATATAGTTATGTAAAGTCTGTAGTAACAGGGTTCTGCTAAGAACATACATTTCATCTGACTCAGAGTAGGAAGCCTTGGGTCCCTGTGCAGTGTTACTTACCTTTTCATCTCGGTTCTCTAATCTCTGAGGGATAAAGGAATAGAAGTTGGAACGAGAAGTCTAAATGTAAATCTTGCCACCAGCAAGTGTTACTAGACATTTGCTTTGGGCACATTGCTACCACTCTAAGAGAACCTTCTAGTAATATTAGAACTAGATTTCTCTGAATGGATCACCAAATTCAGGTCTTGTGTTACAGTTATACATAAAGACTAAGACTGTGACTAAGGCCTGAATTCAAATATCATAGCAGAATTGAATTAATTGTGGATGAAATGTGGAAGAAGTGGCCAAAAACCAAGGGCTCACAGGGTAGAATTAGTGAAATTCTCCAACAGATCTCTTGTATAAAGATGCCAATTGAGTTTGTAAGGATTTTTGTATTCCTGAATTGAACATATTCCAAGTGCTCCACCACTGGATAGCATGGTAGATACTGTCTCAACCTATGCCCAAAGATTCAGACAACAGCTGGAGTGAAATATGCTAACCTTTATGCAGTATACTGTGGCTGGGAGAGCTAGCTAGCAGAGGATGCGCAGGCACGTGCTGCAGGGATAGGCAAAACCTCACTCCAGGGGAGTTTGTTGTCCAATGAGGAGGAACATAGACGTTGCACACATCATCATAAATAAGCTCATCACATGGAGGTAGCAGTATGTGTGCTGAATTAATATATGTAAAGTACATTTACCCGTTTAGTATATATAATCACCCCTTTTCTCATAATACTGACAGAACTGACCTAATTTTCATTAAGCATGACTACCGTTTTCCTAAACTAATCATATTAATGTCACACTTGTTTTGATATCAAAGAAGGTAATTAGGTTGTTTTTGACTGTAGTGAGTGTAGTGTACATATATTAAGATTCAGCATGTATTTCGGTTTTCCTTTAAACTTTAATGTAATCAGTTGATAGTGGCCCCACTCAGCTACCCAATGATGAGCACAACACTATCTCTTGAAGCTGATACAGCCTATTATCCTTAGGCATTATTCAATACATTGAAAGATACAAATTAGAAATTTTAAGCAAAATTAAGTTGCTGCTTTTCTAAGGGTATTGTAAGAGTGCTTTCTGTCAGTGTGGCTGTCATAGGCACACTACTGTGTTCGCTAATTTTTGTTACATTCACATTGAATAACCGATGTGTATGAAACAATTTTAAAAGAGCTAATTGTTTATAAAATAGGCATGGATTTAAAATTGAACTCTACAAGTTCTTGTAAATTATGTATGTCCAATTCGCACTATGTAAAGGCTGTATATTCTACTTGGATATAGGATTAATTCATTATGTTTTCCTCATAGGAAAATCTAAGAGGCATACATTTGTCAATTTAACTATTTTATTTGTTGATTTTTAGTGTTACTAATTGCGTTCACCTCATCAAACTCTTCTAAAAATTTTCATAACCACTAATTCCTTGCACTTAGAAATTAAGCATAGGTGCCATGTAATTCAGCAACTTCACTTCTGAGGATATATACAAAACATTTGAAGGCAGGAATTCAAACAGTGTGCCTACTGGTATCCACACGTGTTTAAAGCTTTGTAAACCTGGCAACATGTTTCCCGTGGTGTTTACATTATCCTACACTCCTACCAACATAGTTTCAACATGTCAATGCACGGATTCTTCCCCACTCTGCTTGTGTTTTGCTTACAATCAGGTCAGACGGTATAACACGATACGTCACATTTTAAATTGTGTTTTCCTAATGGCTAATGATGCTAAACATCTGTTAGTCTTCTTATTGCACACTTGCATGTCTTCCTCCAAATTAATCATAAAAAAGACCAGTGGCCAGATGGTGGTGGCACATGTATTTAATCCCAGCACTGGGGAGGCAGAGGCTGGTGGATCTCTGAGTTTGAGGCCAGCCTGGCCTACAGAGAGAATCCCACAATTGCCAGGGCCACCCAAAGAAATCCTGTCTTGAAAAACCAAAACCAAACCAAACCAAACAAAGCAACAACAATAATAATCAAAAAGATCAGGTTAGGATATTTCTTCATATATAAAAAGAGATTTATTATAATGAATTGTTTCTGTGGAGGCAGAGTTGTCCCATGATTCCACAAGATTCAGACAAAAGAAAGACCAAACCCATGGTCTGGAAAACCAAGAACATTGGTATCTGCCTGAAGTAGAGAGTACATTCACCTTTGGTTTGTTTGTTTGTGGAATCCTCAACAAACTGGATGATGCCCACCTGAATAATGAGTTTGAGCCTACTGATTCAGATGATATCACTTCCAGAAACACCCTTTGACAGCAGGTTGCCAAGAAAAGACTTGATACCCTATGAGCATATACAAAGGGAGGTAATCCCCCTCAGGAACAGTCATAGGGGAGGGGAATAATGGGAAAATGGGGGCGGGGGGAGGGAAGAATGGGAGGATACAAGGGATGGGATAAACATTGAGATGTAACAAGAATAAATTAATAAAAAATAAATTAATTAATTAAAAAAAGATGCATTATCATTGTCTGAGCATCCTAGAGCACAATTGAACTGACAGAAAATTAGCTATCACAAAGTCCACTTCCCAGATTTTGAGTTGCCTTTTCATTGTTGACCTGTTAAAGTTCCTAGTATGTTCCAAACTTATGCACTGGATATAACCATATCAATTCTTATCAGATAGATGCCTACCAGTCTGTAGTTTGTGTTTTCACTCTGTTGCTAGTGTTTGTACTGATCAATACTTGGTGACTCTCTATCCCAAGTGTTATTCAAGATAGATGAGACAAAAGTGCATTGCGTCAGTCTCTGAGCAGCCCCAAAAGAGGTTAGAACAAACAAACATAATGATTTTTTGTTAGCCTAGCTCTTCTCTCTATAGAACCAGATATTACAATTCCTGTTTGAGAAGGAGCATTGTGGACTTCAGGATGGGGTTAGGATAAGTCTTAGGAAGAATGCAACAACTTTTTTTCTTACTGACTGCATCTTGCTTCTGTGAGTTATTGGCTGTTTTCTAAGTCCTGAAAAAGTTGGTTCTAATTGGCAGCTGCTTGTTCTTTTTTTGTGAAATGACAGGTTTTGGGGACTGTCAACTCTGTTGTTTAACTGATATCATGCCCCTGCACTGAGACTTTGTTCTCTAACTTGAGCCAATTGAATTAGTAAAGACCTGACAAACTGTAGGGCAGGCTTTGTCTAAGGACTACAGAAGATACATATGTGGAAGATCAGCCCTCACGGGCTTTAGGGAATGATCCATTATGCATATAAATACCTATTATATAAAGCAATTTTATGACTGAAATGAACCAAGGGAACCAAGAGAGGATTGATAAGCATAATTTTTGATATGGCCCTTGGTAGCTAAGTAGAATTTTAACAGTTGGTGATCATTGTAATTAAAGACTCACTTAGAAGTATGGGTAGGATTATAGTACATAAAGTAAAAAGAACAAACCTGTGTCCTGTCATGATTTTACCTGCTATTTTAGGAACGATGGTAGAGGTTAGAGGAGATGATGGTAGCTTGCTATTTTTATTTAGATGGCAATGAAAATAAACGCTTTAAAGTGCATGCTATGCTTGAAGCTACTGCATCAGAAGGTTGGTTTGAAGCTGATGTGCAGTATGAATAGAGACCACAGATGTGTATCGACGACAAAGATAGCCACAATTCTCTTTGTAGGTATATTCTTATATTTTGTATCAGTATTCAAGAATTTGTTTAAATTGTATAATAAGAAAACAGACTTTGAAATGCTATAATTGAAAAGTGTAAACCAAAAGTCATCATCTAATGTTTCAGCCTTTGGAAAATTTACATTTACACTATGATTGTGTTTTGAAATGAGGAGTAATGGTTATTCCTGTTAATAACAGACATTTTGTCCATACACCATAAATATTTTTCATTTATAAATGTCACAAACTAACTTAAAAGGTCAAAAAGGAAGTGCATGAGGGAAATTTCAGTGCCTTCTAATTATAGCATTTGATTCCCTATTTAGAAATGCTAGCGCTATTTTCTCCCTACACCCATCTGCAGGTTTAATCAAGATACATACACATATTGAGAAAATGTTACATCTGTTGTGAATATGTTCAGACTTTTTCTTGTCTTTACTTCCTACACAATGCATTCGAACAACTATGTTCACAGTATTTACTCTGTGTTCATTATTACATGTAACCCAGAGGCCATTTAAACTATACATGAGGACATGAGGTGTGTATGTGGGTATAGTAGGCTGTTTTCATAAGAGACTTGAGCATCCACAGATTTTAGCTTCTACAGGCACTCTGGAACCAACTCCCATAGATAACAAAGCAAGACTAATTTCTATTTAAAAATACTCAGACCACTAATTACTGCTATTATATAGTTTTTTTGCCAGCTAATAACATGCATTATTTATGGAATAAATACTAATTTGCTATTTTGATCTAATTAATTGTTTTGATAATATTTCACATACACTTGATATTTAATAAATGGTATTTTCTGACAATCAAATATTAAGAATGTTTATTACTAAATTCCTGATAGTTTGTAGTAGAGGTGATTTATTATGTTTTGGCCTTTAAATGTCTATTGCTTTTATTACCCTATAAGCTACCTCTGCCTCAGTCCTTTACAGTGGTAGGGAACATGATGTAACAGAATACAACAATACAAGTTTTCAGTGTACTTTTGGTAATGTTTGTACCTCATTTTATAGCCAAACCTCATCTCCATCAATTGGTAGAGACATAGTTGGATTTACTGACACTAAATAGATTGTAAATATAAATCCTGAGCTGTAGAGGAAAAAGAAGGCTCTTCAGCTTTGACAGTTAGTCAAAGATTGTAGAGCATATTCTTGCTAATACGAGTTTCCAATAGCTACACAGCTAAGTGCCCTTAGTGGAAGGACATTGTCCTGACTAGTGACAACAGGCATCATACCAGCACTTCAGGACCTCACCAGAGCAAGTCAGAAGTCACCTGTGACCTAATCCCAGCTCAAGAGATTGACATGGCCTATGATTAAAGGTAACTTTTAATTGTTGATCTTAAAGCCTGAGCTGTTGGTGTTCTATTCAGGAAATTGTCTCCTGTGCCAATATTTCAAGCCTCTTCCCCACTTTTTCTTCTAACAGATTTAGTGTGTCTGCTTTTATGTTGAGGTCTTTAATCTACTTGGACTTTAGTTTTGTGCAGGATGGTAAATATGGGTCTATTTCCATTTTTTCTACATGTAGACATGCAGTTCGACCAGCACTATTAGTTGAAGATGCTATCTTTTTTCCATTGTATGGTTTTGGCTTCTCTGTCATAAATCAAGTGTCCATAGGCCTTTGGGTTTATTTCTGGGTCTTTGATTCGATTCCATTGCAAACTTGTATGACCACTTTGGAAATCAATCTGGTGTTTTCTCAGAAAATTGGGAATAGTGCTACCTCAAGACCCAGTTATACGACTCCTAGGCAAATACCCGAAAGATGCTCCACCATATAACACGGACATTTTTTCAACTATGTTCATAGCAGCTTTATCATAGCCAGAATTTGGGAACAACCTAGATATCACTCAACCACAGAATGGATAAAGAAACAGTGGTACATTTACACAATAGAATACTACTCAGCTGTTAAAAACAAGGAAATCTTGAAATTTGCAGGCAAATGGTTGGAACTCGAAATGATCATTCTGAATGAGGTAACCCAGACCCAGAAGGCCATGCATGGTATATACTCACTTATAAGTAGTTATGAGCCCAATGTAGATGTCCTCTGAGAGTCTCCACCTACCAGGGAATCAGGACTCACTGCTGGGTACCAGGTGGAGTGCTGAGAATAGTATGAAATAATGGGAGGATGGAAGGACCCAGATGGTTCAGGATTCCACAAGGAGACCATCAAGGCTAGGGATCGGAACCTGGCGGCAGGGGTGGCGCAGGGAATGGGGGCGGTAGCTGCACAAACCATTGCACCAACCAAGGACAGTGCATCAGTAAACCTCGACTCCCTGTTCAGATCTAGCCAATGGACAGCTTATTCGCCATGGTTGTAGGGGGAGCTGGAGCCTCTGGCATGAACTCTGGTGCCCCTAATTTGATCACTTCCCCTTGGTGTAGAGGCCTAGTGGCACTCAGAAAGGGAAGCAGGCTATCTGGATAAGACCTGGATAGGTTGTGATCATATGGTTGGGAAAAAAGTCCCATTCAGTGAGAGGTCTAGGGGAGGGAAATAGGGAGGGAGCATGGGAGCAGGAAGATATAAGCAAAGGAGTAACAGCTGGGATGTAATCTGAATAAATTATAATAAATTAATATTTAAAAAAATTTTTAAAGAAAAGTAACTTTTATTCTCCTGGCTCAATTGTTGTCTAGGAGCTTACTGCCTCTTGCTAGCCTAGGCCTAGTCCTGGAAGCTTCTAGCCTCCCTACAATCTAACCTAGGCCTACAGTGTTTTCAGCTTCTGAGTCTTACTGCTTCATCAGTTCACTTTTACTTCTTCTTTCTGAGCTCTGGGCTGGCTGGTTCAACTCAGCTGTTCTGATTCAAACTCTTCTTCCAGTTGACTTATACAACCTAGCCGCTTGGCAAGGAATTGCTCTGCCTGGCCTCAAACTAACCTAGCACTCTGCTCTAATCATGTGGCTTCTTCTCTTTTTCTGGCCTGTTCCATCTTCACCTGAGTTCTTTCTCTGCAACCAATCTCACTATTACTGTCCTGGTAAAACTGCTTCCTCTCTCTCGGAAAAACTGTCTAAGTAGCTTCCCTTTCTTCTCTCGTGAGAGTTGGGCGTATCCTGTTCTGTCTAATCTCTGATTTGTCTCCTTTTCTGCCACTCAATTAGACATCATTTTCAAACATGAGTGCTTCCTTCTACAAACTAACTTTACCTTTGTTTAGAATTAAAGGCATGTTTCACATGCCTGGATCACCTGATACCTGCTCTATATCAGGCTGGCCTTGAACTCAGATCTGTTTGCTATTGTCTCCTGGATCACACAAGCTGAGGCCACTTAGACTAGAAGGTTTTTGGATGTGATCTCTTGCCAGAATAGGCACATACTGAATTAATATTCCTCTACATCCATTAATATTCCTTTCTGCTTAAAATTCTTCATTACAATAGCAAAGCAAGAGAGAAAGTGAAAACCAAACACAAACAAACCAAACAACAACAAAATCACATTACTACTTCAAATAAGAAAACTGCATCATCTAAGTTTAATCTCACAAAATTTGTATAAAGTGTAGATTTTCTTTTAAAAAACATTTTAATTTATTATTTTAGACTTGTATGCATGTATACAAGTATTTTGAACCTACTCATTTCCTGCAGCCACTCTTGAATATATGATAGATACCCCATGTTCATTTTTATGACACAGAAACCCAGTTAGCACTGCTTTTATAAGCAGGAGTATAGGGCCACCCACCAAAACATGAGCGACCTGCCTCTGGCCACATCTCCAAAGAAAGCTGCTTCTCTCTTCCCAAGAAGCCCTTCTAACACCAGAACGGAAAAAAAAAATCTCCAGAGTATATAACATTAAAAAACAGATAGTAATAGATAGGTAGGTAGGTAGGTAGGTAATAAATAGATACATAGATAGATGCATAGATAGGTAGATAGATAATAAATAAATACATATGTCGTGCCCGCCTCGCCAGCAAGGAAGACGCCACAACAGGATCCTTCTGAAGCACGCTTTATTGGGGATACATCATGATGCCTGGCTGCGCAGCTGACAGCTAAGAACGGAAGACCCAGAGCACAGAACTGGCGCCGCTTATATAGAGCGAAGGGAGGCGTGTGTAGACTCGATTGGTTCGCGTCTCAAAGCTTCATTAGCATGGCTTTTGGCGGGCTTCACGCATGTGCATAAGAGTTGTTTACCACTGCTGAGTTCAAGAAGAACCGGGAAACCGGCGCCATCTTGCAATGGCGAATGTCGGCTCCTGACATACATAGATGCATAGATAGATGGATAATAAATGGATACATAGATGCATAGATAGGTAGATAGATAGATAATAAATGGATACATAGATGCATACGTAGCTAAGAAACAGGTTGTCAGACTCAGGAAGTTTCTATACATGTCTCTATACATGAATGGTTAAAAACAAAAAGATTATTATACTAAGATTGTGTTTATTTCTAATATGGACATTTTGATATGGATATTTCCAGAAAATATTTCAATTCCTGTAATTAAAAAACCAATATACCATTAATCAAATGTTGAAGGTTAATCCTATGAAACCTGCAATCATTTGAATGCTTAGAAGAAAGAGATAAAAACACAATATAATTATCTATCCTAGAGAGATAAATTAATAACTTATTTTTATCACTAAATAAATGAATGCATTTTTATATGTTCTTAATTGCTGTACAAAGAACTCAAGTCAATATAGTAAAATAAAGACAAGTTTTTAAATATATAAAGATGATGAGCAGTGCTCTGGACATGATGAGTACTAGCAGCCATAAACTTTTAACAGCTCTTGTTGCTGGCACTAGCCCTTCACCAGACCACACCATTGAGCCTTCCAGCGTGGATGGAGGAAGGAGTCACAAAGCTCCACCATAGTTGAGTAGCTGTTGACTGTTGAGCCTGCTGGGAGGGAGACAGTCACTTCTCTTTGGGAAGTGTCTACTGTAGGTTTCCATCTCCCAGTGGATATCTCCACATTTGAGAGATTGATGTGATCAGGAAACAATGTATACAAGTATAAAACTTGCAAAGAATAAAAATTATCACAATACACAATGAACTATTAGACAGTAAAAAGAAAATAAATATATAAAATGACAACAGAATCAGATTAAGCCTTCTTTAAATCAATTATGTCAATAAACAGCGAGAGTTGCTTATTAGTAAAACTATCCAACCATCATAACACCTAAAGTTTCAGAATACTAGTCAAATCCAATTACAATATAAATTATGTAAAAATATCAATATTAAAGGCAATATAAACAGCAAGATAAAGGTTTGTGCATATCTATGATTTAAAATCTAAACACCAGATGGCCATGCTATGAGCTATGCTTATTATGTTTCAAGGAGTATGAAGGTCTGCTTCCTGGAAGCACAGTGTCCCAAGGGCTTCATAAGTGACAGCTGCTAAAACTTACACTGTAGCCCAAAGTCAGGCACTTGTTTGTATAATTACAAACAAGATAGTAATGTTTTTGTCTATCTTTATATATGTAGACATATACATATATAATCCCAATTTCTATAAACAATTCCTATTCTTTTTAAATATAGAAACATTACAAAGTAATAAATTGGTCATATACCAGAACAGAAAGTTAATACTGTAATTTTTGAAATATTTTAAATTTGTAGGCCATACACTGAAATAAAACTGGAAATGAAGAGCAAAATCTAAACCAAAATATTAATTGAATAACACTTTCTTAAAATAAACCCAAAGCATTTAGCATATGATTATATAATTTGGATTAATGTAGGGAACAAGCAGTGCATGTTCACACTACAAATAATGATGATAAAGTCATTTATGAGGAAGTATCAGGAAGTATCATAACGTAGACAGACAGCTCAGTTGATGAGCTCTCACCCTGGAAGTGTAAGGGTCCCAACTTGCAAAAGGTAAAAATACAAACAACAAAATCCCCAGTACTGATGGGATGGTGTGCACATGCAGTCCTAGTGCTGAGCAAGGTCCCTGGGGATTTCTGGCCAGAACAGCCTAATCAATGACTTTCAGGCCAATGACAGACACAGTCTCAAATAAGAAGGATGGCCTCTAAAGAAGGATTCCTAGGGTTGAGATCTATCATGTGTGCATGTTTACACACACACACACACACACACACACACACACACACCCATACACACACACACACACACACACACACACACCCATACACACACACACACACACACACACACACACAGAGAGAGAGAGAGAGAGAGAGAGAGAGAAAGAGAGAGAGAGAGAGGGAGAGAGAGGAACTAGGTTAAAGTTTAGTGTAACTACATGAAATGCAATACAGAATATCACATTCAGTACAGGAGAAAGCACAGAAATTAACCTACAGCTTAGAAAACAAACAATCCAAAACAAAACAAAAGAAAAACCACTGAGTCCAAAATTGACAATTTGTTAAGTAAAAGAAAAACATTGCTACAATAGGTTACAAAAACCCTCTTAAAACATAGAGTCAAGTAGTAGCACTTAAACCATATCAACCAAACCCTGTCTCCCAAACCACAGAGCCTAAACCATCATTTCAAAACATATTGCCTAAACAATACTGAAAACAACAGTGACTAAATCATAGAATAATGTCATGGTACCTAAAGCATAGCCCTCAAACCAAAGGAAGTAAACCACTGTAACCAGCACAGTTCTCAAACCTTGGGGCCTAAACCATAGCACCCAAATCGTAACACCGTCACTATAGCTTCTAACTTAGATAAATATAACAGCACCCTAACCATAGCAATAAAACCACTCACCCAACAGGTAGCACCTAGGCCACTGCACCAAAACCAGAGCTCCTAAGTTCTAACTGATATCTTTGTGCCTGCAAAGGTCTTGTTTTATTTCAGGACTATTGCTGTTCTGTTAGGCTCAGACTTGATGATATAAACTATTTAAAATCTTGCAGTTATGGTTGAGACTCTCTACTTCATCCATGACCAGATGTCTTTTCTATCCACTCTGTCTCTACTTGGTCTCACTAATGTTTTTGGAAATACCATAGTCTTAACTACCTTAAAAGTGTATATAAACAAATAAACACACACACGTTTTATTAAGAGTATTTATGGAGTGCATACTTGAATTCTTCAGAGGACTGCTTTTACCATAACATACCATACTTGCTATTTCCAAGTACTACAGAATTTTAATGTCATATGGCTGTCTTTTCTTCATATTTTTATTAAAAATAGATTTTTTCATACAATATATTCTGATCATGGTTTCCCTTCAACAACTCCTCTGAGGTCCTGCCCCCCTCTCCCACCCCTTTGAAGTAGCTACTTCATACTGCATGATGCCAAAATGATTCCCTATATTAGGTGTTTACTCGGGCCAGGCTACAATGACTGTGAAAAGTCTGTATCTTTTATCTATTTGTGCATTAAAAAACACATGGACAGTAATGGCTTTCAGCAGCAGACATTTACTATCTCTGCGAGTGACTTAGCTCAGTGTTCTGGCCGAGAATCTCTTATAATATTGAAGGACAATTACTACCTGGTGTTGCGACATGCTGAAAATGTAATTGGGACAGGACAGTTTGTTCCCAAGCTCAGTCACGTGACTGTTGGCAAATGTTTCACTGTGTGGTCTTTTCATAATACTATCCATTATAGAGTGCTTGGCTTTCCCCAGGATAAGATGAAAAAGGGAAACAGTGCAGAAAGAAAGAGAAGCAGAAAGTGAAAAAGGGAGGAGGAGATAAAAGGGAAAAAAGCCACTGTATCTTGTACAAGCAATCTGAGAAACAACATCTTACTTCTGGCATGTTACATTGGTCATGTTCACCAAATCTGATCAAATGTGGTGCTATATAAAGTGCATGAGATATGTAAACCAGGGTCAAGGTCTAGGAGAGCTATCATGGAGACTATTACAGTGCAGCTATGGCCCGCAGCAAGTCGTATCCCTCTTTTTGTTTAGCTAAAGGATATTTTTATTTGGTTAGAGATTATATTCTTTAATAAAGTTTGTTTCTGGCAAGTTAAGATTTTTATCTAAAATAATACTACGTAAACAACCAGGACTTTAAACCCTCTTCCCGACCTCATACATTTTCTCCTAAATAAAATCGAATGCCTGGGGAGCTCTGAGATGTGAGGTCGGGTTTTCCAGCACAAATAATGTAGCTATACTGCCAAGCTTTTGAATTGTCATGTCTCAACTTTCTAGGTCTGCATTGTCCTCTAGCTTTCAACTTTTCTTCTGTCCTGACTCACTTGGAATAAGTGTTCCTGACTGATAACTTGTCTCTGCTTTTCAGGCTATTGTTTCTGTTTGCAATGAATATGCATGTCACAACCAGCCTTGTTAGAAACCCATGAAAACATAGAGTAAGTAAATTCTGACATCTCACCGGTCTTGCCTGTGCAAGTTGCCCTGATATAGTACCACAGGCTGGGTAATTTAAACAGCAGGCATTTCTTTCCCCTGGTTGTGGAGCTGGTAAGTCTAGGATCAAGGTGGCAGCTGGTCCCCGTTCCTGGGGAGGCTCTCTTCCTGCCTCCCAGAAAACTGACTAATTATGCTCCTTATATGCCAAAGCAGACTCTCTGTGGTGCATTTTAAAGCCACTCATCTCTGCTTGGTGCCCCACCCTTGTGAATTCACTTAACTCAAATCAATTCCTTATATGAAGTAGTCATAATGGGCAGTAAGAGTCTCAGTGTAAGGGCTCTGGAGTTAGAAGCACAATTTAGTTCAGAGGACTCATGCTAATGCAAGTGGGTGATTGGATTTGACAATTGTTTCAGGGCTCTATTATTTTTCCCCAAAGGTGTCTTGTTTGTTTACATTATTTTTCTCAATATTAGGCCAGAGGGTGAACTTTGCCAATATGTAAATGGCATTTTTTATTTATAAATATATATTTCCTGAGTTTTGGACTATTAAAAAATTTTAATGTTGCATGCAACATTTTAAAATACCCTTCCTTTAAAGGCAAATAGATAAAATTCACCTCTACAAGAGTAATCATAATAAAATTGCGTGGAAAGATTTTGATTTTTATATTAATACAGTACACACAACAAATCCATTCCATACAATTGGTTCACAGCTGTGGATGGTTGCATGCTTATCATTCTCCTAGACACATATGCTCATGTACACACAAAGGAATAGCATGCTCAGCAAGAAGTTTTGAGAAAAATCAACTTAATGCTTCAAAATTCCTATTTGTTTGGATTTTCGTATTTGGATTTCTGAGATATTATACTTCAAAAATTGTGCATTTTTTTTTACATTATTCACCTACTATTTCCTAAGAAAAATGTGACTCTTAAAAGAGATACAGAACAATAGCAAGTAAATTTAACTAATGCTAACCAAAGGTTAAGAACAGTCTTTTAGAACATTACAATTTATTTTATTTTTATATGTGTGTTTGTTTGTTTGTTTGGGGTATAATATGTATGTGGTGTGTGTGTGTGTGTGTGTGTGTGTTATATGTATGTGTGGTGTGTACACATGGTGTGTGAGGAGGGTTTATGTCTGTGGTGTGTTTGTGTATATGCTGTGTTTGTATGTGTGTGTAAGTGGTGTATGTGTGTGGTATGTGTGGTGTGTGTATGTGATGTGTTAGGAGAGTATTTGTGCATTGTGTGTTGTATGTTTGTATGTATTTGTGTGTGTGTGTTTGTGTGTGTAAGTACATAGTGTGCATGAGCTCATATGTTCAGGTGCTTGTGGTTGTCATAAATTTGGTACAAAAGTGTAAGAGGTACATAATTTTAACAAATATAATTATCACAGTTCTATGATATTTTAACAATTTTTGTTTTCACTGTGCTTTAAACTAACTGTCTCAAATTTAATCCTCACTGCTCAAAGTAAAATATGTCTAACATAATTTTCTTCTGGAACATTGACTTTAATCATAAAATTTATTCTATAAACTTAAAACTTCTGTGAACAATGGTGTAGACTATGGAATAAATATTAGTTATTATTATTAATTTGTGAACATAAAATAAACTTTTCTAAGGAAGGCTTAAGCTTTTAAGTTCTTTGCTTATTACCTAAAAGATGTAACAGCAGTCATTTTGCAAATGCAAGATCATTAAAAATAGTTGGTAATGCTAAATATATCAGTCATGTAAAGGCCACTGGAAAACTTGTTTTTTCTTTAAAGTAACAAATTTAGAAACTTTATTAAGAAGCAACCCTGAATTTTTTCTAAAAATAATAATAGTTGAAATAACTCATGTCAGTTGGAGGTAACACTTTACGTCTATCTTTGTTTCTGCTACCCTAGTCACTTCGTTATCTTTTACCTAGCCTTTATTTCTCTAAACAGAAAAACCACTTAACATTCTCAAACACTTGAAAATTTAATATATAAATCAGACAATTGAGCCAAATTTAACACAGTTATGAAAATACTTGCAGAGCTATTTTTACAAAAGAAGAATCTGTGGGCACAGATTGTCTCTCAGTCTATGACTCGGATGCAATTTCATTAAATTTTTTAATGTATTTTCTCCACATAAAGCTTATTTCTCTTGAATGCTATTTTTTACCTCATTTGTCAGAAGTAAGCACTATGTATTGAGGATCATTACAGTGAAGGCACTGAGGAAGCCTTCCTTTTGCCTGATATTTTGGTCCTTACATGTTGAGAGCATGTTGTAGATTTTTAAAAAAAAAGGTAAATATGGTACCTTAGTTTAGTAAGCAGAAAGCATCATAGTGGTGACACTAAAACAAGCATGCATGATACTGTAAATTCTCACCCATATCATGTGCATTCAAACGGAAGAGGTAATGAATGTGGAGCTGAGTGAGGTTAGCTTGGGGTTCATCTGTGACTCCTATGGCAGTGTCCGAATTCTAGCTGCAAGTCACGGCAGAACATTGTAATGCTGTGTGCGTCACTATCCACATGGATGACTATGATTGAAATAACTGATATCTTAGTCTGTCAAATTCAATTACATGAATATTATCAACTGACTCAAATTTTAA
Source organism: Acomys russatus (assembly GCF_903995435.1). Classification (NCBI taxonomy): domain Eukaryota; kingdom Metazoa; phylum Chordata; class Mammalia; order Rodentia; family Muridae; genus Acomys; species Acomys russatus. The sequence continues at coordinate 31,142,255 of NC_067148.1, read as the reverse complement.
TTGCTGACTCAGAGAACTTATTGTTGAAGTTTTATATGTTGGAAACTGAGATCACCTTCAGGAGTGTATCTACTTTATAATTTATGGGAAAAATATTAGGCAGGGTACACATACACATAAATACACAAATACAAGCTATCAGATGCAGGAACACACACACACACACACACACACACACACACACACACACACACACACACACACACACACCTACCTTTCCAAGAGGTCCTTCCCTCTTCTGTAAACTGTTGCATATCCAAAACCCAGCAGATGGCCGTTTCCAAGCATCTCTGCCTGGCATTGTTTACCATTGTAAAGCTAGGTTTTATGGGGCTGGAGCTGCTTTGAAGACATGCCATATATACAGCATTGCTGAAATAACCAGACTCAAGGGGAAAAATTGCACTATCATCTGCGTGGTTCTGATAACCACCCCTCTTCCATAAACCTATCATCCTCATGAACATAAGATTGGAAGCTTCATTGAAGACGGATGGTTCTTGTAATTTTACATCTTCTATTGCCTTGACTAGAGTGTAGGAAAATTTCAAAAAATATTTGTTGAAGGAATGGGTAAATTTTAAACCGTATTTATATCTATATCAAGCTGTGTGTGTATGTGTGTGTCTGTGTGTCTGTGTGTCTGTGTGTGTGTGTGTATGTGTTGAGAATTATGGTTTTCTTGTTAGCAATGTGGGCTACTGAATAAGATTTATTTTTCATTAAAATATTTATATTTATTTTGTGTGCGTGTGTGGATACCTGTGCTATGGTACAATCTGGAGGTCAGAAAGGAAAAAATCTGGAGTTCTCTCTCTCCACCATGTGGGTCCGTGGGCATCAAACTCTAGTCACCAGGCCTGGAAATAGACATCTTTATCTGCTGAGCTGTTTTACAATCCCTGATGCATTTTATTGTTTAATACTTTTCTTTCTCTCTGTAATTAAAAGAAGCTTGACTTATTAAAGTAGGTGATACTAGCCACACAAAATTTAAATATAGTTCATACTTCTGAAATTTACTATATGTATTATTAAATCACTATTCAAAACTAAAATGGAAATAGTTTAGGAAGCAATTATAGTATCCAAGTATGGCCAAACATCTTTCAAGAGAGAGAATGTAATGGAGCACGTACTGAAATTGAACTGTTCGCATTTTTTGACTTCTGCTTCTCAGGTGTTAGGATTCCAAATGTGTGCACCACAGCTGGCTCAAGGGCTACTAAATTGCTATGTGCAAAGATAAAACTCAGATTTTTAAACTTATTTACTTTACTACAAAAAGAATATTTCCCTGAATCCCCATTTTTAAGTTACTGTCAACAAGCAGCCCCACTGACTTTTGCACCAAATCACCAATTCATGTGGACAGAGCCTAGAAACTGGATGGGGCAGATTACTTTCTGCCTGCAAACTGAAGCAATGCCCATCACTCTGAGTGTACTCAGACAGGGTATGAACAGAGAGTACCAAATGGTCATTCATTCTACTAATGAATTTTATGACGTGGAGGGTAATAGGGCTTGAGGGTCAGAAAGCTAGATAAGGTAATGGCAGAAGCTGCCATTTTATGAGTTCAGAGAAAGAGCAAAGGTAAATATAAGTATGACTCTCCAACATATAATGACTATGTGAACCAATTCTTTTTATGTCACAGATATTAATGACCAACATTGGAAGCCTCTCCTCATATAGGAATGAGGTAAAGGAGTTGTTTTCTACACTGTCAAAAATGCTGATTCAATAAATAAATTTTCTGTAATGAGTAATGCAATGCATATACTATTCATTGCTAAATAAATAGAAAGCTCATTAATCATAAGGAAATTTAAACAAAAATGTTGCCTTTTTGTGACATTAAAGGAAGATCCTACAGATGTGGCATTAGCCTTGGAGGCTTGGTACAGTGTTGGTCATTGACAACACAGGGCGTCATTATAAGACAACAGAGGTAAGTTGTGAGTTGTGTTGTACAGATATGCACAGGACCCATGAGTAGATCACATTAGCCCAACTATATTTTTCTCTTTCAGATTTGTATGCCATGTTTAGTATTCCCCTGAACTAACCAACTCTACTTTACGGACTTTTCAAAATAAACATATATTTGACATATTTAAATATAATAATTTTAGAAGGCCACATTTTAAATTGTACTTAATTTAGAAATTCACTGAAGCCATTGAAAAAAATATACATGAAATGAGACTTTGTCAAAAGTCTAATTTTAAAAGTTATGGAGCACTAGAGCAGTCACAAGGGAGCAATTAATATCACCTGTTAGAAATTTTCAGCAAAAGAAATAACATACAGCAGCAGGGAGAAACTGCCTTCAAACAGCTATTTTCACATTACTCTTAAATTGAAAAACTGCTCATGTTTTTCTGTTTCTTTAGGCAATGTAACCGTCTTAAACCATGACTTATTACTAACTTGTGTAGCTGGAGAAAAAGAAATTATACTGCCTCCATAATAGTGTTTAATAAAGTGCAATATAAGTATCTGTCCTTTAAAATAGTACCTGCTATGGCAGTCCATTTGTCCACCTGTGTTAGTTATGACAGAAACACTCAAGGTTTATCCACAGGTTTTCTGAAAATCAAATTTAAATTAAGACAAGATCAAAACAAATTGCTACAAAACATTGACTTTCATTGACCCTGCAATCTGAGTATGTTTCTACACTGTGGGAATCTCAGCAGGTAGAAAGAGAACATCTAATGCTCATTACCTCGAAGTCTTGGTAGATTTCTTAGCTATGCATTATATCATCATTTGCTCATCCAACCACCCATAAATTAAAATCATCTGAGGTCCCTCCATGTACTGGGCAGTTTGATACTGGCACTCCAGCTCCTTTTCACCTGTCCTTGATCTCTGTCCCTATATAACCAGTTTCTGCCATGTCTTGCTCCTTTCTGCTTCATTCTGCCTATACTGCTAGATCTACATTATTTGACAAGAAGGAACAGTGAACTGACAAAGATGGACAGGCTGACAGCTATAGTATCCGTATAGCCCTCCTCTGATTTGATGCTCTTTCAGACTTAGACAAATTTTCCTATACACCAAGTCACATTAAAAAATTATTTAAATGCTCTCTCTTCTCTTTCTCTCTCTCTCTTTCTTTCTCTCTCTCTCTCTCTCTGGGGTACCCCTCCCCCTTTTTTCTTCTCTCCCCATGCTCATTAAAACAACTCCACATAACATAAAAAATTATTTAAATGATAACTAACTCCCAATGAAAATAAACATCTATTACCCAAGAAAGCAACCAAAATCCTATCTAAACCCCCCTTAAGGGAAGTGGGGTATCATTCACTTAAAGTTTCTTCTGGCTGATTTGAGGCATATAATACCTTTATAGAGCCCAAATAAAGTTAGGGAAAATAGTTAAACAAGCTAGGAATATAAGAGTCCTGCATAGGACATTCTGAAATGCTGGGCAAACTGGGGTTGGAAGCTTTCTTCGAAGCTGTCCTGGGAGCTGTCCAGTTCTGACTAGGCACAGCAACTGAGGTACTTGGGCATGGAAGTTACTGTTGGTCTTATTTAGAGAGAAAACATGGTTGGACTCAGGGATGTCTTTCATTTCCTTTATCTTTCTTTCTTAGGTTTGGAGATAGGGGTTGAAAAGAAAGAAGGGAAGATGTAGAAATATATAGGGATGATAGGACAAAAAGTAGATTAGTGAATCTGCTCCTCAACTTAATGCCTTAATTGTTACTCACAAGATTGTTTTTAATTCACTGATATAGAATTTTGTATATAGATGCAAAATAAGTTTAATATTAGATACATTGATATAGAATTCAAATTTACGATTTTTCTTCATACACATTATATATATTTTTATTCTAATATGTGGTATTATGCCCATACAACTCAATTATAATACAAGTTTTCCCTCCAATACTTTGAAAGTGCTATTGCAGGCTGCCTAGCATAAGTAAGTTATACAAGTTAATTGTTAGTTGATAAACTCGTGGTCATATTATTTACTAGACTATATTTTTTACAAGAATATATGGCCTAGGTGTAACAGATAGATATGATTCTACAGAAAGATAAGGTAAAATAGTTAGATAAGGTCTTCAAAAGCCTCAGAGACCTAGAATGTGGCATTTAAAGATGTTTTTATTATTTTAAGGAAAATGAGACAGGTTAACTTCTAGCAACACCCAGCCTACTTCAAACAAGATAATAAGCATCAAAGAACCTCCTTGTGGAGATGGCTTAAAATGTGGCAAACAAGCCACTGGGAAAAATGTACTCATTTCTACCACAGACAGAATTCTCCTTAAAAAAGGGCAAGCTTTCATGCAGGCAGAGTCGACAGGGTAAGCAAGTCCTCAATATTTTCTGCCTTATAAATATGTCTGTCAGATATATTGGGCCAGAATGCTGAAGATGTTACTCCAATGTTATAGGGAATTTTGGATGACTGTTCAGGCAGCAAACTGTCTCTGTCATCTTCTCGGTTGGGAAGCTACTAACCTGCACTCCCTGTAGACTCAGGTAATTAATTTGATTCCTTCTCAAGTCTCTGATGGGGTTGAAGACCAGATAGTTTAGTTCTACAATTAAGCTTAGTTGTTTAGGGGTTAAGATGTTTTTAGGTCTAGATCTATGTTTTAAGTTGATAATGATGAGATATGATAAATATTGATTTACATTCAGAATTTTAGACTCACCAAGATAGGAAAGATGTTTTATTCAAAGCTGCTAAGTACAAATAGACAGATAATTTCTGATTGCTTCCTGGTTCTTCTTGCAGTAGTTAGTTTATTGTACATGTTGTAATAATATAAATATATATGTAAAAATATTTAATAAAAAAGAAAAAACCAAAAAATTCTTTAAATTTTTAATGTTGAAATTTTAAATTAAGAACATTATTTTGGAAACATAGTCTTAATATATAGGCCTGGAATTCATGATATTGCATTTGGATTTTAGGAGTGTACCGCCATGTTCTCATCAAATTACTTTTAAGAGAAATGGGGGTGTTAAGGTAAAGTAGATTCATTCTCGCATCAGATGGCATTCCCTAAAGCTCACTCACCAACCACAGGCCCACTTCTAGTCCTCTGGCTTCTGCCCACTTCTAGAATCCTGATCATGAGTGTAAACAGAATTGTCTATTTGTCTGAGATGTAATTTCTCCACTGAAGTCTAGTTGGTTCTGTGATAAACACACTATGTTTATCAGACTCTTAATCATCAAGAGATAAAATTCTAATAAATGGCATTAGAAACAACATATGTGAGACAAATGCAATTTGACAAATTGTAAAAACTCTGTAGTATGTGAGGAAACACCCCATTTTAATCACATACACATTATAACTTTAAGAGCTAGCCAAGTGAAGTGGAAGATGAAAGAGACTGCAAAGCTGTGGGTTTGAAATGACTATATAGGAAGCCGTGGATATATAATTAGCGGTCTAAACGCCTAAGCAGTTTTAAGGGGTGTTCTAACTCTTTTGCATAAACCAAGATCATTCACACCATAAGTGTTCTGAGTACTCGATAGCACAAATACATGGAAATCCGGTAAAGACATTTTTAAAGGAATTTTTAAGCAACACTGTCTACCAAGTTCCCCTAATTGAGTTTTATTGAGCACTCCATCTCACAGAGCAGAATGCACATTTCTTTTAAGTACACATGGAACATCACCAAGATACATTGGATGCTGGGTCATAAAACAAGATCAATAAGTTTAAAGTGATTTCCACCTAACAGAGTATGTCTCCAGAATAAAACTGCATTAAATTAGAGATCAGTAATGGAAAGATATCTGGAAAATCGCCAAATCCTTTAAAATCAAACAGCATTTAAATAATCCAAAATTTGAAGAAGAAATTTGAGAATAATGAGAAATAATCTGACCAGAATAAAAGTCAAAAGTCATTTTGGAATTGGATTGCATTCAACACAACTACACAATTCAAGGTCAACACAAACTTCAGTTTTGTTTGTGCATACTAAGTGCACATTGTAACAACAAGAACAATAAAGATAGGGGCTGAAGGCATAGCTGATTCAAGTGCAAGAGCCTGCATTCGATTCCCAAAGGCACAGAAAAGCGATGGCTGTGCTTAGGCATGATTGTAATTCCTGTGCTTCGGAGGAAGAGAAAGGAAGATCCCAGGATTTTATTCTTCAGCTTGTCCAGTCTAATAGGTGAGCTTTGACCCGGTGAGACACTGTCCCAAAGCTAGTGGACAGTAATTCTGAATATGAATCCTGAAGTTGTCCTCTGGCCTCCACCCCCCCCCCACACACACATGTGTACCCACAAACACACAAACTTGTGCATGGACATATATACACCCACATAAAAAGATAAAATATGTAGTTATCCCAATAACAAAATCACTTAAGCACAAATATAACATGAAATGTTTAGAATCCATATGCTACAAAGCAAAATGCAAGGAGAAAAATCCGAAACCCTGATCAATGTAAACCATCTATGTTTCTGGCTGAGAAGACTATATAATAAGGATATAAATGATCCCCAAATTTATATTCTGGTTTAATGTGGTTTCTACACAAAGCTCAGCAACATTTTAAATGGTAATTCAATTTTAAAAATCTAATGTAGTAGCATTATTGGACTTTTTGCAATGATAGAGCTGTGTAACTAAGGATTTGGCTGCTGGCAACCCAATGTTGGATGGGTCAGGTTGTTGGAATAGTGTCATGTGATGGAGTTTTACAGTATGTGACTTATCAAAAAGTTTGATCGATTCTCCAGTGGGATGTGGCTACTGAAACAGCAGGAATGGCACCCCAATAGGTTGGAGAGATTGTTTAATTCTTAAGAACACTTGTTGTTCCAGAAGGTTCCAGTTCAGTTCCCAGCATACACATTGTATACCCCACAACTGTCTGTAACTCCAGCTGCAAGGGCCCTAAAACTCTCTTCTGGCCTCTAAGGGTGCCCACACACTTATGTCATATACTCACACAGACCCACAAAAATACAAATAAATCTTAAAATCCATGTGTGGTCATGCATGCCTTTAAACTCAGCATGTAGGAAGAAGAGGCAGGCAGATATCCATAGTTTCTAGGCCACCCTTGTCTACATAGCAAGTTTCAAGACAAGCATAGAAAGACCAAATCTTAGAAAACCATAGAGAGACCAAAGCAAAAAATCATTTTTATTATTAATTTATTCAGATTGCATCTCAATTGTTATCCCATCACTTGTATCTTCCCGTTCCTCCCTTCCCCCCTCTTTGACCCTATTCCCTTCCCTTAGGTCTGTGACAGAAGGGGACCGATCCTCCTCCACCATATGGTCACAGTCTATCAAGTCTCATCTTGATAGCCTGCTTATCCTTTCTCTGAGTGCTACCAGGCCTCCTCACCAAGGGGAAGTGGTCAAAGAGGGGGCATCAGAGTTCATGTCAGAGTCAGTCCCCACTCTCCACACAACTGTGGAGAATGTCCTGTCTATTGGCTAGATCTGAGTAGGGGTTCAATGTTTACTGCATGTATTGTCCTTGGTTGGAGCAATAATAATTTAAGTAGATCATCCTGGGTCCAGATCCGCCCATTATGATGTTCTTCTTGTGGGTTTCTAGGACCCTCTGGATCCTTCTATTTCCCCATTCTCCCATGCTTCTCTCACATAGAGACCCAATAGGAAGTCATCACATCTATCCCAATCTCCTGGTAAGTGAAGACTTTCAGGGGACATCTCTTTTGGGCTAGTGTCCACTTATAAGTGAGTATATACCACGTTAGTCTTCTTGAGTCTGGGTTAACTCACTCAATATGATCATTTCTAGTTCCATCCATTTGTCCGCATATTTCAGGATTTCCTTGTTTTTAATAGCTGAGTAGTATTACATAGTGTAAAAGTACCACAGTTTCTTTATCCTGAGGGACAGTTAGGTTGTTTCCAGGTTCCGGCTATTATGAATAAGGCTGCTATGAACATGAAAACTAATAATCTTACAAAGAATGTTACTCATTAGGAATCTCTTATTTTGTGGACCCTAACACTATAGATTGGGCTGAGGGAACATGGAGAACATGGTATCCATTGTGATTCATTCTAACTTTGAAAAACTGTGAGCTGTCTAATCTGCACTTACCTTCATGGACTTATAGTTTACTACAGAGAAAGCAGGAGTCCGGGGCAGGCAAGTTTGTAAACGTGGGGGGAATACCAGTTGCATGGTAGCCACCTTTGTGTCATCACTGTCTTTTTTGTTGACTCTCTCTAAAGCTTTACTTGCATTAATTTGCTGGACTGCTGGTGGCTAGATAGGGCCAGAAGCCCTTTAGTGTCCTGAAGGTAGAACAGTGCGTGCTGGACTCTTGTTCCCTGCCAGGGTCATGGTTGGCAAGGACGGGCTGGTTGCCTGCCTCAGGGATGCAGAATGCCTGAGGCCAGTGCCTGGAGCTTAGCATTTTCCCTGTCAAGCTGTGATCAAATGTTCCAGACACTGAGTTGTAAAATGCTTTGCTCACTGTACCATCATGTACTTTGCAAAAGAGGAACCAGAGGTCCCCGAGTGCCCTGTAAACCTGCTGTCTGGTGAACTTTTCTGATCCGTTTTCTGCTCCCTCATTTGAAGGGTATAGAGGGAGCCGTGGTATTATGACCCTCCTGGCTTGGACCAGCAGCCCTCTCATCCCTCCATGACCCTCCTGGCTTGGACCAGCAGCCCTCTCATCCCTCCTGACCCTCCTGGCTTGGGCCAGCAGCCCTCTCATCCCTCCTGGACCAGCAGCCCTCTCATCTCTCCCGACCCCAGCTTGTGACTCCCTACTTTTCTCATTCCCAATCCTTCCCCTCAGAATCCCATCGTGACCCCAGGAAGATCCTCTGGCCTGGTTCCCTGGAGCTTTCTTCACAGTTGGCCAGTTCAGGAAGTTCCCATTGTATCATAACCTCATAGGAACGAGACATCCGGCAGAAACTATTTCTGATGGTAATGGTCAACCCCCAACTGCTTAATATGCAGATATGGAAAGTTAATGGTAACTTTTAACTGACAGCTACAATTCTATGGATTTCAAGTTGTTTCAGGTTTTTATTTTATCCTGATTACTCATAAATGTAGGGAATACGTGTGAATTGCCAAAGCAACATGAATGGCAGAATTGGTGCCTGAGCCCAAATCTGTGTGAATTAGTCTTCTCCTTCTCCTTCTTCTTTGTCTTCTTCATCTTTTTTGTCTTCTTCATCTTCGTCTTCTTTTTTAAATTTATGTCCTGGAAATTGGAGAAGAGTACACATGGTGGGAGGACAACTTCAGGAGTCCGTTCTCTTCTCCCACCATGTGCAGCCCTGGGATCAAATTCACATTGTCAGACTGACAGCAAGTGCCTTTACCACTGAACCATCTCTCTGGCCCAAGGCTGCTTTTTTCTTATAAAGGCTTACAAAGGAGAGTATCATTACCTAACTGTGGTGGCACATGGCACTTGTGTTTCAACATATAACAATTATGTTGGAGTGTAGGGTATGTCAGGTTTTTTGGGACCTTCATTGATTTCACTGATTTCTGAAAGGATCCTGCATGGTACAATCTTTGCATCTAGCAGAGAGGTCTTATATATCTGTTGTGCACTAATATAAGGTTATTAAAATATGCATCATTATAAATGAATGTTACATAGCATAATATAGCTACAGGTGCATTTTGTATTTACCTCTGAACATTATTCTATCTGAACATGAGTGATAAATTTTTCTTTTGCAAAACTATGAGATTCTTTGTGGAGAAAATCCCATACTGAAAGCATCACTTCTTTGCAGTATAGTTTTACATACTGCCTCTGAGGTTCCATTTGGAAGGGTCCACTGTGAATCTGAATCACTTATATCTGCATATTAGCCCAAGGGGCATGTCCCATGAAAGTCTTAACTTACCAGGAAACTGGGACAGAGGGGAGGACATCTTATTGGGACTCTAGATGAGAGAAGCATGGGAGAATCGCAAAGTAGAAGGATCCAGAGGGTCCTAGAAACCTACAAGAACATTATGATAGGCAGATTTGGACCCAGGGGTCCCGCTCAAACTAAGGCACCAGCCAAGGACAATACAGGTGGTAAACTTTAAACCCCTACCCAGATCTAGCCAATGGGCAGAACATTCCCCACAGTTGAGTGGAAAGTGGGGTATGACTTTCACACGAACTCTGGTGCCTCATATTTGACCATGTCCCCTGGAGGGGGAGACCTGGTGGCACTCAGAGGAAGGATAGCAGGTTACCAAGAAGAGACTTGATACCCTATGAGCATATACAGGGGGAGGAAATCCCCCTCAGGAACAGTCATAGGGGAGGGGAATAAGGGGAAAATGGGAGGGAGGGAAAAATGGGAGGATACATGGGATGGGATGACCATTTAGATGTCACAAGAATAAATTAATAAAGAATTAAAAAAAAAGAATTAGGAAAAAAAAAAAAAAGAAAGTAGCTGTGACATCATGTCCCACGTCCCATGTTCTGCATAGCTGCGTGAATGGTACAACCATCACAAAAAAAAAAAAAAAAAAAAAAAAAAAAAAAATATATATATATATATATATATATATATATATATATATATATATATGCCATTCAGAATGGCAATTCTGAATTCTGACTAAGACAGAATCTATTTTTAAAGTCTTACTTTTACAATAATAAAAACATCTTTAAATGCCATATTCTGTAGGTCTCTGAAACTTTTGAAAACCTTATCTATTTTACCTTATCTATCTATAGACTCATATCTATCTGTTAAACCTAGGATGTATATTCTTATGATAAAAATAGACTAGTAATTGACATGACCATGATTTTATCAACTAACAATTAGTTTGTATTACTTAATTATCCTAAACAGCCTGCAATCGCACTTTTACGATGTTTTTAGGTCTATATAAACGTTTTAAGTTGCTAGAAGTGAGATATGATAGCTATTAATTTAGAAAGATATTTTCTTCAAGGTTGCCAAATACAAATAGTCAAAAGACTATGAATGTAACATTTATACAATTCCTGATTGTTTCATGGTTCTTCTTCCTGTATGTGGTTTATTTTATTTATGTGTAATTATATAAATGTATAGGTAAAAGAGAAATATAATAAAAAAGTTTTACTTTTACCTAAAACTCAATTCCAATCTCAAAAATAATTTGTTTAGGGGCTAAACAGTTTACTCCGTGTTTATTGTTTTCCCAGACCACCCAGGTTTTTTTCCCCAGAACTCACATGAGGTTTGCATAATTCTAGTTCCAGGGGATCTGATGCCCTCTTCTGTTTTCTGCAGCACATGCATGTATGTAGTACACATGCAAACATGTAAGCACACATAAATAAATACATTCACAAATAAATATTTAAAAAACAAAGATAAATTGTTTAAATAAAAATTTGCATTTTAAAAAGCACATTATTTTGAAAGAATGTAAGTACTATGTAAATCAAAGGAGCATTTTATTAAATTTAGTTTTTTAATTAGTCAAAAGCTGTTTACTATTGCAGAAAATCACCTCTCTGGCCCCAGCATGCCTTAATGGTCTGTAGTTGTAGCTGTCACAATGATGATCCTGTTTGTAGGTGCAACCTTGTCATCATATGTCATACACTGATTGGTGCAGATCATTTCTATTTTGAAATATATATTTGTTATCATTGGTTTTCTTGTTCTTTTTATATTACAATTGGGGCAGTAATTCATTTTTAAAATTATTATTGTTGATTAATTCATCTCAATACAGTATACAGAGCTATAAATGAGTTTGTTTTTTAAAGGAACCATTAAGTCTCATAGAATTAGGAATTAATGCATGAACGAATCGAGCAGACTAGTACCAACTAATAGGTACAGAAATTTCATGATAAGTTATTTAGCCGAACAAAAGAGCGCTAATTATATTAGCCTGAAGATTTGTTGGGAATAATTTATGTACTTCTTATCAGTTGATATGTGTATTGTGTCTAAGTGATGCTACATACAAACGATAAAACAAAGCCATATAGAAGTTAGTCTTACAGTACAGATGTCTAATAGGCAAATAAGTCATCCTTATCAACTTTCAGCGGTGCTGACCAGTCATGTAATGAAAATGGATGGTACCTGAATGAGAAAACAATTATCTGGCAATCTGAAGGAGGGCAGTCAGACCCAAAGGATGAACAAAATACTCCAAGCAAATCTAACAGCAGCATAATGAGCTAAAGGAGTGACAGGCGCAGACATAAGCAGAGTGTGTGGACTTGAAGCAAGCCAACTTAGAGCTGCTTCGATGCTCCATTTACACAGGAGAGTGTGCTCAGCAGGAGGCTAAGAGGCAGCTAGCTGACAATGACACCCTGCATGCAACAGCTGCTGCCAACACCCAAAGGACAGAACAACCACGCAGCATATCTATTTATTTATGCAATTTTGGAGGAAGCAATTGCCTGACATGAATTAGCCTTTTCAAACCTACTCATTTGACCAGAAAACATCAGGGTTAATAGTCAAATCATACAGTACAAAAGCCACTGTCCTGCTTATGATTTAATGCAGTGACTGAGATCATTCTAACAGGAATGCTATCATCATGCCCTCTATACATGTATATGTAAACTATATGCTGGTTATCATTGGTACTAAAAAGTGGATATTCAAAATTAAATGCTGGAAGATGTAATTGGAAAAGAGCACTTCGCATTCATAGGCAGTTCTATTCTGGAAATTGTATCTGACTGTTTCTACCTCTTAATTCAGGTGAAAACGCAGGAGGTAACCACTAAACTGAGTGAAATGCTGATTCCATAAACACCTACTAATTTTAAAGAAAGATGTGTTTAGTAGGAACACAGTGGTTTTACACACACACACACACACACACACACACACACACACACACACACACCAGGTGTTCCCTAAAGAAAAATATTGAATCCCAAGATAAAGTGTTCTAAATCCAGAATAGGGCGCATTTCTTTGTTGAAACTGTTTAACTCCTTGCCATGAATAACGAATATGTCATGTATGGATGTACCACAAAATAAAACAGAGGTCATACACTGTGAAGACATGATCGGATATATTTATAACCTCATAAAACAAACTGACATTGTAATATCTTAAGTGGGCCACTTTGTTGCATTTGTATATATGCCTTCACTATAAAGTTCCCTTCTGATTTGAACCCATCACTCATGGAAAGTTAAAAACAGGGGCAGCTGAAGGATACAAATATCATTCTATTTATGGTCCCCTTTGAACTGGTGGCATTCTATCCATCAACTGATAAGTTCTGTATCCTTAGAATAATGTGTTGGATGGCAGAACTTCCCCTGCAATGTACTCCGATTCCAGCGGATAACTTACAGAGCAGAGGCAATAGGCAGAAGAACACATAGTATGACATGCTGCTGAACACACAAAAATAAGAAGACATGTTTTCCAAACTCTTGTGTTTGTTTGTTTGTCGTGCAGATGGCAGTTTTCTTTGTGAGCATTAATTACCTCATTGTCTGTGTAATTTTACAAGGAGGAGATGTGAATGGCCATTATGGTAATGGTAATGCGCAGTGTAACGTTATCTAAGATAAATTGGAGATGGTGAGGAATACACAGAAAATAACAGAATGTGAGGCACTAATAAATGAAGAGCAAAAGAAAAGGGAACTTCTCTTTTCATGTGAAAAGAAGTGGACTCAGGAACGTAGAGGCAAGGAGATAGTTTCTTAAAAACATGGTAAATCATATCATGACCCCAAATGATCATATTTCATCAACTAGTTATAGACAGAAGACCTGTGATGTGTTGTGTGTGAGTCTTACACCACAGTTATTGATACATAGATATCACAGAGAGAAAATTGCTAACTCTATGTTTTATAGACATGTATAGAGAATGTTGGAAATAATGACTGTGGTTAGCATTAAACCTTCTGTTTCCATTCACCTAGAGGCGCTGATTGAGTTGTTTCCCATGAAAGCTTTGGCCAACCGCCCTCTCTGTTCAGAATCTTGATTTCCATATAGAAATATATTGTACATAAGCATCTCAGGGAAGCAAAGTTATTTTAAAAAGTCACTTAATCACAAAGGGACCATTACAAAGTGATCTATACATTTAATTCTTTTTTCTACCAGATGGTGGTCATATGTGTCTTTTTCATCTATATAGTAATTTTTTACCAATAAAGTATTTTTCTTCATAGAAAAATGAGGAAAGAATTGCCATGCAATACTTTGTCTATGATTGTATGTGTATGTTTGTGTATGTATGCATATATATATTTATGCAGGTGCATGTGCATTTGTATACACATGTGTCCAGAGTCCACAGGAAACCCTTGACCTTAGGTTCACTAGGAGCCACTATTATTACTTAGGGGACAAGGTCTCTGAAGTGGCTAATGTTGTTTGCCAACTTAGCATACCTGGGGAAAGAAATCTTTCATTGAATATTTGTCTCCATCAGATTGGTCTTTGTATACCATGTCTGTGGGGGTATTTCACTTAATTGCTATAAAAGGGCTCAAATTCTGTGAACAGCAGCAGCCCTTTGCAGGTGGCCCTGGGCTACATAAGAAAGGTGGCTTTATGTGAGCTGAGGAGAAAGCCAGTGGGCAGCACTCTTCCTCACGGTCTGCTTCAACGTCCTGCCCTGACTTCTCTAGCAGATCTACTTTTTCCTATAAGATAAAATGAATCATTTCTTCCGTAAGTTATTTTTGAGCATGGTGTTTCATACACTATCAGAAAACATATTTTGTATTTTGTATTTTTATGCATATGTTGCCACGTGGGTCATTGTATGGTCATAAGTGTTGTAGCTGGAAAGGACTGTTTGTTTCCCTTCCTTGGCAGCTTGCATATTGTTTTTCAGGCCATGGAAACAAGAGTGCAGGGAAGAGGCTTCCAGGACATATCCAGGCAATAATGAACACACTGAGAAAGAGATCATGGACATATTCCCATTTATAATAGCATCAGAGACAATAAAATATCTTGGAATAAAGCTAACCAAGAAGTTGAATGACCTTGACAATCATAACTTCTTCAGTGAAAACTTTAAACCTCTGAAGAAAAAGATATATAAAGACACTAGAAAATGGAAAGACACCCATGTTCAAGGATTGGGGGAATGAATATTGCAAAAATCTACTGAAAAGAATTTATCGACTTAATGCAATATCAATCAAAACACTCAAGGAAATAGGTTCTGTTTTTTCACAGAAATACAAAAAAAAAAATCTAAAATTTATATGGAACCAGGAAAGATCCAAGACAGCCAAAAAAATCCTGAGTAAAAGGAAAAATACTGGACTTATCTCTCTTTGAGGCATCAAGCTATATTATAGCTATAGTAATAAAAGCCACATGTTATAAGTAAAACAACATATACATAGACAAATGGAATAAAATAGAAACCCAAACATGAAAATTATTAAATACATGATATTTGACAAAGAGACAAAAAATGCACTGAAAAAACTGGGTATCTACGTTTTGAAGAATAAAAGTAGACCAATCTTATCATCCTGTGCAAAAATTATACCCAGGCAAATCAACAATCTTACTTTCAAACATGACAAATGAAAACTACTAGAAGAATCCACGCCTAGGCAGTACCCTACAGGATACAGATGGAGGAAGAACCCCCTGACATGACATCATCTGTGAAGAAATTAAGGCCAACAATGGACAAGTGGGATCTCATATGCTAAATCTTCTGTGCAGCTAAGGAAATAATTTATTGAAGAAGAAAATCACAGAATAAGAGAGAGTATTTACACCTGACACAGGATTAATACCTGGGATAAACAAAGAACTCAAACAAAACAAAACAAAACAAAACAAGCACATACTACATTGCCCAATTAAAAACTTCCCTGAGGAATCTAAACTTGTCTTCAATAGAAGAAATTAAAATAGATAAGAAATACATCAAAAGGAGTTTGCGGTGATTTGAGCAAGAATGGCTCCCATAGACTCCTATTCCTTGACAATTGGTTCAAACTGGTGGAACGGTATGGGAAGAATGAGGAGGCATCGTCTTATTGGAGGAAGTGTGTAAGTGTTAAGGTGGGGCAGGCTGTGAGCTTTCAGAAGACTTATGACTCCTGCCCTCCACAGCATGCTCCTTCACTCCTCCTACTCCTGGATCAAGACGTGAACGCTTAGTTCCTGGTGTGATACCTATGCTCCACCACCATGGACTCTAACAATAAGGTACAGCATGACTACTGGACCTGCCAGCAATATAAATAATGATACAGAGGTGTTTTTTTTTTTTTTTCAATATTTTAAGTCTTAGGCATTTTAGCTAGGGCAGTCTCACAGCCAGCAATCTAGCTTAACCTGACTAATCCTGGCACTGCATCCCTTCATGTGGCTAGCTCTACATCTCTGCTCCACTCTGTTCTGTCTGTTCACCTCCATGTGCCTGATGGATCTCCACACTACTTTTTCCTCTCCCAGCCCCACAACCCCCTATCTCCGTCCCTCCCTCCCTCCCCCATCTGCCCTCTATTGTCCCTGAAATCTTTATTACAACCAATAAGCAAGTAAGGAAGGGTGAGTATTTACAACATATAAGACTGGTAATGTGCCATAGAAATAACAATCCAGCAAGTATTTAGTTCTCTTCTGGTTCAGCAATCAACAATTGAATATACAGAGACACACATCACGTGACACACCACAACATCTCCCCTGCGTACTCTCCTCCAACTTCTTTGTCCAGAATTCTTGACCTAATGCCTGATTCTAGTGCCTGAACTTGGATTTCATGCCATGTGTTGATGTGCCGAAGAGAGCAACATTCATATCTGCAAGCAGTATAAATAATGACAGAATATTTTTAGTATTTTAAAGCTTAAGCCTTTTAGCTGGGGCAGTCTCCCAACCAGTTACCTAACTTAACCCAACTGCTTCTGGTACTATCCTCTGCCGTGTGGCTAGCTCTAATTTTGTTCTGCTCTGCTCAATTCCATCTGTTCATCACCATGTCTCTGTCAAATCCCCGCCTCCATGCCTCTTTCCTTCTTCCAGTGTCCCTCTCTTCTCAGAAGATCTGCCCTCTACTTCCTACCCAGCACATAATCATCATCTCTTTATTACAACCTTAGGCAAATGAGGAAAGACAATTGTTTATAAAATATAAGACTGATAATGGACCACAGAAATAAAACTACCAAGATCCAGCTAGTTCTTAGCCCTCTGCTTGTGTAGCAATTGACAATTGAACACACAGAGACACACCATCACACACTGTGCTCCAACAGTGTGCCCAATTAATACTTTACAAGTTGCCTTAGTCATGGTGTTTTGTTATAGCAGTGGAAGTATAACTAAGACAGTGTTCAACTTCCTTAACAATCATGGAAATGCAAATTTAAGCAAATTTGAGATTTCATCTCATCCCATTAGTAGCTAAATATCAACAAAACAACTGACGAAAAATGCTGCCAAGGTTTAGAGAGAGAGGAACCTTCTTGGTGGGATGTAACTTGTTGTAGTGAAACTGAAAATTGGCATGGACAATCCTCAGAAACAAAAAATTCAATCTTCAATATTATCTAGCTGTGCTATTCCTTGGCATATCACAGAAGAACTAGATATTGTACTCCACAAAATACTTGCCCAGCCATATTTCCTGATGATCTATTCACAATTGCTAAGAAATAGAAACAACCTGCATGACTTTAACCTGAAAATGTGGTACATATACCTAATGGAATATATTCATCTGTTTTAAAAATGAAATATGTGGGTAACTAGATAACTTAGAAAAGATTGAGTGAATGTAAAATAAAGGGAAAGAGAGACATCGCTGAGTCTAACTTTGTTTTTCTCTAAATAAGACCTAAAATAACTTGTAATCAACTCCCATTGATATTAATTCTCTATAGCCCAAGAGAGCAACCAAAAACCTGTCTGATGCCCCTTAAAGGAAATGGAGTGGTGTTCTTGTTCTCTTAAGGTTTCTTCCCTCTGATTTGGAGTGAATAATACCTTTGTAGGGGCCCAAATAGAATTCAGGAAATGGTTAAGCAAGCCAGGGATACATTTCTGGTCAAGTTTCTAAATGTTCAGAAATTCCAGGCTTAATTAGAGTCCTGTGTGGGACAGTCTGAAATGCTGGACCAACTGGGATTGAAAGCTTTCTTTGAAAGTACCTTGGGAGCTATTTTGTTCTCATTAGAGACAGCAATTGAAGCACTTGGTGCTGGAACATGAAGGACATATGGTGTCAGTGTCCAGCATGCTGAGAGGAATGCATCCTGTCAGGTGTGGTCCAATGTCAATGTCCAGTTGTTTTGTTCTGAAAGTATATAATTTCTCACAAGCATTATACAGTCCTAAAATTATAAGTGTATAAGGTGTGTGTGGTGCGCAGAACATTTAAGGCTGTTTTTCTGCTCTTTGTATGGGCAGAAAAAGAGGCACCTGTAAGTCTTCATTCATGCCATGTGAAGACTGGCATCTAATAATAATTCATAGGGGTTCTGTAGCCAACAAGAAGCATTGTCTGTGTGTAGACATTCATGTCTCAGACAGTCTCACAGCTATTCTTATATAGTGGGATTAGTAATATAAATTACCTACTTGGTCTGCAGTTTAAATTATTCACAGCCCAATTCTTGCCCCCTCCCTCATACTGTCCCGATCCCCTCCCATCCCCTGTCCCTCCCTCCCTAGTCCTCAGAAAGGGGAGCCTTCATCCCCTGACATCTGCCCTCAGCCTTCCAAGTCTAGGGATTGAAAAGAAAGAAGGGGGAATATAGAGATATGTAGGGAAGGTAGAGCAAAAAGTAGATTAGTGAATCTACTCCTCAACTTAATGCCTCAGTTGTCACTGACAAGGTATTTTTAATTCACTGGTGTAGAATTTTGAATATAGATAAAAAATAAGTTTACTTCTAGATACAGTAGCATGGAATTCAAATGTAAGATTTATGTATTTCAAATGTAAGAAATATATGTATATATATTTCTACTCTAATATGAGGAGTTATACACATATAACTCAATTATAATGTAAGGTTTACCTCCAACGCTTTGAAAGTGCTATAGCAAGTTGTTTAGGATAAATAAGTTATATAAATCTAAAGGTAGTAGATTAAATCATGGTCATGTCAATGGCTAGTGCTCTTTTTTTTTTTTTTTTTTTTTTTTCAGGGTCTCTAAATGCTCAAGGGCTTTTATTTTTTATTTTTTTTTCCTTTTTTTTTTTTAATTAATTAATTCTTGTTACATCTCAATGTTTATCCCATCCCTTGTATCCTCCCATTCCTCCCCCCCCCATTTTCCCATTATTCCCCTCCCCTATGACTGTTCCTGAGGGGGATTATGTCCCCCTATATATTCTCATAGGGTATCAAGTCTCTTCTTGGCTACTTGCTGTTTATCACAAGAATATACATCTTAGGTACAGCAGATAGATATGATTCTATAGAAAGATACGTTAAGATAGATAAGGTCTTCAAAAACCTCAGAGACATGTAGAATATGGCATTTAAAATATTTTTATTATTTTAAAGATTCACTGACAATGAGGTAGGTTAACTCCTGACAACACCCAGCCTATCTCAAAGAGGATGATGAGCATCAAAGAACCTCCTTATGGAGAGGGCCTCAAATGTGGCAAACAAGCCACTGGGCAAAAGGTCATTATTTCTGCCATAGACAGAATTCTGCCTAATAAAGGGCAAGCTTGGATGCAGGCAGAGTCGACAGCCAAATTCTGCCAAGAAAGGGTAAGCAAGTCCTCAATAGTTCCTGCCTCACAAATATATCTGTCAGATATATTGGGCCAGAAGGCTGAAGAAGATGCTCCACCATCTTAGAGAGTATTGGGTGACTATTCAGGTAGAAAACTGTCTCTGTCACCTTCTTATTTGGAAAGCTACTAATCTGCACTCCTGGCATACTCAGGTAATCAAGTTTATTCCTTTGCAAGTCTCTGATGGAGTTGAAGACCAGGTAGCTTAGTTTTACAATGAAGCTTAGTTGTTTAGGAGTTAAGATGTTTTTAGTCTAGCTAGGTGTTTTTAAGTTGATAATGACAATATGTGGTGGAGATTGATTTACATTCAGAAATACCCATGTACTAAGATAGGAAAGATGTTTTCTTCAAGGCTGTCAAATACAAATAGCCAAAACACTAAGAATGTAACTTTTATATAATTCCTTATTGTGTCATGGTTCTTCTTGCTATAGGTAATCTATTGTATATATGTGTTTAATAAGATAAATGTATATGTAAAAAAAAAAAAGAAAATATTGTGAGTAATCCAGAGCCAGGAAGACAAACAATATATGTTTGTAAAGCAGAAAAGGTCTATATGATTTTCAAAAAGTCATTTCTGATAGACCATGGCAGCAGAAACAGAAGAAATACAGTCAAGAAGATTGTTATATACTTGACAATGCTGAAGTTCCCTGGCAGGCCTCTACCAGTTCCTTATATTATCTTTGACAGTGGTTCATCCTCATTCAAGTATTTAAGCAAGCTCACTATTGTGGGCATTTTACAACTACACACTGCGAAGACAGAACCTTCAGACTGATAACATCAAGGGTGGCCACAAAGGACTCACCAATTAATACCTTTAAAGGGGTTTCTAGTCTAAGAATAAGAATTGAGCCAAAGGCAAGACCTTATGAAACAAATTAAATTTAAACACTAGCCATTTCTGTGGTTCCTGTAATTATTGTCTTTTAATTGATCTGGTACTCTCCCTCCTCATGTCTTTCCCTATTCCCCATCATACTTTTTTTTACTGGGGGTTGGTCTGGGACCTTGATCATAACCATCTGTGTTCTATATCCTCAGCCCTCAGACTTTCACTTTTGTGAACATATGTACACTTAGGTATCAGCCATATTCACAATTGCTAGGAAATGGAAACAACCCACATGTCTTTCAGCTAATGAGTGGAGAGTGAAAACATTTTACATATACAGTATAGAATACTATGCAGCTGTAAAGAAAATGATTAAATATCAGTAAGTTTATTTTAAGACAAAGGACTTAGTATCTTAACTTAAAATATGAAAGAGAGGACACTGGGTTTGAGGGTTGGAAAATAATGATCTTTCTTTAGAGATTATGAAGATCAGTAGGTTGAATGTTTTCTTAGGGCTACCTTTAAATTTATTCATGGGCTGTGGCATATAATGCTGAAGTCTTTATTAAGTGAGCTTGAAGCAGGACAGGCAAAAACAAGAAAATAGATTGAAGAAAATCACCGTCTGACTTCACTGGTGCTGGGACGGATGAAATAAGGACTGTGACAAGTCAATGAATGCTCTGGCTTTGTTCACGCTGTCACCTCCATTTGCAGTGGAAGCTCAGAGCATGAGGATACACCTGGGACACCTGGGATGAAGTATCTCTTCTCTAGGAATCCAAGTTTGGGATTATCCAATCATTCTTATTTTAGCCACGCCTTTCCCCCATGCTGTTTGCTCAGCTCTCGGTTCTCCATAGTCAACCTACTGTGGCTGGAGAATTTACATGCTTTTAGACTCAGCTCTCCTTCAAAGAACTGCTATGAAAGGGTAGGACATTCATTGATTCTATCTAAGAATGTGGCTCTGTAGGAGCAGTACAGTAAAATACTTGGTAAAAGAGAGATTAAATGACAGATATAATGTATTATTTTAGAATTTTGGCAAAGTATCTTATTTTTAAACTTACAGTGTTTATTAGCAATTGCTAACATTTTATTACCTTTATTTATTGTATAATTTATGTATTGTATTTTGTACCTGTATGTGCAGGTAAGAGGACAATGTGCAAGAGTCAGTTTTCTCCTTCTACCATATGGGACCTGGGGATTGAATTCAGTCCGTCAAGCTTGCAGTAGTCTTCCTTTAAACCTTTTTTTTAATTTTAAAGATTTAATATTATGGTTCTTAACTATAGGTGTGTGTGTGTGTGTGTGTGTGTGTGTGTGTGTGTGTGTGTGTGTGTGTGTGTGTGTAGATGCTCACAGAGGCCAGACACATCTGATTCGCTGGAGCTAGAGTTACAGGCATTTGCAAACCAGCAACATGGGGACTAAGAACTAAACTTAGGGGCTCTGACCTTAATCTTTGCAGCTACCAATTAGAAAAATATGTAAGATATGCTTAAAACAACCCTTGTAGACCTATATGTGTGATTTAAAGAGCAAAACAATAAGTGGTTTTTGGTGGATTAAAATCTTGGATTTTTTTTTAGAACCAAAGCTGGAGTTTTTTTTCTGTTCTTTTTAAATTGCTCTAAATCTGTACATGTGGAAAAGAGGACAGGTGGTGTCAGCCTTCAGTGGTCCTTCCTCAGGTTCAGATACATGAAGGATGCCATTCCTAGTTGCACAGCACAAGACAGATTCCAAAGCACAAGTAGCCAATGTACTAAGTCCATCAATATTTAAAAACTCAGACCGTTAGAATCAGCCAGGCAATGTGCCATGTTACTTCCGGCTCTTTTTGTCCTTTACAGTAGCTTTTTTACACCAGTATAAACTACGGGATATTGGGCATGTACACATCCATTTGCTTCAGATGGCGACTAACAATAAGCCCTGAGAGTGTTTGCGTGTCATCAAAAAGCTAATAGTTTGCTATTTCATCACTAATAATAGCGTAACATAGTTATATCCTCTTATGAATTAGTTTGAACTAAAAGGAAAAGACAAAGTAAATAAAATAAGAAAGACAAAAACACATTAACATCAACATAACATGATAAGTATTATCATATGATTTTTTTTCCCTTTAAGTAGTATAAATACAAAGGAAATAAATTCTAAGAAAACAGAGTATATTGGGTTTCTCCAGAGAAGCAAAAACAACAGGATGTCTATAGATATAAAGAGATAGAAATGTTATGTAGATAGAACCATGTGATCATAGACGCTCAGAAGTTGTTCAGTGGCCTGTGTGTAAGCCGCAGACCCAGGAAAGCTTGTGATGGCCTTCAAATACAAACCCCAGTGCCAAGAACCTGAGAATCATTGCTGGAAGTCCTGGTCCAAGACCAAAGCTGTGAGAGTCAGAAATTCTGGCATGTGATGGACAGCCTGGAACAGAGGACAGACTCCTATTCCTTCTGTTTGATTCTGTCCTGGCCCTTGGGGGACTGGGTGTGGCCCTCCCAAGTTGTCAAGGAAGCATCTTGTTTACTTTCATTATTGATTTGAATGCTAATTTGATATAGAAACAACTTTATGAAATAATGCTTACCAGGTATTTGGGCATCATAGTTAAGGCAATACATGAAAGGAATCAGTTTCCTCATGACACTGAACTCTACTTTTTAGCTTTAGAAGATAAAAGTTCTAATTTGGTGCATCTGCTGACCCTTCTAGCAAATACCTCCACTGTGTTAAATCTCAGTGTACCAATGTGAGGTCATTGAAGGCAGAATCAGGAAGAAAGTATGCAGTGTCCTTTGACCCTGAACACACTTCTGTAGATCAAGCCAGTCACCACTTTATTTAAATTTAAAACCGTTTTCTAATTGTTAGATATTAGTTTATTATATATTGTAGAGGTTGGGGTAAAGTAAATTAATTCTTTACCTAGAAGTACTGAACTATTTCTTTTTTAATATATTTTATTAATTTATTCATATTACATCTCAATTGTTATCCCATCCCTTGTAGCCTCCCATTCCTCCCTCCCCGCTGAACTATTTCTAATGCTGAACACTTACTTAGGTCATCTCTAGGAGATGTGCCTTTTTCTGTCAATATAGTATAATTTCATCAACTGCTCATGACAGAAGGCCCCAAGTTGGCAGTGATGATTTCTTGATAGGGGCATAAAGTATATGGTCTTAAAACAACTGTTTGGGATAAAGTACTGCCTCCAGTACCCAGGATAGGTGTAATACTGACTGTTGTTCTGCCTTGTTCTTTTCTGTAAATTAAAGATATTATAAGCGCAGCTAATTTATGTAATTGAAGTTAAAAGCACTGGATTAGTAAATATAACTTATGA
The DNA here is from genome assembly GCF_903995435.1 of Acomys russatus. Classification (NCBI taxonomy): domain Eukaryota; kingdom Metazoa; phylum Chordata; class Mammalia; order Rodentia; family Muridae; genus Acomys; species Acomys russatus. Next base: position 31,118,284 of record NC_067148.1, on the reverse strand, counting down.
CTTCAAAGAGAAATGAGGCTTAGTTTCCCATCAGCTGATTTATTAACCAATCGATGCACTCGTGCTTTTTTGTACATTTGTATTTAAATGCACCTTATTTAATCACTATTACTGACTTGTTGACGTGAACCCCACACAGCAGCATTATATCTCACATGTGACATCCTTGCCTTTGTAGCGTCTCATCTTCTCTCTGTGGTCCTTCTAAATAGTGAAATCACAGACGAAAAAGTGTGAACAGGTGAAAAAACTTGGTACAAAAATAAGCTACTAAAAGAAAAAACAGTGAGAACCAGGACAAGAAGGCAGAGAGAGATTTGCCTAGTTTGACCACAGATTGAAACAAATTTTTCACTATTCATGTCCATGCCTTTAAATGACCACAGAAGTACCACAGATATTGATTTGGGAGTTAATTCCCTGTCAAAGATAAGTACAGCTGGACACTCATTAAGGTAACAATCAGTAGTACACTGTTATCAGAAAGACCCTGGTCCTCCTGGAACTGAACTCTTCTATGTTTTATTTAGACATTTTCAAGAGAGTATTAGGAAATGGAAAAAGGATAATGGTGTGTGTGTGTGTGTGTGTGTGTGTGTGTGTGTGTGTGTGTGTGTGTGTGTGTGTAGTACTGAGAATTATAAGCTCTTTTTGGTAAACTCTCAGGAAGGGTGGGGTCAGGTGCTTATCAAGTTTGCCTTGAATGAAGAGTACACTCTCACAGCTCTGAGGGTTAAGGCCATCTAGGAAAGCCTTGAGCTCCTGCAAACTACATTAGTATTTAAGTTCTTTTGTGTTGGCAAAAGAAAGTGAGTGGAACCATATTCCTGATGACAGTTTCATAGGCCAAATTAGAAACTACTTTTGAAGAGTGCTCAGGTGACTTTGACTGGAGTTTGATCAAATAGAAAATCTTTGCTATATGAAGAAATTTTAACAAGTCATGAAACTTGCAAATATGGAGTCATAAGTAATGAAGGCTGGTTTAACTTGGTGACCTTGTGTGTCAGTTGTTTAGAACAGTAAGCGAGAAATGTGATCATAAACTACAGTGTAAATAGACAAATTGTTATAAAGTTACTTGCCTTGGACTTTATATTACCTTGCCATGAATTGCCATTTTGATTTTTTTTAATCTTCTATTTTTCCAATTTTATGCTTCCATTTTTCCCTACTGTTATCAGTGTGTGCTACTCTGAAATCTTTATCCCCACCAGACTCTCATCTCTACTTTCGTACAGAAATCTCAAGGCCCTTAAATCTCTTATACAAAATGACATACTTTAGACATATGTAATGGTTAATCTTGTCAACTTTGTTGAATAAAGAAGCATCTAAGACATCGGTTCTCAACCCCTCTGGGGTCAAAGGACCCCTTCACAGGAGTCACTTACGACCATCCAAAAAAAAAACCCAGATATTTATACTACAATTCATAACAGTAGCAGTGAATAAACAATGAAAATAATTTTATGGTTGGGGGTCACCACAACATGAGTTGTAGTAAAGGGTTACAGCATTCCACAGACAATTAACCTTGGGAAACAATTTGCCCTGGGTGTAGACAGCATTATCCTGTGATCTGGGGACTCAAATCAAATAAAATAAAGGGAAAAAGAAAAGGCACACTACCTCAGTCCTTGCAGCCCCGATGCCTCCCCCCCCCACCCCCGTGCTTCCTGACTGTCTTGAATGAATGACCTCTTTTCCTATATGCCTCTCCCTTCCTCCATGATAGTCATCCTCACGTCAGGGTCTAAGGCAATACAATGAGCTTTTAGGGTGAAATGAAACCTTGAGACAAGACTAAACTTTCCACTTTTTAATGTTATAATGCCAGGTCGTTTGTCACAGTAAATACAATTCTAGCATATCAGATAACGTACACTTTTGCCTCCCTTTTGATATAGATTGAATTGTCTCTAGATAACCTAAACCACTGAATACAGAGATCTCACCGGATTTGAGCCTATTGGAAAACAGTCTTTGGTGTAAATGCAGATTTATGGCCATAGAAAGATGTTACCTTTATACGCTTGCTATTTAGAGTTTTACTAAGATCTTGCCTGAGTGATGCTCTAAGATCATTTGTCTATGGTGTTGCAGTACACTCTGTAGTAAATTTTATTTAGATGTCAACATCTTCATTAAACAGTCAATTGAATTCCATATTTACAAATAGAGATATTTGTTTCCTGTGATCACATATTTTACATAATTGTTCATCTAATGCAAAGTACTTTCACTAAATAAATGGTCTTGATTTTGAAGTAAAAAAAAAATGTAGAAATCACTTTAATTTATCCCAGTAATATGCAGAATTCTAAGAGGTTTAAAAATAGCTTTAAAATAAAGTTTTGTACATAAGCTAGAAGATGTGGGAAATCCCTCACTGGCCTTGGATGTATGAATCACAGTGTGGGGACTTTTAGCCATTTATCTTATGTTTATGTTTATCTTATGTTTATGATATATATATTCACAAGGAATCTTTATTTTTAAAAAACCTATGATAAATGTTATTATTTATATTAAATTACATAAAACACAGTACAATATCATGACTTACTAAGTGACATGAAGTACTAATTCCAGTACTTCATTTTGTTAATAGAACTTTTGTTTCACCTCATGAAAATCAGAAAAGAGTGCCTGGTAGGAAAGATCGATTTATTCAAGGGTGGCTTCAGAGAAAATGGAGAAGATGTGCCTGTGTCAAATCTCCATCGTCAGAGGTGGGAGATGTTGGATATGTTGAGGACATTTGTGGGACACACTGATTTACTATGAAACGGTGTGTAAAATCTCAAGTGGAGACTTACTTTTCCTCTCCAGGGCTCTGCCTCTCCTATTTTGATTTCAATGTGAAAGTTGATGGGACCTGGGACTTCCTGCATATTCTTTATAGATAGAGGAAAGCGCTATGTTTCTGCACGTCAGTTGATTTGAGGAGAGGGGTAGGTATTCCAGATGCTTTTCTTCCGGGAGGTATGGTAAAAATGTTAGAGAACCAAAAGATGGCGCTCGTGGGTTCCCCCTTCTCCATTAACATTGCAGATCAAATGACAAGACAAGGATGATGTGCATGGGTTTATTTCTTACACAGTCTCTAAGCATTAGGTGGTCGTCATAAGCCTGTTTTTTTCCAGCTATGCGTTACAGCATTTCCTGTAGGGATCCTCACCCTAATGGCCCCACCTTACACTTTCAAAAGAGGAATAAATGCGCAACCTCTTCTTCAGGTCTTTTAAAAAGTATTTTGACGCCCAGCTTTCTTTTAGTGTTGTGTAATGCCATTAAGCACATTTTAAAAATTTGCATATACACTTAAGCCTGAGATTTTTGAAGGTATCATTTTAAATTAAACACTAATTATGTTAAAAAGCATAAAATAAAGCCCCTCACTTAAGGCATTTGTATGTTAGACTGACTTTCTCTTAGATTGGGCTTATATAAGAAAAATGCACTCTAAAGGAAGAATGTTTGAGCTGAAATAGTAGATATATTCATGAATTTATTTTTGCAATTAATTAGAAGTTGAAAGTTACCAAAATAATAAAAGTCAAATCAAAGACATAAGGACATAAAATAGAGATAAAGGGAAATAAAAGATAAATACATGGGAAGTAAGTTAAGAAATAGCTATTGTGGGTACCCGAGATGTCTCAGTCGATTAACATGCATGCTGCTGAGCTGAAGTATCTCAGTTCCAATCCCAGAACCTTAGAGGAAGTAAGTCCACACATGTGGCCTCCATGTGCAAACTGTGGTATCTCTGTGCCCCACAAAATGAACAAAGGGGAATAATATAAATGAATTTCTAAAAAGAGACAGCTTTGCTTGAAAACTAACTTCTTCGTACAAACTGATAGGAAAACAGCAGAGAGACAAAGAGAGAACTATGAGACTCCAGTGTTGTTGCTCCTATGGAAATGTAGGAGTCATTTTTACTCTTCCTGTACTGTCATGCTCCATCACATTTGTCCGTTTTCACCTTGGGAAGGGATTCTGAATGGACCCTCCTCCGTCTCTGGCAGCTAATTCGTCTCGCTCAAGTCTGTTCCTCCAGCTGCCCACCCGGGATGCTCTCTGCCTCAGCCAGTGACATCTCCAGATTCCCTCTGTTCTTTCCTTCCTTGAGCTCTGTAAAAGACCTATCTTTTCCATTTGCTTTGGGAAAACATATGAACTTTAATCAATGAACAGCTGTTGTCTATTCCTTGACAACAGAAATGTGTGCATTCCCAAATAACTAAAGTGAGTTTAAAAATAAAAGACAAACAACAACTATGAATGTGTACCATATTTTACTATCAGTGAATTTAATGTGTCAGGGCACAATTTACCAAATTACACATTCTTTCTGTATATACATGTTCTTTCTGTATATGAATTTATTAACTAATATTATAATAAAATATATTTTAATAGTATAACATTTTTCTAAAACAGACCAAAAGGTTGCAAATAGACATAGTTGACAGCATGGGAGATATATCAATGTGTGAGTGTGTGAGTGTGAGTGTGTGTGTGTGTGTGTGTGTGTGTGTGTGTGTATATGTGTATATATATATAATATATATATAAGATATATGTATATTGTATGCCTCGTAACATATTGTTGCACACATAAACTTGAATAAATATGTCTATGTTAATTCAAAACACAATTTAAAAAACTGTAACAGTTTATTATTTTTTATGCAAAAACTGCATTTTTATTATATTCAACACCCTAACATACTTCCCTCCCTCCCTCCTTCCTTGTATCCCCCCTCCCACCCACGGCTACTTTCATGACCTCTGTTTTGGTTTTGTATGTAAATGACCCCACTGAGTATACTCAGTGCTGTCAATATAAGAATGGGTGTGGGGCCATTCATTGGAACATGGGTGGGCTTCCTGGCACTACACCCTTAATGAAAACCAGTTCTTCCTCCTCCAGTAGTCACCAGTTGTCAGCAGCTCCTTCCCTAGGTGTGAAGATGCATTAAACCCTCATTCATTCTTCCTGGAATTTTACAGGTTGACCTTGTGCAGATCTTATGCAGGCAACCACAGTGGCTGTGAGCTTATGAGTATAGTGCTTCTGTCGCAGTCAGAAGACACTATTTGACCCACTGTTCAGCAACTTCTGATGCTTGTAATTGTTCCTACCCTTTTCTACATTGCTGTCTTATATTTGGAAGAGGATATGTGTGTGTGTGTGTGTGAGAGAGAGAGAGAGAGAGAGAGAGAGAGACAGAGAGAGAGAGAGAGAGAGAGAGAGAGAGAGAGAGAGAGAGAGAGAGAGAGAGACAGGCAGAGACAGAGAGAGAGAGACAGAGAGACAAAGACAGTAAATGTATAAATTCTGCTCCCCAATTGTCCCTCTGATATGTCATTAAAGCACCTTACAGACACTTGATGAGCAGGGAAGAAAAAAGGGATGGACTTCCTTCAGCCAGAGGAGAAATTAGGAGATGAAGTAGCAGGGTCCAGGAGGATTGATTCAGCCATGAGTAGAGGTCTAAGGAAGGAGCTGGAGACAAGGAAAGCTACAAAGTACAGATGTTTGCTGAGAGTGCCACAAAATAGCAGCATAGAGGGTTAAGAACAGACTTATGCTCAGGTTGTGTTGGGAAGCCTTGTATAATAAGAGTCTCACTTATTTGTGTGATAGATGGGTTAAGAAGCTAAAAGAAGAAACAAACACAGTTTTATAAAAATAATTGTAACATACCACATTCTTCAGCATATAAGGAGACATTTAAACCATGAAAAATACGTGCCAAAGTCAGGGGTCATCTTATATGCCTGGTACTTACCTGAACCTCGTGCCCCTTTGCTTCATTCATCCAACAAATATAGTGAGGCGTGCCATGGCTGATTCCCAGCTCTGTGCAGGGAGTGTAAAGCAGGGAGGAGCAAGCTGCACACATCTTCCTGTACCTTGAGGAGGAGAACGTGAGCGTGGATTGGCTCTCCACCAGAACTCGCCAATTCTACTCTGAGGGCTGCATGTCTTCTGATTGAGTATGCCTTATAAAGGAGCAGTGTAGGCTGGCACTGGCTGGCTGTGCCATGCCTGCAAATGGACACATGCCCAAGTCAGCTGCACAGGGTGTGCATTGGAAAGGGGTAGTCTTATATGGCAAGTATATTCCAAACCATATTTTAACTGGAAAAAAATATATACACACATTCACACTATATTTTAACTGGAAAATACACACACACGCACACACACATATGCCATTAATAGCCTCACATGTAAACCCATTATTATTTTGCTAAGTAACCACAACATTAATCTGCACTCTAATTCATATCTTATATTCATACATTAATGCACCTTGAGCACTCATCAGAACCTCACATCTGGTAAAAGTGAAAAGCATAGATGTCTGTGTTCTGCTCAGTCATAAGGAGGGGAAATCTTACTTTAAGTTAAGACAACTTTTCTATATACAAAGTATTTTGATGTTAGAGTGTAATTCTTATAGTTTGAATTGTTCTTGTTATGAAAAACCTTATGTTTTACTTCTGTATATTTTTGTTATATTTCCAGCAGTCTGTTATCAAAATTAGGAAATGGCATTTTTGTTTGCTCAGGTATTGATCGTCTCAGATGCTTTTGTTCTTTTTATACACTAACGTTTCTGCCTGGTACCATTTTCATTCAGTATGAATAACTTCAATTCAGTATGTCTTGCAGAAACGATTTCCAGGCGATCAATTCTTTTTTTCAGTTTTCATTGATCTGAAATTTTGTTTCATCCTCATAAATAATGGTATTTTTAGCTGCATCTCTAAATCCAGCACTTTTGAAAATATAATTCTTCCTGGTTTATTTCCAGTGAGAAGTCAGCTGCCATTTGGAGCCATGTTCTCTTGCATGATCTTATTTATTTTAAAACTATGACAACTTTTAGAGTTGTTGTTATTGTTTATTTGTTTTAGGTCTTACTTTGACATTTTGACTATGATACGCTGTGTGCATTTTGTCTGTTATTGGATTTTTAAATTTTTGTTGAATCAGAACTATGATATTTTTCTTTAAATTGGAAGTAATTTGAGCAATTTTGGAAATGTTTCTTAACACTCTACCCTTCTCTGGAAATTCAAGTACATATATGATATACCTTCTGATATTTTTCAACTGATAACTAAAACTACATTTTAAAATTTTTTTCAATATCTAAATAGATATTTTATTCATGTCATCATTTTTTATTTTATAAACTTATCTCACTATACACAAGCCCTTGTTTTATCATTTTCACTTATCTTAAGAGACATATTTCTAATATATTATAACTACATACTCTTTTACATACAGGGACATTCTTGTAATATTTTTCATAGTTGTTAATTTTCAACAGTTAATTTAGGGTCTATTTAATTCACCACTTAAATTTTGTTTTCTTGATTATGGTTCATATTTTTCTATATCTTCATACACATAGAAAATTTTGCATACACTGTATACTCCTCATGAATGTGAATCAGATATATATATGCAGTTTTCATATGTAAGGCAGGGTTCTGTTCTTGTTAGTTCCCTTTCATATTTGGTCTTATTTTTGGCAATACAAGTTATATCTGTAGTATTGAGCTTAATTCATGAATACAGTATCTGATTCTATGGTAGAGCCTCTCTGGAGTTCCATGTGAACGGCTTCGGTATTCAGTAAGGTAATGTCACTCTGGATAAAATTAGACTTTACATCCTCCTGGTGGTCTCCCATCCATGGTGTCATTGTGCTGCTGCTGAGGGAAGAGCAGACATGCCCTCCAGACCTTGCCATATCAGAGTCTGAGGAAATTCCATCTAGACCCTTATGAACAACTCGTAGTGGTGCCTTGGCTCCTTTTTTCATAGAATTCTGCAAGTTCCAGGGAACTCATACTAGGGAGTAATCTCACTACACACACTCCTGGGATATTCTACTTCTAAGTGTAAAGTCATGGTCATCAAATAGTGGACAACCGAGATTTCCCCCTTTCTCTCAAGTGTACGACCATGGTGTACTGTGTTTAATTTGTAGAAAAATAAATGCCTTAAATATAAAATATATGTTGTATTATATCTTTATTTTGTTGCAAGAGAATTGCTGTATTTCTTCTCTGTCATGGTTGGAAATCTGAATCTTAGGAAATCATTTTTATTGTTCCATAAAAGAGGTAAAGGAGACTGACATAGACAGATTGATGGCTCTCAGGGTCAGGAGCATTTACAGTTACTGTAGAGCCCATGACCTGAGAAGCTTTGCAACAAGCCCCATATACTATATTTTAAAGCACAAAAATAGAAAGAATGTCAGTGATCAACTCAGTAATAAACTTGGAGAGATGCTTAGGGAACACAGTAATTCTGAATAGACTTAGGAGATTGTCCTTCCTGCAGCCAAGAAGTCTGAATGTCTTTCATGTGTCAATAATATTTAGCATGTAGGTACTCCCATATGAAAACAAATAAAAAACATACAGAACTAAATCCAGTGCCAATGAAGAACTACAAAAATTGAAAAATAAGTTACATGCCAATTACAGTGGAGAACATAGTACATAAAAATTCCTAACTGTGCATGGTGGCTTATGCCTTTAATCCCAGCACTCAGGGAGCCCAAGCAGGTAGATCACTGTGGGTTTGAGGCCAACTTGATCTACAAAGTGAGTCCAGGACAGCAAAGGCTACAGAGAAAAACCTTGCCTTGGAAACAAAACAAAACAAAAAACAAAAGAAAGAAATTCCTGAGATAACAAAACAAGAACTCAGACAAATGAAGAATATTGAGAAATGACTGAAATGAAAAATGAAGCTCTTGATTGATTTCTCACCCTGAACAAAGCACACAGATAGAATAAAATGAATACTGACCAACAAAATGAAAGTAGGGCAAATGAAACAAAGCGGAACGAAAACGGTGTTTCCAAAAATATAAAATTAAGAAAAAATAATTTTGGGAGGACACCTTTCCTTGACTAAGAAAAGGAATATTAGCTGACCAGTCTTATGATATCATGCACATTAATCTTTGAGTCTCTTATGCTTGTTGAGTGCTGTTGTGCACTCAAGAACATCTTTATTGCCGTTGGCTGTGGGGGAGGGAGGTGTGATGACTTTGCCTCAGACCTTACCAATGGAATGAGAGTGTATAAAGCAGATGGGAGGAAATAAGAATATCTTTTATGTTCATCCTCCTTACAGAAATGAAAATGATTCTAAAATGAGTTAATTAATTTTTAATTTTTGGATGTATTTTTTAAGATTATTATTACTATATTTTATTTTTGATATTATAATATTTTATACAAATTATAATTGCATCTCTACCCTCTGTTTAATCTCTATAAACCCTCCCACATATTCTGTCCCACCCATTTTCAAATTCATGGCCGCTTTTTTCTCTAATTGTTATTAATGCATATATATGTATATATATTATTTTATATACATATATTTTTTGTTTACTTGTATGTATGTTTTCAGGATAGCCATTTGCTATTGGCTAACCCAGGTGTGCTTCTCCTGATGAAGACTATTTCTCTCACTTGCAGCATTCCTAAGTTGACTCTAGTTGTGTATGTAAGTTTGAGTCCTCCTGGGCTTTTCCCTGTCCACTCAGGCTTTCCTCTCGCTGTCTTCCTTGTCCAGCATATGTGTTATTCTTAAAAGTAATATCTGAGTCTGGCAATATGGCTCAGTGGGTAGAGATACTTACACACTCAGTGGCCTGAGATCCACCTTCAGAACACATGTGAGATAGAAAGAAAGTACTGAATCCACAGGGATGACCTCTATCACTGTATATGTATCATGGTGGAAACACACACACACACACACACACACACACACACACGTTAGTAAAACTTTTAATACTGAAAGTAAATAAAAATAGTAATGTCTTATATTGAAAAGATATTTATTTGACTTTAATCCAGTCTTTTAATTATATCTGTTTTATGATTAAACTGTAATTTAAATTGTATATTTGCTCTCTTCTATCTTTTATAATCAACCTTTGTTTTTCACTTTCTCATCCTGTACCCGCCTCACTATCCTATCTCTCCCTAGAGCTGTAAGTAGAACAATATTTAAAGTTGTATACTTCAAGAAATGGGATTATACTGTGAAATTTCAAAGAAAAATTTTGTACTCATGCATTTCAAATCATTAGTAAATAGCAGTTAAGTTTTTATAAAAATAACTCATTTAAGAAAGAAAAAATGTACTATGAATTTTAAGAATGAAAGAAGTCCAGTACTGTAAGACTGAAGCATAAGTATAAATGTCCAAATACATGGGTCCATCTCACAGGCGATGCAATACATATTTCTTTTTTTGTTTTGTTTTGTTTTTTTGTTTGTTTTTTATGGTTTTTTTGAGACAGGGCTTCTCTGTGTATCCTTGGTTGTCCTGGACTAACTTTGTAGACCAGGCTGGCCTCAAATTCAGAGCAATCGGACTGCCTCTGCTTCCTGAGTGCTGGGATTAAAGGCGGGTGCCACTACCGCCCAGCTGCAGTACATGTTTCCTATAGAACAAGATTTAGTAGTAAGTGTTTTAGGTTCATGAGTCATGTAATCTTTGCTGTAACTACTAACACCTGTTACTGCAGTTGAACGTGTTCCAATGTCCAAGCAAGTTAACCCATTTATAAAATGTTATTTATAAAAGTAAGAAGTTAATTCACAGGCTGTGGCATAGACACCAGTACATATTGATATTTCAACTTTAATCATAAAAACATTATGAGCCAACAGACTAAGGCTATATAACGCAATGATACAGCACTTAGTAAGTGTTCAGGAGACCCTACATTTAATTCCCAGAACCACAAAATAAACAGGAAAACATTAAAAAATATTATTGAGATCTTCTCTCAACAATAACTGTCTTCATTAATTTTTAATTTTGGAAGCTGCTAACCTGAACTCCGGGTTCACTCAAGTATTTAAGTTTTATCCCTTCTCAAGTCTCCGATGGGCTTGAAGACCAGATAGTTTAGTTGGTCAATTAAGCTTAGTAGGTTAGGGGTTAAGATGTTCTTAGATCAAGATGGATGTTTTAAGTTAATAGAGATGACATATGATAGATAGAGAATTTAGATCCAACAAGGTAGGAAAGATGTCTACTTCAAGTTTCCCAAATACAAATAGCCAAATCACTAGGAATATTATTAGCCAATCTTCTAAATGTTAAGATAAATTAACACTGAATAACCTTAATTTGTTTAATAACTTTATTACATTTTACTGATATGCTACTAAAATACTTCTCTTAATATTTAAAGGGAGAGTAGTATGAATCTATATTCAAATTCAAATAAACCTTAATATTTTTGGTATCTTAAAATAAATTTGCAAGTGAGGAAAAAAACATTCCTAACATCTCCAAGACACTGGGCTTCATGAGCTCTCTCCTTCTATTTCATATTTGCCCACTTGATCAAAGACTCTCATGGTGGAAATGTGTTGAACATGAGTACATGGTGTTAAGTCATTTCCTCTGTCTGAATAGTATATCTGCCACACAGAGAGAACCCTTTCCCCTGCTGGTTCTTGTCAGGTCAGGATGGAATCCAGCCTTCTGCATCTGGTGTAGTGTTGCTCACCACACCGTATGATCGCACGAGGCACAGCAAAGCCAGAGAGGCGATGCACAGAGATCAACTGGTTGATGCTCCTGTTAGTGATGTATTTGTGCTGACCCCTCTATTCTGAGCCTTTTAATTTACTGATTCTGCTTTCTCTATTTTTAAAATGGGTTTATGAGTAGCATTGCTTTTAAATGATCTGCCACTACAGACGAAGGTGCTTCTGCCCAGTATGTGCCCTGATTTAAGGGACAGTCCGTCCATAAAATGGCCAAGGCTGAAGATAGCGTGGCCTCTACTTCTCGCTCATTTCCTGTGTTTTAGATCAATGGCCCTCAAACTTCAGCATGCATCTGAATTCCCTGGAGTGTTTGCTAAAACAGATTGGTGGGCGTCACTCCAGAGTTTCTGATTCAATAGGTTTGAGATGAGGCTGAGAATTTGCATTTTGGATGCGGTCCCAAGTGATACTGCTACTGCTAGTCTGAATGAAGCACTTTGAAAAACACTTGCTTAGATTCTCATCCCCAAAGGCAAATTACAGTTACCAGAGGAGCCATTAACACGCCGATGCGTGGATCCATCATGGATCAATTGAAAGGGCTTGAAACTGGAGATGATGACGTTCCAAAAGTGTGGCCAGTCATTGTAATGTGCAAGCAAGGCTGAGACAACACACAGAGAAATGGAGACCTAAGAAAGTTTACTTGATCTTAGGGATTGGTGGGAGGTTTTCTTTTCTTAACTCATTCTTTAAGTATATAAATTGAAGCCAATTTTTATGTACTTACTTCATGACATAAATAAGTAATATAGGAGCAATAAGAATTTTCCAGTGGGTAAAAGTGCTTATGATCAAGCTGGTGAGGGAGGAGCCCCCTGAGTCAGAGGTCTAGGGGAGGGAAGTAGGGTGGGAGAGGGAGGGAGGGGGGGAACAGGAAAATAAGAGCGAGGGGATAACAAACAGGATGTAGTGTGGATAAATTATAATAAAAACTTAACTCAAACAAACAAACAAAAACCTTTCTTTTGGCGGTTTGTGACGGTCTCACTTTATAATGCATGCCATTCTGGAATGCCTTGCTAGCCTCCTTCAGAGTATTAGATTACAGGTATGGGCCGCTATGCCTAAGATACTGTTTTTAGTATGTATTATATAAGATATTAAATATGTTATACATAATATATATTGTATGTGTTTACTATTTTTGGTTACTTTGCTTTTCTGTCCTTGGGGTTGATTTTTTTTCTTAGCATTGCAGCGGAAGTAAAAGCATCTAGACACTCAGTCCTGAACTCTTTGTCCTTGCTCCCTCTCCACAGTGAACGGTGCAGATATACTTTATATGGCCACACGGACTCTGTGAACAGCATCGAGTTTTTTCCTTTCTCGAACACTCTTCTCACCGCTTCTGCAGACAAGACCTTGTCTGTGTGGGATGCACGAACAGTAAGCAAATCACCTGCCCTCTCCCCAAATTAATTAGGCTAAGCATCAGTAGGCATTCCTTAGGTAATGGGTACAACTTTAAAAGTATTTAAAGGAATGCAGGGTTGAAGTAAGTTGTTATAGTGTGTGAGTCTGTATGTCTGTGTGTAAGTCTCTGTATGTGTGAGTCTCTGTGTGTGTCTGTTTATGTATCTGTGTGTGTGTGTGTTTGTGTGTGAGTGAGAGAGAGAATCTCTGTGTGTGAGTCTGTGTGTGTGTGTGTGTGTGTGTGTGTGTGTGAGAGAGAGAGAGAGAGAGAGAGAGAGAGAGAGAGAGAGAGAATCTCTGTGTGTTAGTCTGTGTGTGTGTGCGTACGTGTGTGTGTGTGTGTGTGTGTGTGTGTGTGCATATGTCTGTGGGACTGTGGCAATATGCTATTGCTTGTACATGGGGGTCAGAGGACATGTTTTCAGTGATGTCAGACTGAAACACAGGTCATCATGCTTGACCCACCCACTGACCATCTCACTGTTCCCCAAGAGAGAGAAAAAACAGCAATAAAGAAAAAAGAAGGTAAAACACAATTTTTTAAAACACAGATTTACAAAATTTGAAGAATGTTTTCACATTTGTTTTAACAATGTCTGATGAGAACTATGAAGAAATCCAATTGATTCCAAGATAAAATGTTCCTACTTACCAGTTCCTCAATAAATTAGAAAAATTTTTATTATTAAAATTAGATCATTCAAATTGTGAAATAAAATGAAAACATTAAGAAAAAAATTGAAATCAAATTCTGCATATAAAAATGACAATTCTAATCAAACAGTAGTTTCACCAAGGCCACACTAGTTCTGGGGACTTTGTTTCCAATTTTTGAAATTATTTAAGAAATAAAGCATGACAATTCTCTCCTACATATCACTCATATTTAAAGCTCAAATTACATATGTTAATTTACAATTATATGTCATGTTTTGTGTGTACAATATGAATTATTACTAGTTTTGATTCAGATGATCCATGAAATACTTAACGTATATGAATTTATAGTTGGATAGTATGAAGTATTGAAAGGTTAACAGCGTTGTCAATTCTTTTCTCCCTGTGATAGTTAAGAACTCAGTGATGAACTGACAAAGGTCAGAATGCTTGATTTCTAACATCAGTGTCCTCCCTGGTATTATTCGTCTTTTACTACTTAAAATATGTAAAGTTCTTGATAAGCAATCAATTATCTGGGTATACAAAAGGTCTGGACTTAAAGCAAGATGAATGACTTCCTTCTCCTATTAAAGAAGTAGTAACAGTTCACTTTTGCCACGTCAATATGATCAATTACGCTTGTGGCACCTCTAAAATATTTTTGATGAAATAAGAAAATCCCAGTGGATTATAGTCCCATAAATTAGTTTTAAACTTTCTTTCCCACAGTCAAACATATACTAGTCTTAAATCATTAACTTACCATAGCATCTTATTATTACAGATAATGAATGTGGAGACTTGGAAGTCAATCTCCCAGCCCACTAGGCGGATCTGTGCTAAGTTCTGTGGGGGATGAGGCATGATATAAATCTTTATAATTACCAGATAGAGAGCGTAAACGAGCAAAGACTTTGGAAACTCACAAACTGCTGTTTTACAGGGCTGCGTGACTTTTTTTTTTTTTCTCAAAGTTATAAAACAGTAAAGTTGTTTTATTAAAATTGAGAGCTAAGTTTGTTTTCCTGTCAGAAAATGATATATTATATAGTAAGTTTAATGAAAAATTGTGATGCCTTCCTTAAAAATCAGCATGAAAAACTCCCCATCCATGAGCAGGTTAAAGGACTGTTTAAAACAGATGAGTGAGGTTGTTTTGTCATCCCTAACTCAGTGACAATATTAAGGCTACTGGTACATGTAAGGACAAGGAATGTGTCTCATTGACACAATATGAACAACCAAAGCCCAGATGCAGTCTGGCCTGCGTCAAAGCAGGGCTGGCAATGGTCAGTGTGCCTGATAGTTCCTCACTGGGCCAGTTTACAACCTGGATGACACCTGGTGGCCTTCATTGTGGCACTTGTCCAGAGCCAACCTGGTCCTGACTTAGCTTTATCCAGAAGTGCAGAAATCCATCACTCTGAGTGCCTATGACACAGAGAAACCAAGAAGTCACAAAGGAGCTAACCTAGTGTGTTCCATTTGTGTGTGACCCTCTGGTTGTCGTCGTTGAGCCTCAGTCTCCCCAGAGTGCTGGACCCCACAGTCAAGAGCTGTGTACTCTTAGAGGATGTCACAGGACTCAGAGCTCAGGTATGCAGAGGTCTGGGGACACATAGCTGTCACCTCTTCTCCTTGTATTGTATTTATCATCCCTTTTCTTTTTTCTTTCCTTTTTTTTCTTGGAAAATGTATTTTTCTACTTAATATATCTTAATTGCATGTCCCCTCCCTCTACTTGTCCCAGTTTCTCCCCACCTCCCTACCCGCATCTGGATCCATCCCCTTTATGTCTCTCATTGGGAAATACTCAGATTCCTAAGACATAATAATAAAATAAAATATACTAATACAACACAAACTAACTCATTGGTCTTAGACAAAACAAACAGAAGAAAATGAGCACAAGAGACAGGAATCCACTGGTTCATACACTCAAGAATCCCATAAAACACTAAACTGGAAGCTATACTATATATACAATGGAACTATAAGGTACAAAAAGAGAGGAAACATATATTAATAAAATAAATAAAAATAAATAAAAAAGGAAGCACTCTGACTGACTATTATCAGACAAGGAATCTTCAAGGATGCCACTGAGTTGTTTGTAGTCTGCCATCTACTGTTGGGCATGCAGCCAGCCCTTAAGAGTAGCTTTGCTCACCTCCTCCCCCCAATGAGACTAAATTTTCCTTTGCAAATAGTTATCAGTTGGAGATTGCTTCTGGGTTAGGGAGGCCGCATGTGTGCATGCTCCTTTCACCTCTACAGCGTCATCTGTTGCAACCCCCTGCATGCCCTGCGCATGTGGTCTCAGTCTCTGAGTTCATATAGCTGCCAATCTTGTTGATTTAGAGGGCCTTATTTTTTTGTGTGTGTGTCCTCATTCCTTCCGGCTCTTGTCGTCTTTCTGCCTCCTTTTTCCTAGTATTCCTGAGCCCTGCGTGGAGGAACGTAGTGAAGAAATCCCATTTAGAGCTGCGTGCCCTGAGGCCCCTCACTCTCTGCATATTGGTTGTTTGGCGGTGGACCTTTACCTTTGTTCTCATCTGCTGCTAAAGGAAATGTCTCTGATGAAGGCCTAGCAAGGCACTGATGTATAAGCATAGCAGAATGTCATTAGCAGTCATTTCATTGTGACTTTTTTTTCTAGGAACAGTGGCATTTGGTTTTACTCTAGGTCACTAGACTATCTAGTCTGAGGTTCTTGATCACCCAAGCAGTTTTAGTATAGGTTACGTCTTATGGGTTGGGCCGTCTTCCACAAGCTTTGTGCCATCGTTGCACTAGCATACTTGCAAGCAAGGCACCATTGTTGATACAAGGGTTTGTGGCTGGGTTGGCATCTAAATTTCTCCTTTGTTATCATGAAAAGTACCTTCTTGTACCAGAGAGGCTAGCACACAGGGGTGAAGGCTTTATGTAGGCACCAGATCAACTTTTCCATGTTCAATGAATTGTGTAGGTGTTGCCTTCAGCTTTAGAGCTTTGCCATCTTTTGTGGGGAGTAATCTATAGTCCTGGTGACAGCCTGGGTGTTTTGGGGTTCCCATGAGATCCTTTTGGCTATTACCCCATTAGACTTAACCCACTCTTGATACTAGAAGCTTCATTTGGTGACTACAAATGGCTCTGTAACCTCTATTATTTGGCAATTTCATCCACATCACATATATACTTAACAATTCTACAGTATTAGGTTTCCATTCTGCTCCTCACGTGGTAAATTTTAGCTACTTCTCACTGTATTCTTTCCATTTTCCTCCTCTTCACCAGCCCTCCCAGTTGATCCTCCTTTTCCAGTGCCCCGCCCAATGCATCCATTAACTATCTTCTCTACTTCCCTTTCTCGGGGAGATATATGTCCCTGCACTTCCCATAAAACCCTTTACTACATACCTAAGCTTCGAGGTCCTACGTATTCTAACTTAGTTATCATTGGATTAATGGCTAACATCCACATATAATGGAGCACATGCCATATTGATCCTTCTGGGTCTAGGTTACCTCACTCAGGATGATTTTTTTTTCTAGTTCCATCCATTTACCTGTGAATTTCATGATTTCATTTCTTTTGAATGTCTGAGAAATACTCCATTATGTAAATTTCTGTGTTTTCTTTATTCATTCTTCTGTCGAGGGACATCTAGGTTGTTTCTGATTTCTGACTATTGTTACTAGAGCAGTAGTGCACATGGCTAAGGAAGTGTCCTTGTGAAAGGATGGAGCATACCTTGGGTATATGCTCAAGAGTGGTAAACCTAGGTTTGAGGTAGATCAATTCTCATTTTCCTCAGGAAGTGCTCTTCTGTTTTTCACAGTGGCTGTACAGGTTTGCACTCCTACCAGTCCCTGTATTTGAGCATGAGCTGGCATGAGCTTTGTTGAAGTTAGCCATTCTTACAGGTAAAAGATGGAATCTCAAAGTAGTTTTGATTTGCATTTCTGAACTGACTAAGGACGATGAACATTTCTTTACATGCTTCTCAGCCTTTTGACTTTCTTTTATTGAGAATTCTGTTTAGATCTGTACCTCATTTTTAAAATTATATTTCTTCTTAATATCTAGGTTTTGTTTTTAACTCTGTATATATTATAGATATTGGCCCTTTGCTGGATGTGGAACTGGTAAAAATCTTTTCCCATTCTGTTGGCTGCCACTTTGTCCAAATACAGTGTCTGTAGCCCTACAAAAGCTTTTCAGTTTCATGAGGTCCCATTTATTAATGTTGATATTAGTAACTGTATTAAAAGTGCTCTTTTTGGAAAGTCTTTTCCTTTGCCAATATATTCAAGGTTATTTCCTACTTTCATTTCTATTCCATTCAGTGTATTTGCTTTATGCTTTATGTTGAAGTCTTTGATCCATGTGGAGTTGTTTTGTGTTGTGCAGTACAATATGTATAAATCTATTTGGATTCTTCTACTTGTAGCCATCCAGTTTGACCAGCACTATTTTTTGAAGATGCTGTCCTCTTTTCCACTGTGTATTTCTGGCTTCTTTATAAAAAAACATGTGTCCATAGGTCTGTGGATTTATGTCCTGGGAGCTTCAGTTCAATTCTTTTGATCAACGTGTCAGCTTTTGTGCCCAAACCATTCAATATTTATTACTAAAGCTTTGTAGTATATCTTGAGATCAGGAATGGTGACACCTACTGCAGAGCTTCTATTGTTCAGTTTTATTTTAGCAATTCTGGTGTGTTTGTGTGTGTGTGTGTGTGTGTGTGTGTGTGTGTGTGTGTGTGTGTCTGTGTGTGTCTGTGTGTGTGTTTTTTCAAATGAAGCTGATAACTTTCCTTTCAAGATCTGTGAGGAATTAATTGTTCATTGTATCTGTAGATTGCTTTTGGTAGAATGATCATTTTTACTATGTTAATCCTACCAATCCATGAGCATGGAGATAGTGCCATTTCTGATATCTTCTTCAATTTGTTTTCTTCATTGTCTAAAAGTTTTTACTATAGAAGTCTTTCATCTGCTTGGCTAGAATATCCCAAGATAATTTATATTAATTGTGGCTATATTTGTTATTTAATTAATTTATTCAGATGACATCTCAATTGTTATCCCATCACATGTATCCTCCCATTCCTCCCTCCCCCCCCCCCTCCTGCTTTCACCCTATTCCCCTTCCCTAGGTCTATGACCAAGGGAGACCTTCTCCGCCACTATATGATCATAGTCTATCAAGTCTCATCTTGGTAACCTGCTTATTCTTTCTTTGAGTGTCACCAGACCTCCCCACCAAGGGGAAGGGGTCAAATATGGGGCATCAGAGTTCATGTCAGAGTCAGTCCCCGCTCTCCACAATGTCCTGTCCATTGGCTAGATCAGAGTAGGGGGTTGATGTTTACTACTTGTATTGTCCTTGGTTAGTGCAATAGTTTGAGCAGACACCCCTGGACCCTGATCCACCTGTCATGATGTTCTTCTTGTAGGTTTCTAGGACCCTCTGGATACTTCTATTTCCCCACCTCCTATATTTCTCTTACCTAGAGTCCCAATAGGATGTCCTCACATCTATCCAATCACCTGGTAAGTGAAGGCTTTCATGGGACATGCCTTTTGGGCTAGTGCCCAATTATAAGTGAGTGTCTAGCATGTGAGTCTTTCTGCTTCTGGGTTAACTCACCAGGTATGATTATTTCTAGTTCCTTCCATTTGTCCAAAAATTTTGGGACTTCCTTGTTTTTAATAGCTGAATAGTATTCCATAGTGTAAATGTACCACAGTTTCTTTATCCATTCTTCAATTGAGGGACATTTAGGCTGTTTCCAGGTTCTGGCTATTATGAATATGGCAGTTATAAACATGGTTCAGCATATGTACTTGTTGTGGGGTGGAACATTTTCTGGGTATTTTGAAAGGTGTTGTTACTGAGTTTGAATAGAAAAGGGCTATTGAGTTTTGTGAGATAATTTTGTGCCCAGGTACTTTGGGTGAATCAATGGTAAGAATTTCTTATTGGAATTTTTAGCATCACTTATTTTATATATGTATATACATATATATACATGTATATATATCTCACCTGCAAATAAATATACTTTGACTTCTTCCTGTTGTTTATTTTTATTTATCTTATTGCTGCAGCTCAGACTTATAGTAGATAGGGAGAGGCTGTACAACCTTGCCTCATCCCTTATTTAGTGGAAACATGTTTGCATTTGTCCTCATTTTAAGCTGATGTTGACTGTGGCCTTGACTTAAATTACTTTTATTACGTTGATGTATGCCCCTTTTATTCTAGTCTTTTTGGGGCTTTTATCATACAGTGGTTTTGGATTTTGTCAAAGGCTTTTTCTGCATCTAATAAAACAATTATGTGGTTTCTGACTTTTGGTTTGTTTAGGTGGATTAGATTTATTGATTTACATATATTGAACCATGCCTGAATCTCTGGGATGAAGCCTACTTGCTCATGGTAGATGAATTTTTGATATATTCTTGGATTTGGTTTGCAAGTATTTTTTGAGATTTTTTGCATCTATATTGATATGGGAAATTGGCCTGCAATTCTCTTTCTTTCTTGAGTCTTATATGGTTTTGATATTAGGATAACTGTGACCTCATAAATCAAATTGGGCAATGGTCCATCTGTTTTTATTTTGTGAAATAATCTGAGGAGTATTGACACTAACTTTTCTTTGAACATAGGGTGGAATCCGGTTCTAAAACCATCTGGCCCCTGGCTGGTTTTTTGGTTGGGAGACATAATTATTGCTTCTATTTCACTGTTCAAATTGCTTAGCTGTTCTTCATTTAACTTGTTAAGTTGCACCTATATAGAAAATTATCCGTTTCTTTTAGACTTTCTACATTGGTGAGTACAGGGGTATTTTGTTGTTGTTGTTGTTGTTTGTTTGTTTGCTTTAAAGAATTATTTAATACATATACAATGTTCAGCCTGTACCTGCACGTGTTTCTTCCCACCAGAAGAGGACACCAGATCTCATTATAGATGGTTATTAGCTATCATGTGGTTGCTTAGGATTGAACTAAGGCCCTTTGGAAGAGCAGATGGTGCTCTTAACCTCTCAGTCTTCTCTCCAGTCTCTGAGTACAGGTTTTTTAAAGTATATCCTCATGTTTCTCTAGATTACCTTGGTATCTGTTGTTGTGTCCCCCACCATTTCATTTCTAATTTTTAAAATGTGGGTATTCTCTCTCCACTGTTTAGTTAATGTTGATAAGGAGGTGTCAATATTATTGATTTTCTCCAAGAACCAAGTCTTTGTTTCATTGATTCTTTGAATTGCATTGCTTGTTTGTATTGCCTTGATTTCAGTCGAGAATTTGATTATTTCTTGTCATCTATTCATTTTGGGGTGATTTCTTTGTTTAGAGTGTTCTAAGGTGGTTTGTTGTTGTTGCTTGTTTGTTGTTGTAGAGTTTCCAGGTGTGCTGTTACGTTACTAGTAGGAGATCTCTCCAATTTGTTAATGCCGTCATTTAGTGCTACAAACTTGGCTCTCCGACCTGCCCGCATGAGTCTCATAAGTTTGAGTGTGCTACATAGTCATTTTTACTCAATTCAGGAAAGTTTTTAAGTTTCTTGGTTCCTGTCTTAACCTGTTTTTCACTTAGTAGAGAGCTTTCCAGTTTCCATGATTTTTAAAAAGCTTTTTGTTGTTACTGTTGTTGTTGATATCTGGCCTTAATCCCTCCATGCTGGTCTGATACGATGCAAAATGTTATTTCAATTTTCTTGTGTCTGTTGAGACTTCCCTCGTGTCTGAGTATGTGATCAATTTTGGAGAAAATTCCATGAAAAGAAGGTAAATTCTTTTGTGTTTGGGTGAAATGTTCTGCAAATATGTAAGATTTGTTTGGTTTATAAAGTCAGTTAGCTTCAGCATTTATCTGTATAGTTTTTGTCGGGATAGCCTGCGTATTGGTGAAAGTATCACCCACTCTCAGTGTGTGAAGGTCAGTATGTGATTTCAGCTGTCGTAATCTTTCTTTTATGAACTTGGGTGGCTTTGTGTTTGGTGCATAGATGCCAAGAATTGATGTGTTCTAGGTGGAGTTTTCCTTTGATGAGTGTGTAGTGTCTTTCTCTATCTCCTCTGATTAGTTTTAATTTGAAGTCCATGTTGTCAGATATTAAAATGAATAGATATACCAGATTGCTTCTTAGGTCCATTTGCTCAGAATGTCTTTATTCATCCATTTTCCCTGAGGAGATATCTATTCTTGATGTTAAGGTGTGTTTCTTGGATGCAGCAGAAGGATGGATCCTGTTTTCACATCCATTCTGTATGTTTATATGTTTTTATTAGGAAATTGAGATCATTAATGTTGAGAGATATCAATAAACAGTGTTTGTTGATTCCTATTGTTTTGTTGTTATTGTGTTTGTGTGTGTATGTGTGTGTGTGTGTATGTGTGTGTGTGTGTCATTAACCTCTTTAAGTTGGAGTTTTACTTCTAATGTCTCATTTAAGGGCTGGATTTGTGCATAGGAATTGCTTAAATTTTATATCATGGAATGTCTTATCTTTTCCATTCATTGTAACAGAAAGTAGTCTAGTCTG
This sequence comes from Acomys russatus, assembly GCF_903995435.1. Classification (NCBI taxonomy): domain Eukaryota; kingdom Metazoa; phylum Chordata; class Mammalia; order Rodentia; family Muridae; genus Acomys; species Acomys russatus. The sequence continues at coordinate 31,096,019 of NC_067148.1, read as the reverse complement.
CTACAGAGATGAGGGTGAGACTGGGGCACTAGATTTGGAGGAAAGAAGGAATAGGCGAAGTTCAGCTACCTGTTTCCCTGGCTGGAGGGGTGTGTGAGCTCCCAGGGGATGCATGCTGGAGCTGGAGACTGCTGTAAAACAAGAAGTGCAGGAAATCTGTTTGGTCCACTGAAGATGAGGCAGGAAGAAAGGCCAGAGAACTCCGTCTTCTACAGAATTGGGCATGAGACTGGAGATTGGATTTTCCTGATAGGAAGGAGCAGTGTTGATCTGCACTTAGCCTACATGTTGCCCTGTCCTGAGCAGCTGGCATATTCCTACAGAATGCCTGCTGGTGCTGGTGCTTAGAACAGTGGGAAGATTGTGGGTAAGGAAGTTTGGGAATGAGAAGATCTAAGTGATCTGCTGAAGATGGGGGTCAGTAGAGGAAATGGAGGCTTCAACAGTGGTTCTGCTTCACAATCTGGCATGAGATTGGAGGGTTCGATTTGGAGGAGAGAAAGGATACGTGAAGATCTAAAGTTAGCCTTCCTGCTTTTCTGCCCTGTGTGGCCTGTAGGTTCCCAGGAATGCCTGTAGGAGTTGAGGACTGCTTCACTGGTTGTACTGGCCTACGCATTCTCAGAGAATTTTTCATTCATTTTAGTAATTTTTATTTGAGATCTTTATGCCAAGCAACATCATAGGTCCTCAGAAGGTCACAATCTTGTCTTCAACAGATATGCTGACTTTTAGGAAGCAGGTATACCTGTGAATTAATTTAAGAGGTACAGCAATTATTATATAGTCTATAATTGTTGATTTGGCCTTTTTATACAGTATTTACTGGCTATTTCCTATCTACAATCCCTATACTGATAACATCTACATAGTGCTTAGTAGAATCTGACTAAGTGGGTACCATTTATTGCTCTACTTTGTGACTGAGGATGCAAGCTTACCAAGATACTTTACCCAAGATCAGCCAATAGAGCAAACACAGCCTGCTTCCTGCCTCTGCAACTACTGGCTGATATCTTCATGTTGATGGCCATTCCTATGCCTCCAATGAGGATCCAACCCTTCAGCATGCTACCACAGAAGTTCTCATAACTTTTTTCATAAGACAATTAGGCATTTACTAATGAACTTATCTTTTGTATATGTAAACACTCACACATACACATACGCACTCACACACGTGCACTTGCACACACGGGGGGGGGGGGAGAGAGAAAGAGGGAGAGAGGGAAAGAGAGAGAGACAGAGACAGAGAGACAGAGACAGAGAGACAGAGAAAGAGAGACACAGAGACAGAGAGAGACAGAGACAGAGAGAGAGGAGAGAAAAAAACCCTAAAATAAAAAATTAAAACCAGGATAACCATTGAGATGTAACAAGAATAAATTAATAAAAAAAGACAAAAAATTAAAACCACAAGGTGATAAAAATAGCATATTAATATTGTTTTATAACCTCTTCTCTTGGTTGGTTTTAACAGAAAAATATTTATAACTCTAAAATGACACTTATTTTTAAAGTATGATTAAGAATGTTTATATTTTCAAAAAATTGTGATTTAATAATCAAGATGAATTAATACAATCAATAAATCGCAACTTAGATCTGTGATTAGATTTATCAATTTTGTGAATGGCAAATAATGCTTCACAAAGATGAGAAGCCCAAATAATGCTTCACAAAGATGGAAAACCCTGAAAAGAAGAAACATGGGCTGGTGAGATGGCTCAAAGGTGCTGATGCAAAGCCTGAGGATCTGATTTCAGTACCCAGGATCCATGTGGTGGAAGAAGAGAGCTGACTGTGAAAGTTGTTCTCTGACTTCTGTCACATTGTATGGTACACACACACACACATACACACACACACACACACACACATACACACACACATACATACATACATACACGGAGAGAGAGAGAGAGAGAGAGAGAGATCAGTTAGTCTCATAAAATACTTAATGTTTTTAAGCATTTTAAAACAGGCTAGAGAATTCTGTGCCTGCAGATTAAAAGAACTTTGTACACAAACTTGCAAAAGTTACAACCCTTACATAGATTTGGCAAAAGAAACTCTGACGAACATATTTTCTGATGCTTTTAGCAGTTTCCTTTGATAATGGTACCTTTTTTGTTCCTTATAATGCCACCTTTCCTTTGAAGGGATGATTAGATGTATAATTATTTTTAAAAATTATTTTCTGATTGCACACTGTTAGCACATGCTTGCCATCACACAAAAGGTCAACAATTAGCAATGTATGCATTTGGGAGCTGCAGTGGGGTTTGTGCAGATAAAAGTACTAGTCATCAGTACAACATTTCGAGAAAATGTTTTGTTAAAAACTAAGTGTGGAGTTCTGTGGGAGCAGAAAACATCTTCTTGACAGTCTCTGACTCACTAGAGGGACTGTGAAGGGTCTAGTCATCAAAGGACAAGTTAGCATAAAATTAGCCAAATTAAAAATACTGCTATTTCCTTTAACCACTATGATCATTTTAGGATGTTAAAGTCACCACTGTAATTTTTCTCATAGACTGTTTTACACCAGACTTTTGGAGAGCTTCATATTTTTCACAGGTACTCCACCAAAACTCACTACCTTGTCTCTTAATCCCTGCCAGATACCTTAATTCCTAAACATGCCAAGTCTTTACTCCAAAGAATTAGACATAGTATATATGAAAATTCATCTTTTCAAAGCCCTCACTCTCTCGTTTCATCCACCTAACCTTATCTCCCTCTTAATTTTGGTGAATTTGTTTCCCAAAAGGCATACTTCATACTCCCACAAAATTTTCTCGTGCCTCAAAGTTTGGGTATTAGAAGAGGCAACTAAGAAAACTTTGTATGCCTTACAACTTTGCTAATTATTTCTTTGCAAAGTATTTAATGTTGAATTTGATAAATGAACCATTATTTTCTCCACCAAATGGCAGATCTCACCAATGTGTTAACATATTAGACAGTGACTAATGGCTCCTATAATGTGGTAGAAGCAGATATATTTAAAAAGTCGGAAGTGTTTATTGTTTAGTTATATATCCCTGACTCCATCAGCTTGTGTGTACTTAGCATGTACTTTCCATGTACCTGTATGTACCACAGCACAATAGTAGGACATAGTCTTTAAGTCTAGATCCAGGGCAACGATTTCTTGCTTATTAGTAGGGAAGCCTTGAACAAAATGCATGAATGTATTACCCTTAGCTTCTTCATTTATAAAATATGTATAGTAGTGGTACATGGCATATAGCAATACAATAGATGTCGAATAGTAAACCACACAAATGATTTACAGAAATACTGATAAAAATGCAGGGGTTTTTTCTTTTTGGAACTATAATTTTTTCTTTATTGTGAAACTCTGAGATTTTTTTCCCTCTACTTTAAAAATAGTTGTCACTGTATGTGTCCAGTGGTGGAGAAGGAGAGATGAAGGTGTGAGGAAAAGGGATAGGATGGTGAGGAGGGAAATTGTGGTTACCATGGTGACTATTTCTAACTTGGGACTTTATGTCATGCTCTCTGTGTGCAGTCTGCTCCTCTTGATTCCCTCTGTATCCTCATCGATGCTGAGACGTAACACCATTGCACCATGCTGTGGTGAGCTAAATGCTGGAAGAGTGAATGAGTCCTTACACCCACAGACAAAATGTACCCATGTATAGGCTATAACAAGAATGACACTCTTAGTAATGAAAATAATATTTTCCAAAAGCTAACACCTAGACACAAAATAGCATTTTGCCACCGCTAGCCACTAAAATGTTGTATGTGTTTATTATAAATTTAAAGACAGAATGATGTTATTTGTGATATATATATATAAAATTTTGGAGTGGAAAATTCATATATACAAACAAATGCAATAATTTAGCAGAATTAAATAAGTTACAAACCTCATGGCCATTAAATTAGTCTAGTTTATATACAGTGATTTACTGTGAGGAAAATACTTATTTATAATTTTTAATTTACAGTGGATTTTTTTAATATAATGCTTTTCTATCACAAGAGCAAATAATAGCCAGGTGTTTTCAAGAGAGATATTTCAAGATAAGATAAAGCAAATCATATAAGCATGCCAAGTTCACAGATTTATAGACAGTATTTGCTTAATGATATAACCCTCTTAATTTGATATAAATCTCTCTGTAATATTGTCCTATTTCCATGATAAGGACCAAATTGTCAAGTATTTATACCACAACAAAACTATTGTTTAGAAATCTGTGAACTTTGCACAGACTACTCACTCTATGTTAAGTTTGTATATTTAAAAGATAAGTTTCTGGTAATTTTTCAATTGTTCCTTTTAACTTAGAATTAAATGCAGTTCATACAACCTAGCTATTTGTTCTGTTAGACACTTTAGAAATTTGAATTCTTAAAAGGAACATTAAAAGTTACAGAATAATTTAACTACATTACGGGAGAAAGTGAAAACCATGAACAGTTTTCAAAAGGCTTTCTACTGTTAATGGCCCTTTTATAATTACAACCTTGTCCCTTGAGCATCAAAGTCCATTTCTTTTTTTTCTGCATCGTAACATTTTCATTTCAAAGCCACACAAAGTAAACAAAGCTTGGACATCAAGGCCTCTGCAAGCAAGTGCTTGTTCCGTTGACATGATGTGCACGTGAAGACACTGAGAGCATTGCCCTCAACTTCACCACCTTGACCACTTTGACATCCTTTTTCTCAGACGCAGTGAAATTATGAGGATGAGTTATTGATGGAGTCAAAGGAAATCAGAGATACAGTGTTTCTTTCTTTCTTTCTTTCTTTCCTTCCTTCTTTCTTTCTTTGTTAGAATGAGAAACTTTATTGTTTACCCTAAGGCAATTACATGTACCACCTATGAGAAATGGAGTCCCTTTCTAGCATGGCTACAGAGACAAGTTTTAAGAAAAGCAAAGGGAATCTGGGGATGCAGTGCTTGTTGGGCACACACAAAACTTAATTCAAATACACACAAGTATTAGTTTTACACAGGATGCCTTCGCAGATGAAATTCTTAGACATATAGAGATAGTAATTCTGAAGCTTGATATAGAAACCTTTCTTTTTCTACCTATAAGGACACTGTGACATAAGAGTCACAAAGCTAGGATGTGATCCTGAACTCCATCACAGGAAGGCTCATTCCCACTGCTCTGGGACTATCAACTCATGTGGCTGAAGGCCAAGTTTCCCTAGAGCACAGTGGGAGATGTTAAAAAAGCATGTTTGGGATAAAATGAAAATGGATTTGATATCAGTTTGTGGCTACTTCTCCACAAAATTATTAGCTCATGGGAAAGTCTGAAACAGTTTTTCATGTGGGAGAAGTTTTAACCAATCTGACTGGATGACTGGTGAGACTGACATGGTGTTGAGATTATCTTAATCATAGAATGTGTTGCACCTTTCAAAGGTAACCTTCTATTACCTCTAGCCTTTTGCCTGTGTGTAGAAAGGTGTAGATTTGAAAATCACGTTGAAAAAAATTGAATACACGTTCTATAACTTCCTAGTTGTTTTTGGTACACTGACATTTAACATCTCTAAACTTCACGATTCCATTTTTAAATGAGAATAAAAGTTTTATAGTTCTTAGCCCTGGATATATACACATGGCCAAAATGTCATTTATTTGTCTCTCTATAGGCATCTGGGAATTGCAGATGGTCTTCTTGTTTGTAGTTCTGCCTCCTTGGAGGACAGGATGAATGGTGCTTATGAAAATGAATGATTCCACAAAAGATCATTTAGCTCAGTGTTTGGTCTGTTGCTGTCACTTTGAGGAACTCATTGACTGTAACTCATTGACTGTAACTCATTGACTGTAACTCGTTACACAAACTTGTAAATCCACAGCTATATAGTGTTGATTTTACCTGCCTTGCTGCCTGTAGCTTCTTAATTTCAATTCAACATGTAGAAATTACGTAGGAAAAAATCTTATCACCTTTATTTATTCTTTTGCACATTTGATCTGATAAAACTTCAGGGATTACAACTTCACTCTACCTTCTATAGACTTAACTCAGAATTCATTAGCGCACCACGTTCTAATTGTACTTTCTATGTATCATTGATGACACTGGAAATTAAATGTAGTAATTTTGGTGTCCTACTGTGATTGTGCTCAGTTTAAAACAAAACTCCATCTCCTATTTTATAAATCTGTAGCACTAGAAAACTGCTAACAGTGAATTAAAGTTCATTTTTGATAAGTCATCATTGATGCTCTATCTGATTATGTTTTCCTCCACCATTTCTCATACTCAGACTTTTCACTCACTATAGGAAGTGCTGTAAGATGGCGAGTAACCTCCTGGCTTAGGTGTTGTGCATCTCAGGTGTACAAGTAAAGTCTCCCAAAGTTACTGAAACAACAATAGTAAGTTATATGCTTTTCTAAAAAATAAATACCACATTGGGGTTTCTACTGTACAGATTAAGTAGTTCCCATATGTGTAGAAATCTGTAACATATTAAAGTCGGGGAGTAGCAGGCCGAATCTTATTGGAAAATATAAACTAATGGTGAAAAAAGAATAATCTGATTGGATGGGGGAAAGCAGAAGTTGTTTTCTATGAACTGTTTCTTTGGAAAATCCAATATCAATCTGTATCTAGTGCTACAATGGCTTGCACTAAATTTGTCACTGACAAATTATATATACACACACAGTTTAAATCAGATAAGTATGAAAATATTTAAATAGAAAAATCAAGAGTTTTCCTCTCAGCTAACAAAATGTTTTAAATTAACATGTAAATTAATAGCATCAGATAAAGATATAAAATATTATGTTGTTAAAGAATACTTCTCAAAAAAAGGAATACTTCTCAATAACAGTGATGATATGCAAACAAATAGTGACACACACAGCAATGATATTCTAGATTCATTATCTGAGAGGGGCAAGCCAGCCATGTAGCTTCATTTTAAATGTACATAGATGAAATTAAATCCAAAGGAAGAAATTGATATTATTTTCGATTTGAGTGATTTTTGAAACAGTAGTTATTCAGATGTTTCTATACAGTTAGACAGAAGCAGTTGATAAATAAATTTTTGAAAGAAGATTGATAAAGAAGACAACTTAGTAGGTATTTAGTATAATATTACTTAAAAACAGAATTTTGAAGACTATGACACATTGACAACCCTACCAAGGAAACACAATGCAGAGACATGAGATAGATCCAAATAAGCATGCTGTAATAAATCCCTTTATTTTAGCAGGTAAACTGCCTTTATTTTTATTATTTTGTTATTCTTCATTTAACTTAGCCTTCTCCATGTTTTTTCTCCAGCTCTGGCACTTCAATCCTGTCCAGTCGTGGTGGCAGAGTGTGCAATCAGGGCTTAGTATGCTAAAGCACACTAGTAACTGAGCTCTGGTCCCAGCCCCACCTCTGGACCTTTACAGAGAATCACCATTACCACTGTTTTCTCTCAGTTTCTGTTTTGGCTGTTTGCTGCTCATTCCTAAATACCTTTGTGTCTATTTCTCACACATTTTCAAGCCTTGGGTATCTGGTTATGTGGATATCTCTCGTCTAATTTAAAGAGTCTTTGGGCCAGTTTGTCAATGTATTCTTGCTTCAATTTTTAAAAGTTTCTTTATTACACAAGTAAAGTAGTATTCAACACAGAATAAGTAGACTTTTCAAAGATACAAACAAAACACAGTACCCTTAAATAAATGTAATGCTTTTCAGTATTATAAACTTTTCAAATTTTAATATATCTCCATTATGCTTGGTCTATTCAAAATAATATGTGACATTCTATGCCTTGTACTATATAAACTAATTTCCTTAATTTATCTTGAGTATTTTATATACTAGTATATGCACTGTCTCATTTTTTATTTTAATGCAGTCATTGATGTGTTATAATAACTTTTGTAGCGATACCAATGTTTGGTATTGACACTGTGCCTATCTGTCCTTGTAAAGTAAGCCTGTGAGGGTAAGTGCATCTTCCTATTCTGTCCACTCATTTCCTTTTGAAAGATCTTAGGGGAGGCTAATATGTGTTTTCAGAAAGCATTGGAATCATACTGATAAAGCATAGTTGTCAGTAGCCATGAGTGTTCTTGCTCTTCAACACTCTTTTCACTTAAATTCCAGCAAGTAGTGAAACTAAATGACTTTTTAGCATTTATCATATCATTACATAATTATTAAGACTGTTGGACTATTTTATATTCATTAAACACAAGTTTGGTATTGATTGTACTATTGAAATGGATATCATTAATCTGTAATTCACATTTAAATTACCTCACAAAGAAGTATGGAATGAAATTTTTTCTCTTATAAACTCAAACTATTTGGATTTTTAGTTTGATTTCAATTATTTTGTTCTCTGTCTGTGAAAATTGTGTCTAATAATTTTTATCACTTTAATAGTTAAATGATGATTATATTCTTTTAGGTAAATAATTATAATGTATGTTTGTAATTTTGACCACCATGTTCCTTTCTTTATTCCTTGTAGTTCTCTGAGAGTCATAGCCCCTGTTGTTGCTTAGATGATGTATGAGATTGAAGTCACCAGCTGCTGTACCTAAACTGCTATACTACAGTTATAACACTTTAATAAATCTTTAAAATCTTTTTCTCTAAGCCTTCCATATTTTTAGGAAATTGGTCAGTCTGTGAGTTTAGTATGTCCACAGCAGGACGAACATGTTGTACACCTTCCTCATGGCTAGACTCAATATTATAATTTTAAAACTAATGTATATCTAAAGTATAATATATTTAAATATTCTTTATTATGAACCTTTTATATCTGTGTTTGCTATAATATTAAAAATCCTTGATTTACAATACTCAACAATTTGATACTTACTAGGTCTAGTAAACAATTTTACTATTTTGATTATTTTTGAGATTGTATTTTAATTATAACTTTTTTCTCTTCCTGAATCCCTCTAATCCCTCCCCCCTCCTTTGAATTCATAAAGTGTGTGTGTGTGTGTGTGTGTGTACATATATCCTGTGGGTCCATAAAATGTTATTATATGTATGTTTTTCAGGGTTGAAGTGGAAAACAAATTAGTGTGCTCATCCTCAGAAAGGGACATCTTTCCCTTTTGAAGCTTAACTGGACTGTCTGTACTTCTGTGCCAATGGCTGAGGCCTTGAGTGCTTTTCCTTGTGAAGTATGGCATAAGTGTTGGTATCCTCCTTGTTCAGCTTAGGATTTGGGTGGTCATGTTGGTGAGACTTTATGAGTGTAGGTTCTCACATTACTAGGAGACATGACTTCACAGAAAACTCCCTGGTCTTCAGGCTCTTACAATCTTTACCCCCAGCTTCTGCAATGTTCCTGAACCTTGGGTGTGGCATTGCTTGTAGATTTAGCCATAGTGACAGGGCTCCATAACTTGGCGTACTGTGTGTTGGTTGTAGGTTTCTGTAGTAGCCTTTGTCAGTTGCACAGAGAAGTTTTCTTGATGAGGGGTGAAGGCTAGACTTATCTGTGATATAAGGACAAATACTTATAGATTGTTGTTAGAGATTGCGCTAGTTTGGTAAATTTGTGCGGTCACTAACACTGGTTAGTTAACTGGATTTCAAGTAGCTGCCATTGTCACCTTTGAAAAATGTGTAGGTTATGAAGATATTTTTAAAAATAAGAGAAATAGCTATGTCAGATGAGGAAACATGTGGAGAAAGCCTTAAAAATTAAAGTGAAAAAATTGGCTTGTAGGGAGGAATATTTTGATTCTGTGTATGATATAGTTTGAACAAAGTCCTAAAGAATGCTTGTAGAGAAAGGGCTGTCGTTATGGGGGGGCAAAGTGTTCCAGAGTAGAAAACTCTAGGTGCAGAAGCTATAGATTAGGGGTGTTCCTAGTGTCAAAGCACAAAAGAAATCTGAAAATAGTCTTGGAAAAGAAGGTATTTGTCCCAAAGAAGTCTTCCTTAATCTTAACTGTAAAAACTTAGCCCCTAACTCAATCTCTAAAGTGAGAATAGAAATCACTCAAAGTTAAAGTGAAATTAACAATGGAGAAGTGAATCAGATGAAAGTACATGGTAAATTTGTGAAAATGCTATGATCAAACCTATATTCTGCAAAATGAATATACACTAGGAGAAAATACCAAAGGGGAGGCAATTAAATGAATTGAAAGAATTTACTTTTAACAGAGTTTCTGAATTATAATTAATATGAAGATTCATCTGTGCTGTGTATGCAGTTTGATATTGTTGGACATAAACACATAAAATTGCATACCTGTTACCACAACAAACATATTCTTCACTTTCAGGAGTTTCCTTTTGTATATCTGTTTGCTTTGTTAGGTGCTTAGACACCTAACAAGAAAGATTGTCTTAACAATTGCTTGAAGCACAATACACTTTGTCAACACTAGTCACTCTGTGATATAGCAAATCTCTAGGACTCACTCCTCTCTATAACTGAAGCTTTGTATCAATGAAACCACTATTTCCTGCTTCTTCCTTTACCCAATCCCCATATTTACCTGCTATTTCCCCTGTGGGCTGGCCTTTATTAAGTACCTCATGTAAGTGAAAGCATACTATGTTATGTTATTTGTCTCTCTGAGCTGCGTTATTGGCATGCAACAATGTCTACTGAGTTCAGTTCACTGTGTTGTTATAGGTGGTAGGGTCTCTTTCTTAATGGCTATATTATACACATGATTAAGTATTAGGAGGCAATTCACCCCTTTATTCAGCACATCTTTATTCATAATAGAGGTTGTATGAAAGTCCAGGTGCCCATCAGTAGATGAATGGATAAACAGCTTTATCTTCCTTTTTACTTGGTGTTACATACTGTCCTTGTGAAAAAACAAAAAAGCTTCAGCCTATACATTCTTCTGTGTTAGATGAAGGACTAATAATTTTTGATGGCATGGTTGGGATTTTGAGGCATACCCGAAATCAATACAAAATTTGCAAAGGTTTGCAAACGTTTCTATCAATAACCTTTGTGTTGCTTGTGCGATCTACTCTGCCACATTTCACTGAACAGTCTGGCCCAGTACTGTGCTGGGCAGATCCTTGTTCTGTGTCCTTCATGGAAGCTTTCCTTTTGCATCCCTTTGCTTCTCTACCTGGGGAGCCTTCTGTTAGTACAGTCTAATGTTTCAAAATTAAGCTGAAAGAAGTTAATGCTTCTGGGAGCAAATGGAAGACACTGGTTAACTCTCTCACCATCCCTTTCCCTTGGAGGACACATGTCAAGCATATTTTGTATAACGTCTTTAGTTCAAACCTTGGAGTTAGATTTTGGTGTGGTCCACCCTAATCTTTGCAAAGACCCTCTTCATCCATGTGCTTATGGCAGGCCTAATGAACGTTGCTTATGATAAAGCAGAGGTAATGGGGGAATTTTGGCTTCTCTTTACCTGTGTCCTTATTGGTTTCACATTGTCTAACACTGATAGAAGGAAGGGGTCTTAAATAGATCATAGAGCCCTCAATACTTCCTCACCCCAAACACTTGACATTGACATGTATTTCACAGATGGTGAATCTCATTTTGTGAATAGTTACAAGTGAACACAGGCACATGGAATTCAAAATGAAAAATAAACTGAAAATACGTGAACACCCTGTGGAGATCTATCACTGGAATGAGTAATGGAGAAGATAGAATACAGATTCTGGGGGGAAGAGCAGGCCATGGTAGAGAGGAAGGCGGAAAATTACCAGAGGACCACATACATACCGTACCTACCCCTTAAGGTAGAGGGTACAACTGGATCCAGTGTGTCTGGCTGATGCAAAATCATGTGTTTTAGGTAAAGACTGGCTCCAGAAACTAATAAAATAAGAATTTAGAGTAGATGAAAATAAAATATCGCCAGTATGAATTTTATATAGGTGTACTTGGGAGGCCTATCAAGGGCTTCTGGCTTGGAAAAACTGACATATACACACTGCAGCAGAACAAGTACTGATTTAGAAATCGAAATGTCTATGAAGCAAACAATGGTTTTGTTTTGTGTAAAAAAAAAAAAATTAGAAAGACACCACTTATTCCAAAATGTGAAAAAATATTAGCAGAGAACAGTATGAGAAGTCTTGGAAAGATTATCAAGTAAACAAGTTAGCTGAGGGAAAATATTGTGACTTCCACATTGTAAGGTGCACCATCTTGCTGCAATGACTAGAAACAAGTTGGTTTGGGTCAATATAGGTTAGAAAACAAAGACATTCAAGTATGAGGGGAGTTATTGGGGAAAAAAAGGAGGCTTTAATAGAAGTTAGTGGTGAGAGGACAGTAGGGGTAGGAATGAGTACATACATGTGTAAAATTGTCAGACTAATAGAAAGTAGACTGGGCCAACTGAATGTGCTATTGCATAACAACTAATGAATGTACAAGCCCTAATCTGAATTCTGGATCTGTGCTCTGTAGGCCAAGTTCACGAAGCAAACAATTGAGGAGTGTCAGCACTCTGATGAGTATATGGAGGTGAGAAGGGGAAAGAGTTCAGCCAGAATGAACTGTGGTCCACAGCTTGAGGAGTCCAGCCAGCCCAGTTGACATACTTCAATACAGCAAGAACAGGGTACCAAGTATATACCTGCATTCGTTCAGAGGGGCAACTTGGTCAGATTTCATTTTTTCAGAAGCTATTCTTGCTGTCCTGATGAGAGGAGATTAAAAGAGGCAGGAAGATGGCAACCACAGCTTCAGACTTCAGCAGGCTTCCAGTAAACTGAGAGCTGGGAAGTGAAGAGAGAAAGGACTTGCATTTTATTCTTTAGGGAGTACTATGATCGGTTCACTTGCTTTTTAGGACTAAGTTTACAAGAGCAAAGCAACCTACTCCTGACCTAACAGTCCCACGTGGCAACACTTTTCTCTGTCTCGTGCCTTATGTGGGACTTTGCATAAACATTACAATTTCTCCAAAATAATTTAAAGTGAACTATCAACAAAATATCCCTTTGTTTGTAAGTAAAACAGATTATTTTTATTTAACAACAAGTATATTTTCTTTCCCTCAAGAAAATGGATCAAATCAATAAATGTACATTGGTATAATAATTGTCTAACTATCAACAGACATTATTCAATGGTGTGCCTTTGTCCTGACCCCCTTGTAAGAACCGTGTGTGAATATCTGCTTGTCACATCTCTTTATCCCATTTTAATCTGGAAGAGTTCTTCGCTCTTTTAAAATACTTCATGGTATTGACATTTTAAAAGAAAGAGGCTAGTCATTTGTAGACAGTCCCTCAGTTTTTATTAATTACCTTTTGGTCAGATTTAGTGCATGGTACTTTATAGGAAAACCTCGGACCTGATTTTTCCTCCCGAAAATTGTATCAGGAGACATGTGTTGTTGACCTCCCTGGCAACTGCTGATAACTTTGTTCTTTCAGTGAGGGTGGACTCTGCTTTGGTTCCCTGCTGTATAGCTGAATATTTCACTTTGAAATTAATGGATATTTTGTTACTTTGAGACTAAAAATCTCATATCTTCTCAGAACCCATCATCCAGTATTACTGTCTATTAGTGGCTTCCGGGTTTGTTCTGATCATGGGTGCCCCAGGTCACTTTCAAATTCAATCATTTCTTCTGTAATTAGTATTTGATTTTTTGCTTTTAATTTTATATGTGTGGGTGCTTTGCTTAAATATGTATATTAGTGTACCGCAAGCATATCCAATGCCCATTGAAGCCAGAAAGAGGATATTGGGTCTCCTGAAACTGAAGTTACAGGTATTTGTGAACTGTTCTGGGCACCGACAGTGAATCTGGAATCTGAGTTCTGGAAGAGCAGCCAGTGCTCCTACCCATTAAGTCCTTTCTCTAGTTCCTATTAGTTGTTTTGTTTGTTTGTTTGTTCTTAAGGGAAGAGTTCTCTTTCTTGCACACTGTTTATTCATCAAATCTACTTACTAAACTAGAAATCTGTCTCGTCTCTATTTAGATGTTTAGATTGTCTCCTTTTCAGCCAACAAGAAACTCTTTAAAGCAGCCATAAAGTGATTTTAATGTGCCCTATAATTCTTTGATAACTTCCCTCACTTCAACCCAATATACTTGTGCCTTACACGGCAGCTAGCCATTTACCCACAACTCAGACTCATTTTGGTGAAAAATGATATAATAGGTCAAGATCTGGGCTCTACAGGATTTCATCCCCATAATGGGGTCATTGTATCTCCTTATGCTCAATAACCAGAGTGAGAAATGGATTTCAAGACAAGTGGGCGTGTAGACTCCTGCTTACATCTGCTTCCAAACTAACTAGCTCTGTTAAAAGTGAGTTCAGAAAGCCTTCACTTACCAGGAAACTGGGACAGAGGGGAAGGCATCCTATTGGCACTCTAAATGAGAGACGCATGGGAGAATAGCAAAATAAAAGGATACAGAGGGTCCTAGAAACCTACAAGTAGAACAATATGATAGGCAGATTTCGGCCCAGGGGTCCCGCTCAAACTAAGGCACCAGCCAAGGACAATACAGGAGGTAAACTTTAAACCCCTTCCCAGATCTAGCTAATGACCAGAATATTCTCCATAGTTGAGTGGAGAGTGTGATACGACTTTCTCACATACTCTGGTGCCTCACGTTTGACCATGTCCCCTGGAGGGGGAGACCTGGTGGCACTCAGAGGAAGAACAGCAAGTAGCCAAGAAGAGACTTAATACCCTATGAGAATATATAGGGGGACGTAATCCCCCTCAGGAACAGTCATAGGGGAGGGGAATAATGGGAAAATGGGAGGGGGGGGAGGAATGGGAGGATACAAGGGATGGGATAAACATTGAGATGTAACAAGAATAAATTAATAAAAAAAAATTGCAAAAAAAAAAAAAGTGAGTTCAGAGCGGTATCTCTCCTTCTTAGTCAGCATGATAGAATTCATTCTAATTTGCCCAGTTCCCATATTAATAATCCCCTCTCCACAGTGATAAGCACAGTGAATACCTATCCTATATGAAGGTATATCGTTCAATCTTATAATGTACAGAGACTAAACTGTTACTTGGTCTTCTTAGGAAGGAAACTTAGTAACTAGAGCTCAGTACTAATTCACAGTCCTCAGGTCCTCTGCCATAGGCTTGTAGCTTCACTGATGTCTTGTTTGGGTTAGTCCTTCTACAGTGCATTTATGGAAATGTTATTTATTTGAAAGGCAGCATAGGACGTATTCGGTTTACCTTTCTCCTTATTTTGTTATTGTTGTTGGAAACATACATAGTCTGAAAGTCAGAACTGTATTAGTTTTTGCTTTCATCTGTTTATTTAATTTATTTCCTTTGCATGTTTTCCTTTGGCTCAGTTTACAGTTTTTAATATTTCTAAGCATTCAATCTAATGTATTTAAGCATGCTTTACTTAAATTGATGAAGAATCTAAGACTATATGGAATATTTTTCCCACTGTTCTGATTCTTAAGGATCCTAAAATAGACAAATATTTGCAGCTATACATATGTAATATGTTTCTATTTTATTCATTTTTAATAAATTATTTTGTTCTCTCATATTTAAATTAGACTTGTCTAATACAATGTCCTTGTTTTGTTATTGAAAATAACATTCTACTTATTTACTTTAAAACAATTCTCGGTATCTTATTAATGACTTGGATTTTATGGTTCATATTAAATAAGCTATTTTATATACTAGTATATAATCAAAGTTTCTGAATGTCTGATGGGTGTTTAAGAAGGAAGCATGTATTCTATTTCCCGAGTATGCATTTCTGTCTCCCTTTGCATGTCTTTGCATCATGTCCTGTCTCTCCTGATTGGTCTCACACCAATTCTAATGTTTCATTCTTCTGTAATTCGCATGTCGCTTTGCATCTTTTAATTTTTAGTTTATACAGCCCTGTGTTTCACTGCCTTGATACACAGAGGTGGCAGTTTTTGCATTAATGTGAACTGAGGCTTTTAGTACTAAAAGGAGTCATGTTTGCCAACCTGTGTCTCCTGAGTTTGAAAGCATATTTGCTCATTAGGACAGCCTTTGTTTTATTGTTATTACTAGAAGCCCTGTGTCTCAGTAGCCATCACCTTCTATTTAGTCTTGCTAAATTATCTTAAGTGTCCTATACACAGAATATTATTTGATTTCTGTTCTGTGTACTGAATTGAACGTCATTTACTTGTAAGGGAAGAATAAAGCCCAATCACTCATACTTACTGAGGAGCACTAAATATTTGATTAAAATACTGTCATACTATGCTTTGAAATAATGAGATGTTTTATGTTTACTGTGTCTCTATACAAATTGATTTTTAATTTTCTTCTTACATGTTTCTTTTGATGTGTAATAATGTCACTTTCATTTCAAGACTTACCGTTTTACTTTTTTTTTTTTAAATCTCCATGTTTGTCTGAATTTTTTGACATGTTGCTATTTTACCCACATTTTCAGTGGTATGGTCTGACCTGTTGTGTACATAAAAAAATTCTCTCTTTCTTCTCTTAAATATGAGTTCTTTTTAATTTTGTGGTTTTATTCTTAAATTTAAAATATAACACTTTGTGAGTTTTGAGGCTAGCCTGGTCTACAAAGAAAGTCCAGCACAGCCAAGGCTACACAAAGAAACCCTGTCTCAAAAAACAAAATATATATGTATAAATATATATGTATCTATATTATATAATACATATATAATTTTCTCCCTTATCTTTTCTCCATCCAACCCTCCCATATAACCCCTTGTCCACCTGCCTCTCTCATCAATGTCATATATGAATATATATTCATAAATATATAAATACAACCTGCTCAATCCATGTAAGTATATTGTATGTATCGTATTTCAAAGCCAACCATTATTGGATAAAAATTCTGTGTGTTCTTCCCTGGAGAGATTGTGTCTCCCACTTTCAGCATTCCTAAGTTCTCTGTAGTACTTTGTGTAGGACTGAGGTCCAATCATAGCGTGTCTGTTGGTGTCATGGACTTGTTTTGATAGCCATGTTGATGAGACTTCATGGGTATAGCTTCTCTGACATTTCTAGGAGGCAAAAGGAAGTACTTCTTTTCTATTTTTTTAACTTACCTTCTCTGGATACTCCAAAATTACAGCAAATTGAATCTCCTGTATTTGTGTCTCATTTTAAGCACCTTGGTTTGACCATTTTTGCTTCTTATTTTTTCATTTTTAGTTGCTACTGTATTTTATTATTAATGAGCTTCATTCTATTGCCAGGTGGATCTATTTTTCTTTGACTAACATGATGAAGTTACTTTTAAATATATAGTTTAGTATTTAAAAATAACCTTTTCTTTTTTTCTACCCAGTTTTGAAAATTGAAAATAGAGTCTTCTCTAATACAATACATACAGACCACAGTTTTCCCTCCCTCCAATCCTCTCAGCCTCCCTCCCTTCCCTGAGATCCACTCCCCCTCTGTTTCTCCTTCATAAAGGAGCAGGCCTCCAGGAGACCACAGCCAGACAGCACAAAGCCAGAGACAATAAAACAAGGCAAAAGCCCTTATATCAAGGCTGCAGAATGCAAGCCAATAGGAGGAAAAGAGTCCCAAGAGCAGGCAAAAGAGTGGGAGATACACCCATTCCCACTGTTAGGAGTCCCACAAAAACACCAAGCTATCAGTCAAAAATTATACATAGAGGGCCTGGTGCAGACCCTTGCAAACCTGCTGCGTGCTGCTTCAGCTTCTGTGAGCCATGTGCGCCCTGGTTCTCCCAGTGTCCTCCTTCCTTCTGCCTCCTACACTGTTCCCTGCCCTCTTCCCTGGGTTTGCCCCATCCCTGAGAGGAGGGACCCAATGAGACACCTAGACTCTATCGGCATAGGGTCTGGCTGTGAGTCTCTGCAGCCCTTCCCATGCGCTACTGCAGGAAGCCTGCCTAATGATGACTAGACAAGGCACCTATCAATGTGTGAATATAGCAGGAAAAAAAAAATCAATCAAGATTCCTAAAACCATTTTTTCCTTATTTTTATTTTAGGGCCAAACTACTTCCTTTGATGCTCCATTTCAAAATGCTTGTTAGTATTAGCGGGTTTGAAAGGTGGCATCACAGTTTTTCCTCCTTCGTTGTTGGCTTTACTTGCGTTGGTTGTGATTTCATGCTCTGATTTATGCCTATCGTCATTTTTAGCAAATGGACACTGTGTTTCTGCATTTAAACTGTTTATAGTGTACTGGTGTTTGAGAGTCAAACATGCTCCATATTGTTATTATGAAAAACCACAGTTGATTTTTGGATTTGGAGAATAAAGTAATCAATGCATAGATATAATTTAATCACGACCGAGTATCTGTCTTACTGTGAAGGGTCGTCTACCCTCTCCTCACCCCTGTTCTCTTCAGTTCTGTCACCATGATGTCTAAGAGATATTGTTTCTCAGTTTTGAGCCCTTTCTTACAAGCTTCTTTCCTTCTATGTGCACTTTTTATTCCCCCAGAAAACTTAGCTCTAATTTTGATTTTTCAGTGTTCTCATCCATGGGGAGCAGGGATAATTTGGATCTGTTCATACTTAATTTTAGATGAAACACTTTGTCTTGTAGGAGATGCCATATTAATAAACTATTTCCAAATATTGTATATAAATGTTTCAGTGTGTATAAAGTCCTATTATTTAGAAGCCCTAGCAACCTTGTAGACCTAGTTATCTTTGCTATAAATTTAAATTTTTAACATATGAAGAATGAAAAACTACTTTGTATAGGGTACAAACATGTAGTCCATCAGTTCCAAAGAAGTTGCAGCCATCATTGAAGACCTGAGCATCCCTAAGAAAGGTGGAACAAGTGATGTTCTCTTTTCTGTCTTCCTCATTCTATTCCTCTTTATTTATTTTCCCAATCCAAAAATCCATGTTCCTGACATAGAGAGTAATGCACCCCTCTTACAAGCTTTACCAGTAGAAAGAGAATCCCACAGCAATTAGTAGAGGGTAGCAATTAAATAGTATTATCAGGCTTTAATACTGCGAATAAAGCTGGTCAAATAATCTTAAAATCAATAATGGAGGCTAAAGAAAGACACCATTTTCATAAGACATACAAAAATCTAAGCTATTATGGAATATTGATGCCTTATGAAATAATGCAATTTAAAATACACGAAATAGAGAGATAGGCATGGTCTACTTTGAGGTACTGTCTTTTAATGTTAGGCTTATGCATCTGGCAAAGATGATGATAAGGTCCCTGGAGGAGGACCCTGGGCTCTCTCACAGTCAGAACACACCAAAAGCCCCCTTTTAGCAACTCTTAAACCCACATAATATACTTTTCAGGGAGCTATTTCTCATACTTCTTGGATATTTGTTGTTGTTGTTGTTGTTGTTAACCTTTGGCTAAAACATACTGTGAAGTGCATTTCAGGGATAATTTCTTTATAGAAAAATCTACTGTCTGTTCATTCATAAGCCCAGTTAACAAGGACATTGGTTGTATTTCCCTGCCACCATTCCCCAGAGCACTCAGCCACCTGAAGGTATTAGGTAGGTAACAGGCCAGTTGTCTCTAGCTCTTTCTCCTGATATTTAATGTGACTGTTCTCTTTGTATTTTTCACTCTGTACTTGTCAGGTGCTGAATGTGTAATCATAAGAATAGTGCAGGAGAATTGGGAAGGAACACTTCCATGCGGAGTTCAGAAAGCTGCAACCATTTATTCATAGAGTTTGCATATCTGGCCCATAGCCACACAGGCACCACTCTTCATATCAAAGGTTCATCTGTCTAAGAGAACAATGAGATGGTCTAATTGTGCAAGTCACTGAAGCTGATCCATTGTATATGAGCCGGGATTCTGATTTTTATTATATCTCTTTGAAAATCAGAAAAACACTATAGGGAGTAAATGGTGAATATTCTGTAAAAAATCATATGCCATATATGTGTATTATATACTACACCTCTATGTATAGGTGTAGCATGCAGAAGTCACTGCTAGACTATTGATTATTTGAGAACTTTATATCATGTGCCCTGATCATACTCATTTCCCAGTCCTCCCATAAGAAATGGACAATCAACTCTCATTTGTTGTTCATTGTTGGTGAAATCGAAGGAGAGCTTAGTAGTTTGAGTATTTCCTAAAGGAAAAATGTACTTAGAGAGCTCTAAAAGGCTTGCCTCTGTTGACCAGGGAGGAATTGTTGAGAAAATTACATACTGTTGCTAGAGAGAAGACTCAGCCATTAAGAGCACCGTTTGCTCTTACAGAGGCCCTGGGTTAAATTCTCAGCACCATGTGGCAGCTCACAACTGCCTACAAGTCCATGATCAGGGGATCCGGCACCCTCCTCTGCTCTCTGCAGGCATCAGACACACACTTGGAACATGGATATACATCAAGGCAAAGCACCGTATACATAAATAAACTTTAAATTTTAAATTTTGTATTAATAGCTGTGAGTTTTAATCACTTGATTGGAAGCATCTCTCACAGCCTTCAATACTTAGATTTTCTGATCTAGATTATATCTAGATTATATAAATGACAAATTCATTTTCTTAGACTAGACCTGCTTGTTTAAAGCATATTTAGACTATAATAATTCATACTTTTGTTTTAAAAGTACCTTTGCTAGCTTTAGGAAACATAATATATATATGTATATATTGTATGTAAACTATATATTATATAAATATATAATATAATGATAAAGTATATAATAACACAGATAAGTTATATATAATTATGTATTATATGTATATATATTTATAATTTAATTGTTTGTGCATTTTTCTTGTACCTATATGGCTATTATAAATTTTAAAATCTGTGTGGCTACAGGTGAATGCTTCCCATCCAACCAGAATCATTTTTGATAGATGTCTCAAAACCATGTCTTATTAGTATATATTCAGGGGCTCCAGAGAGTTGGGGCCAGCAGTGTAGCCCACGGTCATTGTGAGTTTATTACAAAACTAGAGGCAGCCCTGGGGAATCCTAAAGGCAGAATCCTAGGAGGACAGGACAAGACCAAGGTGGGCCTGATTTCTGAGAGAAGTTACATGACTCCTCTCAAATTACAAGGCAAAAGAGAAACATAATTTTAAAAAACATATTTTACTAACATGCATTTTATTAGAACCATCATTTGAAAAAATGCGAAAGTAATGTGTGTTTTATAGTAATTGTTTTATGGGAAAATACTATGAAAAAGTTAGATCCTGTTTCCATATGTTCCAGCTAGAACTGTTTATGAAAGAAAAGCTTTAGCAAGGAGATTATTCTTCATATTTTTTTGTATTCTGTATTTTCAATGTTTGTAGCATTGAAGTTTTTTTATTTTATTCTATTAGTAAGACTTTTACTTTAAATGTGGCCTGATTTCATAAATATGTCAGGCACAGTATTTCTGTAGAGTTAGTGGTAATGTCTAAAATGTAGGAAAAGTGAGAAGAAAAGCTCTCTGAGGGACAAGACTATACAGTCTGCCACTAAAACCCACAGAATTAGGGATGAATGTCCTTTAGTTTGATTGTGGTTAAAAATTAACTAATGTGATTCTATTTTAACTTGAAGGTTACAAAAAGGTGAGGATAAAAGATATCATAAATATGTTGCGTTACTGCTGTGATCGAAGGATACATTGAAAGCTGCTGATTGTGTTGGCACCAACAAATAAATTTCACGATTTTCTTCCTTCTTTCTTTTTCTCTCTCTTTCTTTCTTTCCCTCTTTCTCTATTTCTGATTTTAATGCAAGGGGCGGGGGATGGGAATCATCTTATGCAACCCAGGAGAGCCTTGAACTCATGATCTTCCTATATGTATTTACCAAATGCTGAGACCAAAGTCTGTCACCATACTCAGCTCTATACATTCTTATACACGACCTTTATATAATCATATTCCTAAGTAAGTTCTGTTACCTGTGAAAATCAAAGAATAGAACTTGGCCTTGTGTTAAATCTAATAAAAATAAGAATGCAGGGTGTATATTCTTTTTTTTTTGTTCTTCGAGGCAGGGTTTCTCTGTGTGGTCTAGGCTATCCTGAAACTCGCTCTGTAGAGCATGCTGAGCTGAGACTCAGAAACCTGCCACATTTAAAATAAAAGTCTTACTAATAGAATAAAATAAAAATACTTGAATGCCTCCTGAGTGCTGGGATTAAAGGCTTGCTCCGCTGTGACCACTGTCCAGCCAGAGTACATATTCTAATATGTGTGTATGTACCACTGTTGGCATTATGACATAGTTTACCTCATTCTCATTCTGACAAATCAAAATCCCAATTTGTGATCATCTGACCTAATGGTGATGGTTGGAGGTTGATCTATAGGAAGGTTGACAGGATCTGAGGGAGACAATAACGGGTCAGCCAAATGGTCTAGTGAAGAACTGTAGACCTCAGCCGGAGAGCAGGAAAGAGATTGCAATGGAATGGAAGGTGTCCTCACAAATTTTATATATTTAAGACCTCATAATGCGATTACATTGCAGGCAGGTAGTTTAGGAAGCATGTCAGGTTGATTTAGTTCAGACGGACCTAACCCAACCTGTCCTGTGTCCTCACAATAAGAAAAAAAATGCTCACAAACAGACAACAAAACTCATTGACTAGGTGGGGTTGGGGATATAGATCACTCAGCATTTGACAAACACAAGGGCCTAAGATTGACCACTGAACCCCAACACATTAAAGAAAATCAGGCATGGTGGCTCAGACCTGCACCTGGGAGGCAGAGGCAGGTGGACTCCGGAGACTTGCTGGGAAGCCCTCATCTAGTCTACTTGGCCATTCTGACCCAGTAAAAAACTTTGTCTCTCAAAGAGGTGCACAGTGTTTCTGATGTTGTTCTCTGTCCCCACCCCATGTACAAATGCTACACAGACTCCCACACATGTGCATTTGTATACACACACTCACTCACAGAACAAAACAATTTATATGAAATTTTCCTTTTGAAACGGTACACATTAGATTCACTTCACATTCACACACACACACACACACACACACACACACACACACACACACACACCATTACAGAAACACAGTCACACCTGTAGAAAATAGTAAACACCTGGAAGCACTCTCCTGTCAACTAAAGTCAGGAGAACTGTATAATCTTGTCTTTTGTCCCCCTTCTTCCAACATCCACGGCCTCCCCTTCCTCTGCAGACTCTTTGTTCTGTCCTGGTATTGAACTGTATTTTATCCTCTCCAAAAGCCATGCAGATTTTGATGTAGCAATATGACTCTCAGAAAGAGATTGCAGTCTACAGCAGGTTGCCAAGGAGAGACTTGATACCCTATGAGCATATACAGGGGGAGGTAATCCCCCTCAGGAGCAGTCATAGGGGAGGGGAATTAGGGGAAAATGGGAGGGAGGGAAGAATGGGAGGATACAAGGGATGGGATAAGCATTGAGATGTAACAAGAATAAATTAATAAAAAAAAAAAAGAGAGATTGCAGTCTACATACAAACCATAACAGTCACTGTGATTAGTTTTTATTCTGAAACAGTGCTATTAAGTAGACCCAGAATGCAGATGTGTGACTCGGGAAAAGGGAGTGCTCATTTGCCTGAGGACTGGCTAGCACTGTGCTCTTGGAAACCTCCAATAAATAGCAGTCTTCATTTAATGTTGACAACACAGCTGTTAATGTGTTCTCATTGACTCAAAGCACACCTCTGACCCTTCAGCGTGACATCTTGCATGACTTCCTCCTAAGACTTACTCCTTCAAGGACTAAGGACCATACACAATCTAATTCTACACTTCCCTGTGTCTTATATACTTGTCTTTACCTAGCTTATTTCAAAAAAGTTTTAAGAAAATTAATAAGGTGTAATGAAGAAAAGTATATATCAGAGTAAGTATAGAAATAAATACACTAAAAAGATTGTAAGGACAGCTTCTCCTCCCTCACACTTTCAAGAAGGTTCTAGGAAACAGCCAGATTTGAGGAAGTGCAATAGAGTTTAAAGAGTAAAGTTGCCATAAGCTCACTTACTCTTTTCTTTGCTCTTGTTCTCCCATCTCTTTCACTTAGATGTACTTTTACTCCCCTGAGGATGCTGACTTTCATTTTTCTTCTGTAAATTAGGTAGTATATATGCAGCAACATTCTCATTAGGCCCTTTCCAGTTTTTCTTAGAATGCTGAAAAGTTTCAAGATGCAGCTTTTCCTGACCCTCTAGTAGATGACCCATGATGAGAACGTTCACCAGAGTCAGCTAGATGCCTGCCATAGCCCAGAGCATCTGCCTGTCCAAGTTTGATGATGGCAAACACCCCTGCAGAGGATCAGCCTCAGGGCTGATGGTCAGGATTTTTGCTTTTCTTAGTAACCGGATGTCAAACTGCAAAAACGTTGCATAACCCAGGGTTTTTGTATACATTATTAAATGCACTTGATATGTTGGGCTAACAGACAGATTTAATGTTAGCATATTTCTCTTTAACGGGTTGTTAGCAAAAGATTTCTCCTCCTATATGTTTTTTATATTGGTATATTAGTCAATGCCAAGTGGCACATACTTTATTATTATTTTCAAGTTCTGTTCATGTCAATTTAAAGCATTCACTGAAGGCCTTTCACTTGCTTCCCTTTATTATTGTGAAATTGTTATTTATTGGTGGAATTACTTCTTGCATGAAGAAGTATAGCCAATTTTAAAGTCTGAAAAGTATAGTCACGGGCAAGATTTTCCATATCGTACTACCTTGAAATAAACTGAATGAAGTTTGGTGACTATTTTATTTTGGTTACTAAGTAACCTTCCTTAAACCAACATGACATGCATCTTCTAGAAATTTTATGACATGCTTTGCAACCACAGCACTCTTTACCTTTTTTCCCATTAAATTCAGATTATAGAAGAGAATTACAAAATAAATGAACAAATGAATGAATGAGTGAATGAATGAATGAATGAAAATAAAAAGGAGCCCTCTTATCCTGAGGGAATAACTAGTGTACTTTCAGATGATTCATTACCAAGAAAACTCTTACTTGCCTACAGCAGCCACAGACTCAACTGTTGAGTGAGGTACTACCCACGGGTCACCTATAATCAAGGGCTAGCCTGCACACAGGTTATCTGCAATCAAGGGCTAGCCTGCACACTGGTCACCTGCAAACAAGGGCTAGCCTGCACACAGGTCGCCAGCAATTAAGGGCTAGCCTGCACACAGGTCGCCAGCAATTAAGGGCTAGCCCACACACAAGTCACCAAGAATCAAGGGGCTAGACACTTTCTTCTGACATAGCTTTCGAGGGTTGGATTTTGTGTCATATGACAGCAACACCATGAGTTTAATCTGGAAGAGCTGTCTTTCATACTGAAATTATTAAAAATCTCAGTGCCAATTCTTTAAATTATCTTTTTATTTTTGATTCTATAATATAATTACATGATTCCCATTCCTCCTTCCGAAGCCTCCCATATTTTAAGTATGCTTTATTTTCTGCTGAATATTTTGAGATTAAGTGCCCATACAAGACTGATTTCGCTTCTCATACACACACAGAAAGGTTCGAGGCACACTTGCACACTGCCCCCCATGCACTAATGGGTCACAAACGACTAACATAGCTGATTCTCCATTGCCTTCCTCTCTAGCTTCTGGACGTCCTAACACACAGGGAGGCAGGTAGGGAAAGCTTGAAGCATCACTGAAATTGACAAAATCCCTTTCATCTTAGGAGGCCTAATAATGCTTCCTCCTGCCTTAAACCATGACTGTGCTCAACCAGGACAAAAAAAACAAAACAAAAAAAAAAACAAACAAACAAACAAACAAAAAAACAAAAAACAAAAAGACTTAGGGCATGGAGAAAAAGAACTTAGTAAAATAAGGTGGATTTACCTGAAAAACACCGCCTAAGGGGGAAAACAAAAATTTAACACTGGTGAGGACTGTGCTTTAAATGTGGAAGACAGTCATTCTACTTCTATAATTTGGAGAAATATTGAGTTCATATTAAATCTTAACTGAATCGCAACAAAGGAAAATAAAAAATATATTTTCTGTAGTTAAGAGCAAACATATTCTTAACAGAGACTAAAGTGGGTAAGAGCCTTAAACTCCTTGGCACAGGAAACAACTTTTAGAACAGAACAGGAACAGCTCAGGCTCAAAGGTCAGCAATTAATAGATGGAATGTCATGAAACAGAAAAGCAACTATAAGGCAAAGGACACTGTCAACAGAACAAAATGACAGCCTACAGACTGGGAGAAGATCTTCTCTAACCCTTCATCCAACAAATGTCTAATATCCAAAATATAGAGAGAACTCAAGAAATTAAACACCAGCAAACCAAATAACCCAATTAAAAAGTAGAGTACAGAGCTAAACAGAGAATTCTCAACAGAGGAATATTGAATGGCTAAGAAACAAAGAAATGCTCAACATCCTTAATCATCAGGGAAATGCACATCAAAACAACTCGGGGATTCCATCTTAAATCTATCAGAATGGCTAAGATCAGAATCACAAGTTAGAGCACATGCTGGTGAGAATGTGGAGAAAGGGGAATACTCCTTCATTGCTGGCGGGAGTGCAAACTTGTACAACCACTTTGGAAATCAATCTGGCGCTTTCTCAGAAAATTGGGAGTAGTGTTAACTCAAGACTCAGTAATGCCACTCCTTGGCATATACCTGAAAGATGCTCCACCATTCAACAAAGATATTTGCTAAGCTATGTTCATAGCAACTTTATTTGTAATAACCAGAATCTAGAAACAGCTTAGATGACCCTCAATTGAAGAATGGATAAAGAAACTGTAGAACATTTACAAAATGGATTACTATTCAGCTATCAAAACCAAGCAAATCTTGAAATTTGCTGGCAAATGGGTGGAACTAGAAATGATCATCCTGAGTGAGGCAACCCAGAACCAGAAACATATACATGATATGTACTCACTTATAAGTGGATATTAGCCCAACATAGTTGTCCTCTGAGAAACTCCACCCAGCAGGGGACCAGAACAGATACTGGGGTTCAAAACCGGACCCTGGGTGAACAAAGCCCTTTGATATGTATGGCAGAGTTGGGGATGGAAGACTAAGGGTGGTGGTGTCAGGAACTCTGCAAGGAGACTATCAAGGCTGCCCGATCTGGACCCAGGGGGTTCTGCAAAAACTAATGCACCAACCAAGGACATTATAAGCAGAGAACCTAGATATCCTGTTGAGATGGCCAATGGACATCTCATTCTCCAGGTGAGGAGGGAGGAGGAGCAGAGGACTTCCTCCAACATGAACTCTGTTGCCCTCGATTGGATCACTGCACCTTGGTGGAGAGGCCCTGTGGGCACACAGAGGAAAGGGATGTAGGCTATCAGAATGAGACCTGATTGGCTGTGGTCAGATGGTGGGGGAGAAGGACCCCACCTGTCATGTCTAGGCGAGAGGAGTAGGGAGGAAGAGGGAGGGAAGATAGGAACAAGGGGACTCACAATTGGGATGTAATGTGAATAAATTACAATAAAATAAAACAAAAACCAAAAATTCTAACCTAAAATGACATTTGTTAATGCTGCTTGAAAACTGAAATGTATTAAGTAAAATGTACTTGTGTGTGTGTGAGACTACTGCTTACTATGCCAGGCTTTGGGAGTGGGACTATGCCTCCTATGTAGACATCAGAGTGCAGGGAAGAAATGAAAGCAAGAAAATCGTTTCCTCAGAACATAACCTCATGCAGGTAATTCAAACCAACCTAGTGAGGAAAGAGCCACTTAGTTGCAGTGCTGCACAGAAGACCTTTGGAGTTGGTGTGAATGTTCACGAAGATTGTCCCTCTGTGGTGAAGTGGAAACTCAAAGACAACACTTGACCAGACTCACTGCAGGCAGTTAGTGTGTAACCTGGATGACAATCTCAGACGCTCTCGTCTTCATTATTTTGGACAGTGAACTTCTTTAGAAAAACGTAGGTGTATTTTCTGAATGTCCGTTTTAAACTTTAGATTTCATTTGTTTCATTTTACATGCTGGGTGCCATACAAAGGTTAAGTAGTAGAATGGTAAGAAAGCTCCCTTTTTATTCTAAAACACTTCATCACCTCATAAATAGATTCAGAAACTTACACATATAATTGTCGCTACATAATATAAATGTGTTGGAGAACATGGGAGATCAGAAAAGAGAAGAACGTGTGAATAAAGTAGTTCTTTGTCATTCTCAGTATAATTTCAGGTCAATCAGAAAGTAATATAAATATGTGTACCACCCTTACAGCTACACCCCAAGAGTGAGAGCCGAGCTATTTCCACGCCATTTGGCTAAACAAACACAGCTTGATGAAAAATAGAAGACAGGACTCCTTACAGAATGTGTGCATCTTGAAGAGCTATGTGTACCATTTCAGTCCGAAGAGATTTTTCTGTTTGTGCAAATTTAAGATTATTTAATGATTTTAATGGGAGTAATTTTACAGCTCTAATTACAATGCTTATTATCTTGAAGAATTTAAATAATTATGTTGCAATTAGCATGCTCTGAGAAAAAGCAAAGGCTATTTGTCCTATTCAGGATTTTCTGAAGTTCATAGCTTCTCTGTGTCCTCATCCCTTAGCTCCAACTATGTCAGGGGACTCTGTATAAACAAAAAGGTTGATGTGTGGTCCACCACAGAAAACCCGTAGTTAAGCACACACTCAGCTGTATGAGTTCTCCCCATCCCCATTAAATCACAAGAGCATGCAGTTAGACACTTAAAGTTGCTTCATTAAATTTATTTTTCAGCTAAGGTATATACATTTTTAAAGTGCCAGAACAACAAATTCCTCTTCTCACACCCCGCACTACTGGAGATCCTCTGAGAATTGCTATTCACATGTTGATTTTTCCAATTTTTGAAGAGTAATTTAGAAAAACTGTAAAATCAAAAGAGCCCCAGTGCTTAAGGAGGGTTCCAGCATCTTCCTGCATTCCTAGAAGATCAGTATTCTTAGCTAACTATGCACTTCTCAGTTTACAAAGAAACAACAGTGGTCTCAGCAAAATATCTACTATTTTCAAGTATTCTAATTCCTCAAATTTAACCTGTCAAAATTAAGCTAATGCTTATAAAAGTTAATGACTTATCTTCTTCCTTGACCTTTTTAATTAATTTTAAATCTGTAGTGTTACACTGGCACATCCCTTGATGCTAATTGTGTCTCACATGTAAAAGATAGGGATTTAAATGATTTAGATAAACATCTGCCTAGCACAGAGGCACAAAACTGACAAAACTGGGATATAAGTTGCTGAGTCACAGTTGTTTTCTGAAAGTAAAAATAAGATGTTGCTGTCATTTAAAAAAACAACTTGTGTTTACAAACATGTATCCTAAACATACACACTTAAAGTTATAGCAAGTTCATACTTATTCCTACACAAAATTCTAAACAATTAAAAAAAGAACTTACAAAAAGGTGGTACCTAGCCATTTATGAAAGACATGTTTTAATAGATAAATATTCAATAAATTGGTAAGCTTCAGCATGCAGTGAAGCACTATTGTTTTGTTTAGTTGGAGTGGATTCTATCAACAGCAATTTAAAATAATCAGTTCAATGATATGATCCTTGGTTGGTGTTCAGATAATTACTATACTTATGCCTAGTAATTTTCAGCTATTAAATGGAATACAAGTAGCAAGACAGGAAGGTTAGATGCTTAATACACCCGTTACTATATATGTGCAATTTGCCTTCTTATGACAAGAAGGATGTGGCATTTTATGCAGACATTTTATATTTTAAAAAGTAGAAATAATCCTACCTATATAATGCATGCCTAGGTAACAAAAGCACCATGAGATTTGGGAAGTGTGTAGCAGAACAGAGATCTAGTGGTAGATACTGATAGAGGTTCGATATTGCTCATGAATCCAGTGGCCTCCATTGCTAATCCCATCACAAGAAAGACAGGCAGAAGGAGGGCGAGTTTGAGGCCTGGGCATAGTAAGCCTTAAATATGCACACACGCATACACACACAGACACACACAGACACACACACACACATGTATGCATGCACACGCATACTCAAATGCACATACTTTACTTAGAAATACTTATAAGGTAAGTAAGGACATATAGGTTCCCAGGAATTGTTAAAACACAAAAGATTTAGTATGTTCTAAGAGTAGAAAAAAGCAAGACAAAAAAACCTCAGACAAAATAATCTCAGGAAGATGATGGGGTCAAAGAGGTTTTGACTTATTATGGGATTTGGATTCATGGACCTCTTCCCCACAGTTTATGAACCCCATTCTCTCTGAACCTGGTAGCATCCATGAAATCCTTATGCCAGCATATGTTTTCTCTTTTCATTTATTAAAAGTTTAAAATTAAAATATCATTGCACTACTTTCCTCCCTCCAAACATTCCCATACCTCCTCCCTCTACCCTCCTCTACCTCCAGTCACTTACTCTCAATCTTATGTCTTTTTATTATCATTATTACACATTTATATAAAAGACATATAAATACAACCTGTGTGTATCTGATTAGTGTGGCTTCAGTGCACATAATTTCAACCTTGACCAGACAATCAATTAGGAGACTTGTCTCTGGGAGAGGCTAATTATTCATCTCTTGGAGGTCATTGGTTACCGGAAGTTCTTGCTCTGGAGGTAGGAACCAGTGAAATCTCTGACCTTCAGGTCTTTGTAGGCAGCCACATTCTTGAGGTATGACGGGTGTAGATTCCCTGTAACTTCAAGAAGGCACAATCTCACAACAGACCTCTTGGTCCTCTGGCTCCTATACTCTTTCCACCTTCCCTTCAACTATGTTCTCTATGCTGGAGATAGAGGAACTTGTGTTAAAGATGTATCCACTGCGGCCAGGTTCTCTAAGATCCACTGAACTCTGAACCGTGACCAGCCGTGGTTTTCAGTAATGTTGTATATTGGTTGTAAAGAGCAACTTCTTTGGTGAGAGATGAGAGCTACATTTATCTATCTAGGGCTATATAAGTACACTTGAGAATGCACTGAGAATTATGCTGGCCTGGTACTGGTAATAGGTTTTCTTTAAGATCCATGACCCAACTAGGCCCAGGTAGTTGGCTAGTTATTTAGTACCAGGCATGTAAAAAGGACCTTAAGTCCAAATAAATGGTGTTGGTTACCACTAAGATATGAGTGTCACTTTTAAACCTTTAAAGCTATCTTGCCGTGTTGGCCGTTTTTATAGTTCAGAGGCTTCCCAGCTGGATAAAGCTATTGATTGCTTCCCACCCCTGCCAGCTCTCATAGGACTCTCATACTTTTGTTTTTCCCCCTCTGTTGCAAATTATTTATTCTTAATCTTCTCCTTTCAAATGCAAGCATGAGAAATATCTGGCCTTTCTTTTTTTTATAGTAACTACTGTATTTTATATTGTAGTCATTCTGATTTGATATTTTAACCATATTATCCTGATAGCCCTGCTTTACTGGCATTTTCTCTGACATGTTTAGTGGCTTATACTGAAAGCTGTCACTTTTCAACAGAATTTTGGCCCACTGATCTCTACTCAGGATTATGGGTACCATTCAAATATTTTAATCAGTTGAATTTTATTTTCTTTCTTTTTATGTGCTTTTTGAGTCAACAAAAATAGGGATTTTTTGGACAGTTAATTTCCATTGGGAGTGGCAGAATGGAATGGCAGGTATAATCACTTTTGCACTTGGGGTCAGATTGCATTATCCTTCAATTGTGTGTTCTCAATGGGAACATGGACAGGCAACAGGAATCAGCCTCAGAAATTACCGGCAGTGGATTCCATGAATACAGATGTGTGCAGAGTGATAAGGTTTCCTCCAATCCTCCTCAGTGCTCCTCCGAGCCTGACTTAAGATGAAGCAGCCTTGGAAAGACCATCACTGCCAATGTTTTATCATCAGAAGGCTTTGTAGGCTTATTTCAATGTACTCACAAAATGGAAATATTTTTAAAATCTCCTTCACCCAATATAAGAACAAGATTCACCCTCCACATATATCCAGGCTTTCCAAAATTATGTATTATATGTTCTCAGATACCCCAGAGAATTGAGAGGCAGGAGGAGGCTGGGTTAAGTCACAAGCTCTCAATCAATCATTATTTTGAAAGTAAGAAAATAATGTTTATTATCGACAGCATTCTTACAAACAAACCCAAAAAACATAACTAAATGCCTTTTGAAAATAGAGTTCACTAGCTGAGCTCGACAGATGGTTCAGGCCCTGAGAATATAGCTGAGCTCGGCGTGTGGTTCAGGCCCAGTGTTCCGGGCTGGACTTGGCAGGTGACACAAAAGGCTGTGGATACCTTGGCCTGACCCAACACTCATTCAGAGACCCAGAACGATTGCAGGACCCACAGCACAGGGGAGCTGAGGATCACTAGCTTTGAGAGTCCAAAACGACAGGGCTAACCTCCTACCATCCACACCAGTGAAGCATTATGCTTCCAGCCTACGGAAATCGTGAGAAAACAAGTGAATCTATCATCAGACTCCCTCCATCCAACTCTGGAAGCTACCCAAAAAAAAAAAAAAAACAAACAAAGATGGCAAGATGTCTAAAGGACAGCGTAAAAGCATACACAAAAAACCCCAAAACAACATGGCATCTCCAGTTTCCAGCTATCCCAAAGAAAGCAACCCAGAGAACTCAAATACAATGGAAACACAAGAAAATGACCTCAAATCCTTAGTAATGAGGATGATAATGGAGGAAACAAATAAAATTCATAATCAAATGCAGGAAGACGCAGTCAAACAGGTGAGAGACATAAAAGAAAAACAGAGTGGAACTGGAAAAATTTCAGGAAAATGCAAACAAACAGATGAAAAAAATAAATAAAACGGTTCAAGCTCTGAAGATCTATAAAGAAGCAATGGAAGAAACTCAGGAATATACCAACAATCAGATGAAAGACATCAAAAAATCAGTTCAAGATCTGAAGATGAAAATGAATTCAATGATAAACACACAGACAGAAGAAAACCGAGAACATGAGACCTCAGAGAAGGCAAGCAACACAGAGGTGAGCTTTTCTAACAGAATCCAAGAGGTGGAAGAATGAATCTCAGGTCTAGAAAATACAATCACAGATCTTGAAGCAACCATTAAAGAAAATGCCAAATCTGGAAAACTCCTGACACAAAACATCCAAGAAATTAAGGACACCATGAAAAGAAGAAATCTGAGGATAATAGGCATTGAAGAAAGAGAAGATATCAGACTCCAAGGCCCAGAAACTATTCTTAACAAAATCATAGAAGAAAATTTCCCCAATCTAAAGAAAAAGATGCCAATAAACATACAACAGGCCTACAGAACACCAAATAGAATTGACCAGAAAAGAAAAACTGCCTGTCACATAATAATCAAAACACAAAACATACAGAACAAAGAAAAAATATTAAAAGCTGCAAGGGAAAAGGGCCAAATAACATTTAATGGCAAACCTATCAGAATTACACCCGACTTCTCAGCAGAGACCATAAAAGCCAGAAGGGCCTGGACAGAGATCTTGCAAACCCTAAGAGACCACAGATGCCAGGCCAGACTACTTTACCCAGGAAAACTATGAATAACCACAATGGAGAAAACAAAATATTCCATGACAAAAACAAAATTCAAAAACTTTCTATCCACAAATCCAGCTTTACAGAAGGTACTAGAAGGAAAACTCCACCCCAAAGGGTCAGGCTACAACCAAAACTACTCAGGAAATAGATAACTATACCATGGCAAAAACACAACTACCCAAACACTCAACTGGAAACAACATCAAAATTAAGACCCTTAACAGTCACTGGTCATTAATATCTCTCAACATCAATGGTCTCAATTCTCCAATAAAAAGACACAGACTAACTGAATGGGTGCATAAACAAGATCCAACATTCTTCTGCATTCAAGAAACACATCTCACCCATAACGATAGGCATTACCTCAGGGTAAAAGGTTGGAAAAAAAATATTCCAAGCAAATGGTCACAAGAAGCAAGCAAGCGTAGCCATTTTAGTATCGAACAAAATAGATATTCAATTAAGATTAATCAAAAGGGATGAGGAAGGACACTTCATACTCATCAAAGGTAAAGTCAATCAAGATGACATCACAATTCTGAACATCTATGCTCCCAATAAAAGGGCACCCACATTTGTAAAAGATCTGCTAAAAAAGCTTAAACCACACATCGATCCCCACACAATAATAATGGGAGACTTCAACACCCCACTCTCACTGAAGGATAAGTCATTGAAACAGAAACTAAGCCGAGAAATAACATCATTAACCAATGCCATGGGTCAAATGGATCTAACAGATATCTATAGAACCTTTCAACCAAACAAGAAAAAATATACCTTCTTCTCTGCACCCCATGGAACCTTCTCCAAAATTGATCACATCGTAGGTCACAAAGCAAGCCTCAATAGATACAAGAGGATTGAAATAATACCTTGTATCCTATCAGATCACCATGCTCTTAGGCTGCAATTCAACAACAACATAAATAACAAAAAGCCTACACGTACGTGGAAAATAAACAACTCTTTGCTAAATGACACCTGGGTCAGGGAAGAAATAAAGAAAGAAATCAAGGAGTTTCTGGAATTCAATGAAAACGAAGGAACAACATACACAAATTTGTGGGATACATGGAAAGCAGTGCTAAGAGGAAAATTCATAGCACTAAGTGCCTTTAAAAAGAAATTGGAAACATCGCATATAAGCATCTGGACGACACAACTGGAAGCCCTAGGAAAAAAAAGAAGCAGAAACACCCAAAAGGAGTAGACGTCTGGAAATAATCAAACTCAGGGCTGAAATTAACAAATTAGAAACTAAGAGAACAGTTGAAAGAATCAACAAAACCAAGAGCTGGTTCTTTGAGAAAATCAACAAGATAGACAGACTGTTAGTCAAACTAACTAAAAGACAGAGAGACAGTATTGAAATCAACAAAATAAGAAATGAAAAGGGAGACATAACAACAGACACTGAAGAAATACAAAGAATCATAAGATCCTACTTGGAAGGCATATATGCCACAAAATTTGAAAATCTAAGGGAAATGGACGATTTTCTTGATCAATTTCACTTGCCAAAGTTGAGTGAAGAACAGATAAACAAGCTAAATAGTTCTATTTCCCCTACAGAAATAGAAGCAATCATTGATAATCTCCCAACCAAAAATAGCCCAGGGCCAGATGGTTTCAGTGCAGAATTCTACCAGACCTTCAAGGGCGAGCTAATACCGATACTCTTCAAGCTACTCCAAAAGATAGAAATGGATGGAAAATTACCAAATTCATTCTATGAGGCCATAGTCACATTGATACCTAAACCTCACAAAGACTCAACAAAGAAAGAGAATTTCAGACCAATTTCTCTAATGAACATAGATGCAAAAATACTAAATAAAATACTTGCAAAATGAATACAAGAACACATCAAAGATATCATTCATCATGACCAAGTAGGCTTCATTCCAGGCATGCAGGGATGGTTTAATATATGGAAATCCATCAATGTAGTCCACCATATAAACAAACTGAAGAGAAAAAAACCACATGATCATCTCTTTAGATGCAGAGAAAGTATTTGATAAAATCCAAAACCCATTTATATTTAAAGTTTTAGAGAGATCGGGGATACAAGGCACTTTTCTCAACATAATAAAGGCTATATACAGCAAGCCAATAGCCAAAATCAAAGTAAATGGTGAGATACTCAAGGAAATTCCTTTAAAATTGGGAACAAGGCAAGGCTGCCCACTCTCTCCATATCTCTTCAATATAGTACTCGAGGTTCTAGCCAGGGCAATAAGACAACAAAAGGAGATCCAGGGTATCCAAATGGGAAAGGAGGAAGTCAAATTATCCCTGTTTGCAGATGATATGATAGTGTACATAAGTGACCCTCAAAATTCCAGAATAGAACTCCTACACCTGATAAACACCTTCAGCAAATTGGCTGGATACAAAATTAACTCAAAAAGGTCTGTAGCCTTCCTATATACAAATGACAAGCTTGCAGAGGAAGAAATTAGGAAAACCATACCCTTCACATTAGACACAAGCAATATAAAACATTTAGGAATTACTTTAACTACGCAAGTAAAAGACTTGTTTGAAAAAAATTTCAGAACTCTGAAGAAAGAGATTGAAGATGACCTGAGAAGATGGAATAATCTTCCTTCTCATGGACCAGGAGAATTAACATAGTAAAAATGGCCATCCTACCAAAAGCAATCTACAGAGTCAATGCAATCCCTATCAAAATACCTACACAATTTTTTAAAGATATTGAAAGTTCAATTCTGAACTTCATATGGAAAAACAAAAAACCCAGAATAGCTAAAACAATCTTGTACAATAAAAGGGGCTTCAGAGGAATCTCCATACCTGATCTCAAACTGTACTATAAAGGAATAGTAATTAAAACAGCATGGTACTGGCACAGCAACAGGCTGGTTGATCAATGGAGTCGAATCGAAGACCCAGATATGAATCCACACACATATGGTCACTTGATTTTTGACAAAGAAGCCAAATCCATTCAATGGAAAAAGGATAGCATCTTCAACAAATGGTGCTGGTCTAATTGGAGGTCTATGTGTAAAAAAATGCAACTGGACCCATATTTGTCACCTTGCACAAAACTCAAATCCAAGTGGATTAAAGACCTCAACATAAAACCAGAGACACTAAGTCCCTTAGAAGAAAAAGTGGGGAGGAGCCTGGAACATATTGGCACAGGAGACAACTTCCTGAACAGAACACCAACGGCCCAGGCCTTAATGTCAACAATTAATAAATGGGACCTCATGAGGCTGAGAAGCTTCTGTAAGGCAGGAGACACTGTCAAGAGAACAAAGTGACACCCTACAGACTGGGAAAAGATCTTCACCAACCCTACATCTGACAAAGCCTATTATCCAAAATATATAAAGAACTCAAGAAATTAAACACCACCAAACCAAATAACCCAATTGAGAAATGGGGCTTGGAACTAAACAGAGAATTCTCAACAGAGGAATATCAATTGGCTGAGAAACACTTAAAGAAATTTTCAACCCCCTTAGTCATCAGGGAAAGGTAAATCAAAAAAATCAGAAATTCCATCTTACACGCATCAGAATGGCTAAGATCAAAAATTCAAGCGACACCACATTCTGGCGAGGATGTGAGGAGA
Organism: Acomys russatus; assembly: GCF_903995435.1. Classification (NCBI taxonomy): domain Eukaryota; kingdom Metazoa; phylum Chordata; class Mammalia; order Rodentia; family Muridae; genus Acomys; species Acomys russatus. Next base: position 31,058,908 of record NC_067148.1, on the reverse strand, counting down.
GAGGAACACTCCTTCATTGCTGGTGGGAATGCAAACTAGTACAGCCACTTTGGAAATCTATCTGGTGCTATCTCAGAAAACTGGGAATAGGGCTTCCTCAAGACCGAGCTATTCCACTCCTTGGAATATACCCAGAAGATGCTCCAGCACACAACAAGAAAATTTGCTCAACCATGTTCATAGCAGCCTTATTCATAATAGCCACATCATGGAAACAGCCTAAGTGTCTATCAGTAGAACGGATAAAGAAACTGTGGCACATATACACTATGGAATACTACTCGGCTATTCAAAACAAGGAATTCCCGAAATTTGTGGATAAATGGATTGAGCTAGAAATGATCATAATGAGTGAGTAAACCCATAAGCCGAAAGACTCAAATGGTATATACTCACTTATATCTGCATACTAGCCCAAGGGGCATGTCCCATGAAAGCCTTCACTTACCAGGAAACTGGGACAGAGGGGAGGACATCCTATTGGGACTCTAGATGAGAGAAGCATGGGAAAATAGCAAAGTAGAAGGATCCAGAGGGTCCTAGAACCCTACAGGTAGAACATTATAATAGGCTGATTTGGGGCCAGGGGTCCCGCTCAAACTAAGGCACCAGCCAAGGACAATACAGGCGGTAAACTTTAAACCCCTACCCAGATCTAGCCAATGGACAGAACATTCTCCACCGTTGAGTGGAGAGTGGGGTATGACTTCCACACGTACTCTGGTGCCTCATATTTGACCATGTCCCCTGGAGGGGGAGACCTGGTGGCACTCAGAGGAAGGATAGCAGGTTACCAAGAAGAGACTTGATACCCTATGAGCATATACAGGGGGAGGAAATCCCCCTCAGGAACAGTCATAGAGGAGGGAAATAAGGGGAAAATGGGAGGGAGGAAAGAATGGGAAGATACAAGGGATGGGATAACCATTGAGATATAACAAGGATAAATTAATAAAAAAAAATAAGTAAAAAGAAAAAAAAAAGAAAATAGAGTTCATTACAATTGCAACTTACAAGATATCACCTTTTAAAATGTATCTAGCTTTGTTTATGCATTTTATGTTATTGTATAATTTAATTTTTTGAAGATTTATTTATTACTTGTACAGTGTCTGCCTGCATGCCAGAAGAGGGAATTAGATCACACTAGACATGGTTGGCAGCCACAAGGTAGTTGCTGGGAATTGAACTCAGGACCTGTGGAAGAGTAGTCAGTGCTCTGATCTTTTCTCTCTCCCTAAACCGTTAATTTTCATTCTTGTTTTTCCTGTTTCATTTATCTTTGTTCTCCTTGTTTCATTTTTCAAATTTTCTCCTCCTTTCCTTTATTTCATTCATTTATCAATTTAATTTTGCCCTAAATATTTTTAATCTTTATTTTATGCTTTTTATTATTTATGCCATTATCTGACCTATGATCATTGGTAGTGTATTAATTCTTTTTAATTAAATTGATTACTTAGATTTATATTTATTTCATTTGTTGGTGGTGCTGTTGTACATGGTTTTTTCTTTCTATGAGTACTACTAGGTAGTGAGTACTCAAAGGAAAACCTTTCATAAAGAAAATCCTCACAGGAAAAAAACAATATACCCATCTCAATAGATGCACAAATCACAAATTAATATAAAATACACATGAACAGGCAGGTAATATAACTAATTCCTCAATTACCAAAACTAAAGATACTGAAATGGTTGAGTAGTTTTAAATGAATTTAAAATTCTGCTTGTAATCATTGACCAGTGTTTAGAGAGAGGATATAAACAAGCAGCTGAATGGAAGAAAATTGGGACCGAAAAGAAAGCAGCAACATGGATGAGGAATCCAGCAAGGAAGTTGAGATTTTGAAAAATAAACAATCTGAACTGGGGGCTGCGCAATCACTAAAGGCGATGGAGAGGTTCACTGGGTTCGTTAAGGGAGAAGAAGACTGCCAAGGATGGAAAGCAAAGTTGGAGAAGAGCTGTGTTCCGTTATCAGTAATGCCAACTGCACTTTTCCCTCACCAGGTTTCTACAGTCTGGTTCTTCATAAACATACCAAGTCTCTACCAAAAGAAAGTGATCAAATCAGGGTCGCCAGAGTTCATGTCAGAGTCAGTCCCCACTCTCCTCACAACCATGGAGAATGAGCTGTCCATTGGCTAGATCTGAACAGAGGGTCTCAGTCTGCTGCATGCATTGTCCTTTGTTGGTACAACAGTTTATGCAGCATCTCCCCCCTCTCTACCTCAGGTCCAGATCCACTGGCTTTGATGGTGTCCTTGGGGGTTCCTGAACCCTCTGGGTCATTCCATCTCCCTATTCTTCCATACCACTCTCATTCTTTACCTGGATGGAGTCCAGCAGTGAGTCCCAGCATCTGTCCTGATCCCCAATGAGTAGTCTCACAGAGGATGTCTATATTGGGCTAACATCCAAAGAAAAAAGGGAAGCAGGCTGTCCGGGTGAGAACCGATAGGCTGTAGTCATACGGTGGGGGAGGAAGTCCCCTTCTGTCAGAGGTCTAGGGGACAGGCAGAAGGCAGAAGAGGGAGGGAAGGGAGAATTGGGATGATTCAAGTGAGGAGATAACATTTTGAATGTAAGATGAATAAATTATAATACATTAAAATAAAAATGAGTAGGGATAAAGCGAAAAAACACTCTATTTGTCATGATTCTGGAGGATGAGAAGTTGAAGATGAAGATACCAGGAGGACTGTTGGCTAGGGAAGGCTGTCCTTTCTGCTTCCAAGACTTTTTGTGTTACTTCATCCTAGGAAGAGAGGAGCTCAAAGACATCACATGGCAGACAGTGGAAAGACAAGTTATTGAAAGGAACAGAACTGACAGAAGAAAAGATGTTATATAGACTCTAAACCAAGCAAATATGTACGGATTTAGTCTGTCCTGAGCAGTTGAGCAATGGCTGTCTCAAGATGGAAAGGCTGAGAACATTGTGTTGTTCAGGGCATGAGGCTGGATGTCAGCTGTACCAATATGGTGTGGGAGCCCTGGAAGAGCCTGGAGGAACCCTGGAGGAGCCTGGAGGAACCCTGGAGGAGCCCTGGAGGAGTCCTGGAGGAACCCTTGAGGAGGCCTGGAGGAGCCCTGGAGGAGTCCTGGAGGAACCCTGGAGGAGTCCTGGAGGAACCCTGGAGGAGCCCTGGAGGAGCCCTGGAGGAGGCCTGGAGGAGCCTTGAAGGAGTGTGGAGGAGCCCTGGAGGAGTCCTGGAGGAACCCTGGAGGAGTCCTGGAGGAGCCCTGGAGGAGTCCTGGAGGAGCCCTGGAGGAGCCTTGGAGTAGTGTGGACGGGCCCTGGAGAAGCTCTGGAGGAGCGTGGAGGAGCCTTGGAGGAGCCCTGCAGGGAGAGATCCTTATCTTCATTCTATTTGGGAATCCTGGAGAATTGGTTCCACTACCTGTGGAAGAATGCCTTGTCACAGGACAGATGAACTTGCCACTGAGACTGAGGGCAAGCCGACAAAAAGCAACGTTACCATCTTCCATGTCCTTTGATATGACATGGTTTCAGAAGATGTGGCCCATATTTATGGTGGGTCTTCCGGACTCAAGTAATCTGATTAGAAAATATCTCAAAAGCATTTCCAACAGCACAGGCTTTAGTTGATTAAAGATACAGTCAAGTTGACAACCAATATTAGTCATCACAGCTTTCTTTTAATTTTTTATTAATTAAACAATTTTGTTTTTTACATATTCATTTATATTATTACACATATATACAATAAACTACCTATAGCAAGAAGAACCATAACACAATCAGGAATTATATAAATGTTACGTTCTTAGTATTTTGACTATTTGTTTTTGACAGCCTTGAAGAAAACATCTTTCCTATCTTGGTGCATCTGAAATTCTAAATGTAAATCAGTCTCCATCACATATTGTCATTATCAACTTAGAACACCTATCTAGACCTATAAACATCTTAACCCCTAAACAACTGAGCTTCATTGGAAAAGTAAGCTTCAACTCCATCACGGACTTGAGAAGGAATGAACTTGATTACCTGAGTGTGCAGGGAGTGCCGGTTAGTAACTTTCCAAATGAGAAGATGACAGAGACAGTTTTCTATCAGAATAGTCATCCAGAACTCTCTATAACATTGGAGCACTTTCTTCAGCCTTCTGGCCCAATATATCTGACAGACATATTTGTGAGGCAGGAACTATTGAGGATTTGCTTACCCTGTCTTGGCAGAGTTTGGCCATTGACTGCCTGCAGCCAAGAGCCATCACAACCTTTTTAAGGTTTTATGACATAATTGTGGCTTGGTCACATTGCAAAGGCTCCATTTCTCAGTACTACCTCACTGCTAAGTTTTGTAGCACGTGTCTTGAGGACATTTGGACCACAGCACATTTCTTTACACCGTTTGTTTTCTTCCCCTAGAACTGCTACCCATGGGTTGTACATTTTCTTACTTCTGCTTCTCAGATGTCACCTTTTCAGTTAGGTCATGACATATTACTCTGTTTTTGTGCCATCTACCTCTCTGTACCCTGACACTTTCTACTCTTCTTGCCAGGTTTAATTAAAAATATTTCTTAATACTATCCAATCATATCTAAAGTATTTATCTGTCATATTTATTGTCTGTACTCTCATTAATATCTCTTTATGGCAGTGAAAATTTTTGAAATGCTTTGTTGATTTAATCCTAGCTTCTCAAATAATGTCTCATAAATAGTAGTCCAATAAGTACTTGCTGAATGAATAAAGAAAGAATAATCATCTTACAGGGCTATGTGGTCATATAATATAGAAGACTGAGTCAGGCATATTTACAATGAAAGATACTCAAAATAGTTTAATAAAAGAAAATAATAACATGTTGAAAAATTATTGACTGCCCTTTTATTATTTCAAAAGATATCTGTAAATCTTTCTATAGTTGTATTTAAGAACTATACTAAATTTCTATAGAAAAGTACTTTTCTACATGCTATTATTATATATCTATTTAGATAATTAAATTAGTGATAAAAAGATGAGTACTTTATAATCTTGTATTATCCTTGTGAATTATTTGAGTTTACTAAAATAATAAGCATGATATTTTGTACTAATGTAAATACTCAGAGTTCCACCTGCCTCTTCCTCCCAAGTGCTGGGACTAAAGGCATGCCCCACTCTCCCCTAGCTAAATAATATTTAATTACTTGCATCAAGAAAGGTTTCGTCTCTTGCAATGTTCTGGTACAAATGGAAAAATATAGAAATAAATGCCATGGACGAGCTGCAGGTTTTTGATCACGTAGTAGCCAAATATAGAAGATTAAAGTTCACTCAACATAAATATAAAACAACAAAAGATAATCTGGAATGTGCCCAAGATATGCCACAGAAAGCTCACTCTCTATAAGGGAAAAGGGAAATATCTGGGTTTATGAAACTGACAGAGATATTTATTTCCTCTGTTAATGTTGATTTTGTAATATGCCAGGGTCTATTTAAAATATGAACCTCTCTAAAAGCCAGATATAATGAGTCCCTCATTTCTCTCCATTAAATTAGCAGACCTTGCTTAGCTTGAAATATCACTCTGACCTGGTCAGGCAATTCTATGATATTTCAATTTCTCCTTGACTGTTATTCCCCCTGAACCTTGTCAGCCACATTCAAAACATCATATGGTACATTGGATTCTTTGTAGATGCTGTTGTCTAACTTTCTTTCATCTTTGAGGGAAGATGATCACCTCGCTGGACAGATGAGCATCTCCAAGCCAGACGGCATGAACTCACCTGTAGATTATTCTGCCCGTGTTACAGCTACCTTCCTATTGCCACCAAATACATCTTCAGAGACACATATCCATGATTAAAACTCGTTCTTTCTGATACCTATACAGCAAAGATCTAAGTTCTACGGGTTCCCTCGTGAAGTTAAAGAGACTTGCCTTGGCCACCTTCCCCAGGCACCTCTCCCTGGTCCCCTGAACTCTCAGCCACCCTCTGTTGGATGACAGCCTGTTGAAGGCATGAAACCACCAACCATTCCTGTGCTGAGTTTTTGTTGCTGAAGAATTGCAGCATTTTGCCAATCAGAACCTTCTCCAGATATCAAAGCTTGGAGAAAATGTCATCTCCCTCATGATACTATTCCTAGACTCTGCCTTTCACGCCCAGCTCAGAGTGAAGTTCCCACCAAACTTTATTCAGCTTGCATTTCCTACATTTTCACTCTGTATTTATTATATTAGCCATTACTCTTTTATTATTGATAGAGAGTTATTTATGGACAAACAAATGGGAATTTAAATTTTTTGCTTACAGTGCCTAGAAGAGAACAATATTTGGAGTTAATATATATATATATATATATATATATATATATATATATATATATATATATATATATAATGAAAAATATCAATCTCAACACCTAGGATAACATATTCTTAAGTATACAGAATAAGGAGAGTGCAGGAAAATAAACATAATCTCTATATTTCAAGAACAGAAAATGATAACACTCATATGAATAAATGGATGAATTTAGATGGATGTCTTATTGGAAATGGGAACTAGAAGAGTAGAGAGAAAGATAAATCAAAATTATCCTTTGATTTTGACTTTTCAGGGAAAAATGATTTTCAGGTACTGCATTGGAAGGAGGGATTGTGTAATTTTCCCAACTGTCATCCTTTGTTAGGCTACTGTCCTTCAGCCACTAGACTCCTTGGGGGCATTGGCATATTACACACCAGGAGCACTACATACAATGGCACTAAACCCAGGCAGTGCAAGGAGATGGGAGAATCAATTCCCATACTTACTTGGTGGTGCTACTGGCTCCATTCACATTAACTTTTCATCGTGGTATGTGAGGAAAGCCTCCAGGTTGTGCGGAGGGAAGGGAGAATGAGAGCAGCAATGACAAATCAATTGTGTTGATTGCTGCTAGATACAGTAGCACAACTCAGACAATCAACAAAGCAATGGTTTTGTTCAATAATTGAGTTGTTTCTTGAGAGTAGGGTTACATATTTCCTCAGTGTGCTGATCTTTTAAGAAAATATGTATATCATTTCAATCACGTAGTGTTGCACCATATTGGCCCTTATTGTCAAAGTCACATGCTAAAATGAATCAGGATAAAATTAGTTCATCTGCAAACAGATAGGCAGAGATTTAAGAATGCCCATTCACATGAAAAATGAAAGGCTAACATTACTATATTAAGGGTGATTCAGTTAAGATATTAACATTAAATGGTTGATAAAATGGCCTCAAGCTCCAGGCCATGACAATGAAAACGATTTTATACATGTGGGTATGTTTGTCTCTTCCTTTCTGGAAAGTAACAACAACAACAAAAACACCTGTAAGTTACAAAAATCGCTCTCATGATTGGGAGGTAAAATGGTCTGCATCAAATATGTCAGAGTTTGCATAGGAAGGATTTGATTGAAATAGCCGTTTTGCATTATCAGATGTTCCAAATAAATGCTACTGAAAATTTGTATGCTGTTCAGAAACCTACTCCTAAAGTGTTACCACTAAGGATAACCTCACACGACCTGTTAGTGATACAGAGAAATGCAGGACATACTTACTCAGCATTGAGAAAAGGAGCAATTCCATGGAGAGTAGGAGGCAAAACAACAACAATAACAACAAATGGTGCTTTGAAAAATTAGGGCTTCAACCTCATTTTTCCTCCTTTTGAAGTGAGGAGATAATATATAGTTTGTAAAGATACATTACTGTATAAGAAAACAGGCCTCATTATGCAAAGATGGAAGACAAAGATGGCACCCATGACAGCCCCTGGCCCATGTGATTACAGCCACTCAGTCTCTGCTATCATCCCATCATATTTTTAAACAGAGAGACAGGGATACATATTTCTCACAAGAGAGGATGAAAATGTTGTGATAGTGCTCATAAATGAAAAAAAATGTGATTATTTTAACTGCATAGTATGCCATGTTTGCTATTAATCTACTCAGAAGATCCACTCCCCAAAGCAAATGGCTACTGTGTGTACTGTACCATTAGATCTTTACGAGAAACCACTACCCTGAACATATTTTAACTGGGTATAGATAGAGCCTGGATTTGTTTTAGTGAAATCCTGATTTGCCCATCTCTCAGTCACCATGGTTTCCACATAGTAGACATGGAGGCGGCTGTAGTTTTTGTTTCCTAATAAGACTTAGTGGGTATGAGATCTGACTCAGAGCCTTTTCCTGGGAATACAAAAGGGATAAATAAAAATGTGAAAGAAGAATTACTAAACTGTCCCTTGACAACCAAATGGTGGATCATAAATTGGAGTGTCTATGCAAATGAAGTAAATAATTAAAAACTCCAAGAACAGCATTGACTAGGTGGTTGATGACTGGCAATTATAAAAGCTGAATTTTTAATATGCATACATCTAAGGAGCCAGTAAAAATTAGCTCCTAGACTAATGGACTTGCCTTTCTTCCAAAGCAGAATTTTAATGAGCACATTATTTATAACAGGAGCCTAAGAACTGAGGTATTCTTGCTTAGTCTCTCTTTTTTTCTTTTTTTTTTTTTAGATTCCCTGACACCTTATCCATTAAACCATGAACTTCTTTACAGGAAAATAATACTTTATACACTGAGAAGTAAAGGTCAAAATGACCTAGGAAATTAGTCACACTATATACACTCTAAAGATACGCGGCGTGGGACACCATATAAATCTGGCTTCCACTCAAGGTGCACACTCTGCTTTGTCGCATTCCCCATGATCAAATTCCATTCCATGTAGATTTTGTTCTTGGTGCTAATAAATCAGAACTTCCCTATATACCATCTAAGTGGTATGTGTATGATAAATGTAGGCTCGTGGTGAATATACAAATTGTTTTATGTATATTTTATAACATTTGAGGCTGGTTTACTGGCCAATTCCTTAGAGCCATTGAAAATGGTTCTCTTTTTACTCAGCAAACCAATTTGTCACTTGCAGTCTATCTTCTGAGCACTTCAGCATCCTTTGTTGTTTTTCTTAAGGTTACATGGTTATTTTTCATTTGGAGATTTCAACCAGGGCTTTGTCTGCATTTGCTCTCATGACTCCTTCCTCCGTAATCGTGACTAAGCAGCATTTGACAGAAGGCTTCTGAGGAGATTTTATTGTCTAGGTGACATTCTCCCCATAAACTATGACTCAGGAAAAGGCAGGTCCAAGGATGAGTCAGAAGAGTAGATTACTCAGGGCTGCCTTAAGCAGAAATCCACCACTGTTTCCAAGTCACCCAAGCACTGACCTACAGTCCCATGATCTAGAGACAGGACTGAAGCAAGCATTGCCAAATGGAACATGACAAATGTGCTCTCAGGTGTGCAGCCTTGTCTGCTGCTCACGTTTTCAGTCCCTTGGCATTCTATAAACCTGTACATATGCTCATAAACCCAGAGATGGACTTTCTGAAAACTCACAAAGTAATTTTAGGACTTAGTCTTCTATCTGATGTCCTCCATGGTACAGACAACAGGAAAATACCCACACCATCCAAGGTAGACCAGGGTGTTTTCACTGGCTGTCTTTGAGGGACATCTTTTTTTTTTTTTTTTTTTTTTTTTTTTCAGCATATTAATCTTTTTCTTTTTATGTATGATTCTCTTACATAATACATCTTGACCTCAGCCTCCCCTCCTTCTACTCCTCCTGGTTCCCCCTCCACATACCTTCCCTCTCCCCCAGGTCCACTGTGCCTCTGTTTCCCTTCAGAAAAAAGCAGGCCCCCAGGGACATTTTTGGAGACTGTAATGTTACTTGGTAACACTGGATGGTGTGTACAGTTCAATTTTTGTTATTATTCTTGCTTCCAAGAATCAGTGTTGCTTTCCTTCTCCTTTGGGCTATTCTTTCTGTCTTTGGCATAATTTCTTATCTAGGGATTTCATTTTCTGATGGATTTGCATAAACTCTTCGCATATAAACTAACTATTTGCTAAAATACTTTTAACATTGCTATTTCCTTTTTTATTTGTCTGTGCATATGAGTGTGTGTTGGGTGGAAATATATACACATATATGTGTGCATGCATGTAGAGGACAGGGGTCAACCTTCGGAGTTCTTCCTTTGGAGCCATCCACTGTATAGGATAGAAAGCCCAGCAAGAAGCTGGGAGTTATCACTGCGAGCCTCTTTACTCCATGTGTTTATTGCCTTCATTGCACAAGAAGTGCAGCTGTCAATTCACTTTTGCTGCCTTTTCTCTTCAATTGGTACAGTGGGTTTCTGGCATTCCCAAGATGCTTTGGAAGGTGAATTCCTTGGTAGCCTGCTCCTGGTTTTCCCTGTGTTGGTTGCAGCAGTCAGTATCTACAATGAAGACACACTTATTGCTTTATCTTTTTACTCTGGTCCATTTTTTATTTTAGGTACAAAAAAGCTGGACTTCAGTTAGACATTTTTAAGTCTCTTTAACTTAAAAGAGAATTTATAACCAATTTAAAAATCTTTAAGATACATTTTAATGTAAGAGTTTTCTTTGGTCTGAAAGTTAATTCTTCATAGGTACATGCAAGTTACCATTTTAATAACATATTGCATATGCACAATACTAAAAAGGGGCATGTTGTGTGTGTGTGTGTGTATGTATGCGTGTGTGTCTGTGTGTGTGTATGTGTGTGTCTGTGTGTGTGTATGTATGTGTGTGTGTGTGTGTGTGTGTGTAAGAATAACTAAAGAAGATCTTAGAATTGAGCACTTAAAAGAAGTTGAGGAAAAAACATGAAGTAGAAGTGATGTAAGCGTAGTTATACTGTCTTCATGTTTGAAATTCTCAAAGTAACAACAAAATAAATGTTAAAAAAGGAGCATTCTCTTATTTATGGAAGTAACAACTTGAATTTTTTTAAAGCATTCTTCACAAGAAGTAGCTTTTTCCCCTTTGCTGCACTTTTCTAAGTATAAATACATGACCCATAACATTTCCAGCTTTCCAGTTGTCACACCTTAAAACGGCAAGCACAGAATTTACACCTTTTATAGGAGAGAGGCAAATGCCCTTTAAGATATTCTCTGACTAACATGAAAATTATAACAAAATAAGAAAAGGCAAAGCTTTAAGTTTTATGTACAAAAATATAGAGGTGTCTAATGCAGGGATGAGAAAGTTTCTGTTGGGTCTGATCTAGTCTGTCTTTCTATGCTTAAAGGGATGTGCTATTGTCCCACAGTCTCAAACTCTGTTAAAGAAAAGTGCCAGCAGACATGTTCTTATTAAACAGGCCGCATGACACCATAACTACAGCCCAACAATATGCTCACCCCTGAGACAACGCTTCCTCAAAACTTTATTTGTTTGAAACATTCCTTCAATTGTATATCATGGAAGACTGAGAATAGTACAAAATATGAACTGGACAATCTGTTTAGGGATAACTGCTATTAAATAATGCTGCCACAGATTCAATACTTTTCATGTTTGAGGGGCACATGAAGGTATTTGGTAGATATAGCTGTAACAGAAATGAAGGAACTTGAAGGTCAGAATTTTAAGTTTTTAAAAATAGTGTCCAGGATGATGTAATAGAAACTGGCTTCTTGTTAAGTGAAAGAAAAATTTAAAAAATTGAAGGCATTTCAGCAGTCACATGGAAATTTGGTTTCATAACATATATTTGTATTTCTAATGTAGTTAGATTCAGAGAGCTGACTCATTCCAAATTTTTATCATAAAGTTAAAAATTATGATGAAAATTTTTGTCTATTTTACCCTTTGAAGGAATGTCTAGGTATAAAGTTAATATGCAAAGTAAATTATAATTCAGTATATCTGAGTTAAGAAGTTTGGATTAAAATAAAATGACAAAGTAGCATTAAAACTAAAATACAAATAATTACAAAAAGGATGTAGATTTTCCTATTCTAGGTAGTAAAATATAGTATTAGTAGAAATTTTTAAATTTTAAATATATATAGGACTATACCATATGTATGTATATATGCACATGTGTGTATGTATATGTATGCATACATACACTCAAAATGGAAGAAATAAATAATGCAAATTTATATTTTTTCTAAAATTGAATTATAAATTCAGCAGAATACCAATTTAAAGAATCCTAGCAGGTTTTTATGAAAGTTAAATTTATTCTAAGATTCATACAGAAACTTATGGTAAAGTCCAGTCAAAGCCAGCATGGTAGAGTGTGTCTTTAATTCCAGCCTGCAAGAAACAGAAGCAGGAGGATGTCTGTGAGTTCAAGGCCAGCCTGATCTACAGAGTGAATTCCAAGACAGCCTGAGCTACATAGAAACACCCTGTCTCAAAAAACCAAGGTGGTAGGCAATAGTCAAGAGAGAAATCAAGAGATGGCTTGGGTGATAAAGCACATGACTTGCAACATATAAAAATAAAATGCATAATTGTGGGCAGCAATGATCACAACTGACCCCTACAAGAAGAGGGGAGGCAGAGGCAGGAGACTCATAGGACGATTACATGCCATAACTCAAGAGAAGACCACAGGCAAGACCAGCACTCAGATTAGTCCTCTGCCCTTCTTGGGAATTGTGGGAACATGTATACATGCACTCACACATACAGGAAAATATATAAACACCTAAACAGACAACACACACACACACACACACACACATGCACGCACGCACTCACATCTAGACAAAGTTGAGATGCCATTAAACAGATATCAATTCTTATATTTTTCATGATTTTGGATAATAGTTAAAAATGGACAAATAAGAAAGTTAAACAAAACAAACTGTGCAAAACATATACCCAAATATATGCCACTAATTTTCCACAAAAGTGACATTGTGTTTCCTATGGATGAAATTGTTGATACTTTGAAATGTTAGTGGCTGGCCTGATAGTATTGGAAATAGATAATTTGGGAGGTATTCAAGTCATGTGAGAAAAACGAGTCATGCCCCCACCCCCCTCACCCCGCCCCAAAAAATGACCGTCAAGAAAAACAAACACCTTTCCCCAAAAATAATCAGGCATGAAGGTTCACACTGTAATTCTAGTACTTGGGAGGTCTAACCAGGCCAGCATGGGCTGCTGTATAGGCCAGACTCAAAAACAAAACAGCAGCAAAAAGCCACTATTAGCATTATAAAGAAACCTAAAACAAATAAATGAAATGAAAGAAAGAACAATGAGGAATGGGGGGGGAGGGTAAGCTGGTAATCTTGTCTTTTCTTTTGTTCTGTTGGGTGAGGATACAGGGACAAATGGTGTCTGGATCCTGGAGAGCGCCCTGATGGAGTGAATAGAGCTGTCAGGGATCTAAGAGCCTCCACCTTCTGGAGTCAAGAGACCTAGGTGTCTGTCCTTGACAGACCACTTGAAGTACAAGACTCTGCTTAAGCTATGTAAACTAAGATGCAAATACAGAAAGAAAAAAGGATATTTGTAGGAAAGGTGCAGAATCTATTTCACTCCCATATGAAAAAGAATAAATTTTGTGTGGTTTTGTAACACATGTGAAGCTTACTCAAGAGACTGAGGTACATGGAAAGTCAGTCAGTGTCCTTAGTCATTGAGAAATGCCAGTTAAACAGGATGAGTTACTACTTTAAAGTCACTGACACATGTGAAAGTCACAAAGATGGAAAAATAGCTCTTATAAAGGAGGTAAAGAAAATGGCAAAACAATAGGGAAAACAGAATTGTTTACAAAACCACAAATAATATCACATGTCCATCAGCATTAGTATTGAGCAGTAAGGAAGAAAATCTCATTTGTATTGATACCATGAAACAGCTATTTATTCTGCATACAGGAGTTTTAAAAGCATAAATTTCCATATAAAAGAGCATTCAATTATTTTGTTTAAAATTCAAAAGAAAAGATAACGATTAGTACTGTTAAAAAATTAAACTAACTTTGTGAGGATCTTGGTGTTGGGAGGGGCATGTTCCCAGTGCAGTAACGATCTACCAGCCGCTTGGCACCAAGCTCACCAGTCAAACACCTGTGACTCCAGCACTCAGTTGCACGTATGTTACATATTCCAATAAAGGTGTTTTGTTATAAGATAAAAATAGAAACATTTCAAGAAAAACTGCATGTCCTCATGTGCAGAAAACATACTTTTAGACAAGCAGAATTTGAAGGCGGCACCCAGCATCAAGTCTAAAGCGGGGAAGTGCAGCGTGGAGAGATAAGAGGAACTGATTTATGTTTGTCTTGCTGTACAGCGTCATGCCTCTTTATGCGTTCATGTGTCGTGCGTAAGGAAAAATGCCTCCTGAGGTCTGCAGTGAGAAAAGGCAGATCGTAAATGCAAAAACTGTGCTCCAACCGGAGACTTTGGAATAGTAGTTGCTAATTTTCTTAAGTAATGATTTCTTCCTTGATTGCAACTGATTAGCAAAAGAAAATCTCTTTCAGTTAGATCCATTTATATTGAATTTAAATCTTATTAAAATAAGTTGCATATTTTATGTTTGAGTGTATTTTATATGCAAACATCTATTTTATATAGTTAGATGTACATTTATGGAGTAAACATAGACACAAATATATATACTAGTAAATGTATGTATCCAGGCTCTAAATAGATGAAAAACTGTGCTATCAGCAAATCGGGAATCACTTCTGTTTGAAATTAGGATGCCTTGCATGATTTTTGACGCATATTTATCTTCTTGATTAGAGCTTGTTTAGGCTGATATTAAAATTAGCCTGCACTTCTTGAAGACACAACACCTGATCTTGAGGAATTATATCTAAAACATATTAGTTAACAGGGGCAAGTTATCTGGGGATTAAGTATTTTACACTAATATTCATCCCAAAGAGCATCAACATGCTGATAAATGAGAATTAGCTGGAAATTAAAACCAATCATTAAAATAAGGACATGCCTGAAAGTTAAACAAAATTAAGAAATTGGCCTAAAGTGAAAATTAGTGTATGCTGATTAATTTAAATTATTTTCAGTCCTGCTACCGCTGGTGGGGGTGGGGGATGGGAGAGAGAGAGAGAGAGACAGAGACAGAGACAGACAGAGACAGAGAGACACAGAGACAGAGAGACACAGACACACACACACACACACACACACACAGAGAGAGAGAGAGAGAGAGAGAGAGAGAGAGAGAGAGAGAGAGAATAAGAATGTGTTGAAATACAAACAGGCTCAGATTTGATAGCCAGCAGGAGTTTTGTTTGATGCTGTTGCTTTTCACCAACAAACACCATGTCCTCTTGAAGTTGTGATGATAGTAGTAAGCTCCGTTGTGTGACTGTGAACATTTGACCATGATGATGTTCGTGGTATTGTTGGGAAGTGTGTCTTCCTCCCTCATGCAAACGTTAGTCTGCAGTTAGAGAGCACTGACAGCTTGTTTCCAGAGGAGAATGAGCTGCTGGCCACCAAGAAGATACTACTGAATCCTAGCCGAGAAAGATTATTATGTAGTAATGAAGGGTTCTTCTCTTGGCCTTTGCTCTGTCTCCATAGGTCAGATCAAGCCAAGGGCTTACATTCACATTTCCTCTCCTTACTCAGTTGAATCTATTCCAAGAAATATGGTATATTTCTATGAAAAAATATTCCTTACGGTGCTTAATAAAACCGCCTGTTTCTAGACAGAGGTAGCAATATGACATGGATTTACTGTAGTTAACAGCTGGATTTAGAGGCGTGTACCACCGCGCATAATGGTTACTCGTTTTTCATTTAAAGAATTTGCTCAAGACATTTAAAAATGTTTATAGACATGTTTCTGTCCTCTTAACAAAATAATTTTCTGAGACGGAATGGTTTGTGAGTTTCTAGAAACAACAAAAACTCCGACTCAAGTCAATTGACCAGTACAGAGTGGCCAGGACACTCACCTGGTCGCCTTCTCTGCCCAGCAGAGAGGCAGCAGCAACCTCTGAGAGGACAGGCTAAGGCTCAGTAGCCAAACTCTGTGTGACCCATGAGGCCTGCATTTGATCTTTCAGGGTAGCTCAAATCTCTGCCCACCAGCAACTTTTTATAAGCCTGAGGCGGATCTAAGCTTAGTAAGGGTAAAGTCGGCCACAGCAGGATAGATAACCACCAACTACATCAAAAACTCAAGTTCCAAACCTCAGAGGGAAAAAAAAGATGTTACTTTATTCTGGTTCCTACCTCACCATTAGAAGGCACTGGGTGGTTTTCTTGCTTTTCTTTCATGCATCCATCAAACTGTATGAGGCCTACAATAATAAGTAGGGTACCCTAGAAAAGTGATGAATACAAACTATTATTCCGTGCCCTTGAGAATATCAATTGTGCAATCTGGTAGGAAAATCACTATGCTTAAGCAATTTGTTGTGTCTTAAAAAGCTCATGTTAAAACATTAAATTTTACCACTGTTCATTTTTATGCATATCATAAAACCAGTAAGACAATTATTATAATAGAAAATGCACTGATGTCAGAACTTGAAAGTTGAGTTAAAGTTCCCACTAAATTTCAAAAAGTACCTGGAATCTGGTGAAACTGCCGTCCCCACAGCAGATTGAAAAGCCAGCTAAGCATTTTATTGATGGCATGAAGGCAATTCAGGACCTCATATAAATCAAAGAACTGTGTTGTCAATTTTACTAGATGTCTTATTTTGAGAATCAGATTTTTATGACAGAAGGAGTCCGTGCACTAGAGACCAGAGAAAGACAGTGGCTCTCTTCTGCCCCAAACTTTAGTTTTTGCTTTGATGAGAAAAACACTTTTAGAAAAGCACACTAATTTGTTTAGATGACAATTGCTATTGTCTAAACAGAAGTAACTTCTCCTAAGAGTTTTCCCATGAACAGGTTGAGGTTATAGCTCCATCAGGCTCTTGGTGTGCCTGCTCTGGGCACAGGATTTGAGGATCCCTGTATAAGAAACAGTAGTGGAATTGAGGCCTCGTCGGAATGCTAAAAAGTAGTAGAAATAGTCTTCTTCAGGGAAGAGCACATCACTTGGTTGTCCAAAACCAGATGGTCAGCCTCGAAAACCTACATACCAGTAATGTTATACAGAATAAGCAGGTTATGTTTAGGAATATAAGTGTACATACTTATACATATATGAATGCAGATGCCAATTCGCTAAAAAAGAGGCCATGAATTTGAAGGAGTTCAAAGAGGCATATATAGGGAGGTTTGGAGATAGGAAAGGGAAGGGAGAAATGTAACCATATTATAATCTAAAAAATAAATAAAGTCAAAAAAATAGGTGAGACACTTTCAAACACATATCTAAATGAATGCAAAGGAAACAGGCACAGATATTTATGTACTTTTAAAAATATAAAGCATGTGGGTGCTTGCATTATATGTGCATATATGACATATGAGAATTAACTATCTTTCCCCCTCATTGAATGGTGAAACTATCTGTGGAATCCATGTAGGGAGAATTCTTCTTGAAGTAGGATTTCACTAAGACTTCAAGCTGCATACTTCTCTATAAACAAGCCCTCCGCTGTTGGTGGAATTGTGTCCTTTTAAATGATGTCGTTAAAACCCACTTCCCCAGCACTCAGCTCTGTCTCTCCAATGGTTCTGGCTTAAATGGGGATGTATGCAGATACCATTGGTTAAGTTGGAGTGAGAACATTCTAAAGTAGGCTAGGCTCTGATTCAATATGCCTGGTAGCTTCATAGAAGGAAAGAGCTTGCAGAGAGAGTAGACAGAGATGAGATGTGGTATCTGCAAGCTAGACCTTCAGGCTAGCCAACCATTACAAGAAGCTGAGAGAAACAGAGTTCTCTTCAGGGTCCTCATAGGCCTGTGCACTCCCTGACTGCAGGCTTCTCATGCCCCAGAAGACTGCATGTCCATGGTTTGGTGTTAGCCTGCTCATGGTGTTCTGTTGCAGCAACCCCAGAATACTGGCACATTTTCTGCTGCACCTTACTTGGAGCTTACTAATTAAACCAGCTGCCCATCATTAGATATGGGTTTTTGTTCTTAGTATTTGTGATACTAGTTTAAATTTTCACCATTAAGAATGCTTCCTTTAGGAAACAGGAGAAGAGAGACAAAATGTTATCATCTCAGTCATTAAACTGAATAAATCTACACACAAGGCTACCCAGCCTCGGTGGGAGAGGATGTCCTTAGTCCAGCTGTGACCTCAGGGACCAGCATTGGTTGGTACCCTTTAGGAGCAGAACACGAAGGCCAGACTGGGAAGAGAGGGAGAGGGGCTGGAATCAGGCTGTAAAGTGATTAAATTTAAAAAATGAAAATTCAGAGAGAGAGAAAGAGAAAGGGAGGGAGGGAAGGAGGAAGAGAGGAAGAGAGAGAGAGACAGAGACAGAGACAGAGAGAGGCAGAGACAGAGACAGAGGGACACAGAGAGAGAGATTTATACAAGTTTAGAACGTTCTTCTGATCATTTCCTATTGACCTCATATCCAATATCTCAAGTTCTGTGTCCCGTTTTAATTGTCCATCCTCAGCCTTAGTATTTTGGCTGAATATATTTCTTTCTTTCTTTTTTTTTTTTTTTTTTGGCTATAGTCCTTGGCTTTCCTCCTGAGTCCGTTTGCCCCTTGCTCTTGGCTCCCATGCCCCTGCAGTGTCCTGCAGCTGCATCTGGTAAAAGCTTTCCACTTGCCCTTTATTTTTGGCTCTTTTCATTTGTCCAGCTCTTCCGAATCTATCCCAGAGTCTGCTTGTAATGGCACACTTGCCTCCTCATAAACAAGGTCATTCATCCTCGCTTTTTCAAAAACAAAATTTTCTTTCTGAGGTCTCTTTAGGTTAAATCTATACCCCAAAGATATAAATAGAATTTTCCTCTTTCTCTACTTCATGTTTTCTATCCCCAAACTTATAGAGCCACAATAGTTTGACTTAATAACATTATATTTACTGCCTTTCTCAGGTCTTTTGTTCACAGTCTCCGCTAGGTCCTCCCAGCATTTTTGTGGCATTATCCTTTCCTCTCCCTTCATCTGTCTGTGTTCAGTCTTTAAGACTTCATACTATGTTCATTGTTGCTTTCAGTAATTCTTTCATTCCATTCTTCCTTTCACCATTAGCAGACATGGAGCTTTAAACACCAACTATCTATTAAAATACCCTAAGAGCTTTTTTAAAAGACTCACTCATTGTGTTTCCCACAGATCTTAGTCCAAATCATGAGAATCCTTTTTCCCCATGAAAACATCCCACTAGTCATAATCACTTTCTTACCATAATGTTCATCAATTTCAACAATTGTGATACATCCTAGCCCTGTGCTCCTTTAATGTGTTGTCACATTGGCACCAGGTCCCATCACGCACATGCTTTTAACCCATCATAACTTGAACTAGCTCTATCTGAACTGCAGCTCTGTTTCCATCTTTTCCAAATCCAGTGGATAAGTTTCTGGATGTTATTATTATAGATTTTTCATCACTTGACATTTCCCAAGTCATCAAACCTGCTGACTCTGCCTGGAGTGTTGCCTAGCCCAAATCAGGTTTTCAGATCCACTGAGAGCTATGGGCATAACTTTAGTTTAGAGATAGCTATACTTAGACATGGTTTCCCAACATACATTTTCCAATTCAGATATATTGGTAACACATCTTGCTTGTGGTTTTGTTTGTTTGTTTGTTCATTTGTTTTGTTTTTTGTTTTTTGGGGTTTTGTTGTTGTTTTGGGTTTTTGTTTGGTTTTTTGTTTGTTTGTTTGTTTGTTTTCTACCTGTTTCCATTACAGCACTCTGTAAATGAATGTTCAATACTGGGGTAGACCTACTTTCATTATTACATCTTATTAAAAATTGGTTAATTCCTTGTGTGTATTGATTTACCTCCTTATTTCTATGGCTGACCATTTCAATAACATTGATATCATGATGTAGAATATAGATACTTATTCTGGGTTATCATTTTTGCACAATAGAAAATGAGTTTATTTTTCCTTGAAGGAAAACACTGGAAGAGCACTTGAGTCATGGTCTCTAAGCTCCCTGTAGACACTTCTTCATGTTGGGCAGTCACCTGATTAACAAGCCTGGGAAAAACATGTGCACCTATGGCTAGCTTTAATTTCTCTGGAAGTTAAGAATATAGCTTTGTCTTCTCTACTGGTCAGTCAGAAAGATCTGCTTTCCAAATCCACTGATAGGTATGGGCATGCATTTAATTCAGTGGTGGCTATACCAAGACATGGTTTTTCAATATATATTTTCCGTTGAGCTGTATTGGTAACGCATCTTGTGTGTGGTTTTTTTTTTCCTTTGTTTGTTTGTTTGGTTTTTGTTTGTTATTGTTGTTGTTGTTTTGTTTTGGTCTACCTGATTCCAATGATTTTTATTGTCATTAATTATCAAGTCAAGAGAGAGAGAGAACTGCACACACAACCTAAACCAATTCAAACTCCATTTTCTTTCCATCTAAATATTATCTGAGAGTCCATTAAATGCAGTTTCCATCCACCAACCATGCTCATTACAGCACACTGTGAATGGAATGTGCAATACTGGGCTAGACTTACATTACTGCATCTTTTTAAAAAATTATTTATTCCTTGTGTGTATTGATTTACATCCTTGTCCATAGATATGCATACATTCCCTCAACACTAAATGTGTTCCCTTAAATTGATTTTCATTGGTGACCTTCAACTTATACAATTTTGAGACCATGAAGCATTTTTACTCTGTTTCTTCATCTCCATGTCAATGTTTCTCTTTATTTCTATTTTCCCTGCAGTCCTGCATCATCTTTGGGATGATTCTCTCTCTCAATTAACTTTCCTCGGATTCTTAATCTACTGATTTCCAAGACCTTAATCCATCAAGCCCTTGTATTTGTTTATATCTATATATTTTTCCATTTCCACAAAATGTTTCTTCCTGAAAACATGGAGACAACAACATCATCATGAGATTGAAGACCTCAACTCACTTTGTACTTCTGTCGATTTTTACTGTTCATATTTTCTTCCCTTTAGCACATTCTTGAGTCATCTACACTCTATGACCTAATTTTTCACAAATCTCATACTATTTAACAACCTTTAACAATAGAAATGTCCCATTATTGATTCACTTAGAAAATCATGAACATTCTATTGATAACCTTTTCTTTTAAGTCCTCACCTTATTGCACTTTTGTTTCTTATCCAACTCTTTGAGGGGACCTATGTTCAATTCCCAGTGCCTTCATGGTGGCTCATAACCATCTGTAACTCAGATATGGGATATGACTCCATATATGCAAGAAAAAAACATTCACATTCATAAAATAAAAATAAAATGAATCTTTTAAAAGGGGGGATTTATAGATCTAAAGTTATAGAACAATTTAGTTCAGTTAATATAGTGGGTTTTCTATGGTCTACCCTCTGCCTGATAATTTGAAAAATGTACATAGTTCTTATAATAGGATGAACATTACTTTTTATATTTACTAGATAAAGTATGCATATTCTAGGTTCATTCACCTCTTCCTGAACATTCCTGACACTGCTTCCAAGTTATAGTCACGTGTATAGCTCTTCGCCTGGCCCAGTGTTCAACTGGTCTCTACCCCAAATTTCTCAATACACTTTTAATTTTCTACTCCAGTAAATGGCAATTTTAATTCCTAGTGACTCAGGCTCAAAATGTCAATGTCATTTCATACTTGCATTTATTAATTTCTTCACCAGTCATTATGTACCTGCTCCTTGCCAAGGATTGCATTATGTCCAAAGGGTAACACAGGAAAATAAACAATATCAGTCCTTAGTGATCCTAGGTTCTATTAAGGGAAAAGGCTGACAACTAAACAAATGAAATAGTCTGTAAGTGCTGCTCTAGGGCTACCATGAAAAGCCTGTCAGAAGTCAGGTGGGGAGTGATTCATGTTGTGTGAAGGACCTGGAAGAACGGCTTCAGAGAAGGCAGATGCTTTACTTAACATGTCACCAGTAGCTATGTATTTAAAAATAGAGGTAGCAAATTCAAGAGCTTATTAAAGCAATATTTACAAAGTCAAAAGGGGTCCCGCTCAAACTAAGGCACCAGCCAAGGACAATAAAGGCAGTAAACTTTAAACCCCTACCCAGATCTAGCGAATGGACAGGACATCCTCCACACTTGAGTGGAGAGTGGGGTCTGACTTTTACACGAACTCTGGTGCCCCATATTTGACCATGTCCCCTGGATGGGGAGACCTGGTGGCACTCAGAGGAAGGCTAGCAGGTTACCAAGAAGGGACTTGATACCCTATGAGCATATACAGGGGGAGAAGGTCCCCCTCAGTCACAGTCATAGGGGAGGGGAGTAAGGGGAAAATGGGAGGGAGGGAGGAATGGGAGGATACAAGGGATGGGATAACAATTGAGATGTAACAAGAATAAATTAATAAAAAAAATTTTTTAAGAGATATAATATGAATAAATTAATAAAAATGTTTCACATAAAAAAAGAAATTTAGTTTTAACAGAGTGTGGAATGAAAAGCAACTTCAATAAAGACTTTGTGTAAGAATTATTACAGAGCATCTGTATATTCTTAACCTCTGAGCTGGGATCAAAACTGATCTTAGGCCTATCAACCTAGCAACATGGATCAGAGAAATTAACAGATTTGATTCAAGTTCTCCTGTTTCTTTTTTATTTGGATATTGGCTAAATCTTATTGATACCTCCTTTATTTTGTCTTTTTCATCCTACCCCAGGTCACTTTTCGTATTCTATTATCCGTGATTCACCAGCTCATGACCTTTTCCTCAAATATCCAGACTACAGGCTGAGCAACTCATGTTATACCATTCACATAAGCCTTCCAGGACATCAACTCCTGCAGCAATGCAGACAAATTATTCATTGTGACACTTAGGGCCCCCCCCAAAGACTTACCCATCTAATTATGTCTTAATATGTGCTGGTCATGTTCAGTGCTGGGATGAAGCAGCTCCCTGCCTTATCATTATATGCGACAGAGACTCGTTCTCCCAGGCACCTCTGATTTGTGTCGCTTTTATCTTGGGCACCATCTTCCCACTTCTGGTTTTTTGAAAGCCTGTTCACCCTTAAAATTGGATCTAAATGCACACCTCCTTGCAAGGTTAATATTTTAAATGATCACAAACATATGCAATTGTCTTTTTCATGATTTATTCTACCATTTTTAACTGATACATGAAAATGTTTATAAAGTTAACATATTAATGGGCTACCGTGCATTGTTCTGATACATGTACACATTGCATGTAATCTAAGAATTCCCAGCCTAGCATTTGCTTATATAAGTGGAAAACTGTCAGGATAGTTTGGCGTAGCTTTTGTAATGGTGTGGTTCTTGACTGTTGACTGTGGTCACTCTAGTTGCAGCAGCATACCGAGTCTTCTTACTCCTTTCTAAATATAACACACACCTACTGAGGAAATTCTCTCCATGACCCCCTTCTCTCTGCTTCTACAGAACCACCATTCAGCAGTTGGAGATCCCTCATATGATAATTATTCTGTCTGACTTGTTTCACTTAATGTAATAATCCACTGCACTATCTGTGTTGTTATAAGGGGGGGAGAGTTAATACTTCACAGATTATTTTATTTTTTAGGTTATTACATCATTCTCCCTTCCCTTTCTTCTACTCAAGCCATCACAAGGACCCCCTCCATTGAATGTTGAAAATTCACTTTGACTTTTTAACAATGTGACTACACCCTGTAAACTTCTGATAACCATACTATTTCCTACTAGCTAGTACTCTCTATTATTTCATTTTAACCTATTGCCTTCCAAAAAGTGTGTATCGATCAGGGCTTTTAGTTTCAATATAATTCTGGATACCACTAAGTGACATTTTTTAAAAAATCATAGTTCAAAAAATAATGAAGGTAGTAGTCAGGATAATTTCTTTTGTGACAAGAAATGTAAGACTCTTAAAAATTGATATCCAATTGTATGTATTTTTGTTATTTCCTTTCATACTCCACTTCCCCAGACAGAAAAAGAAAAAACCAAACCAAACAAACCAAAAATCCAAGCAAAGTAGATCTATCCTGTGATCATGTATCAAACTCTGTTGGGAAAATGTCGTCTAGGATAAGAAAAAAAAAAGTGAATGGAAATTTAGTGAAAGAATAATAGCATTTAAAATTTACAGCACCAAATAAACCAAATGAATTAGGGTTTTCCCTGTGACCAACCATTCGATGTCGTATAATTACTAGCAGATTGGACAATATGGTACTGCGACATCTCTTGTGAATTTCCTTTCATGGTCTCTGCAGTAGAGCCTAGCGAACATTATAAGGCTACATCTCAAATATTTTTTACTAGTTCAATTCTAAAAGGCTTTCAACTGAGAGAGAAACGATAGAAAAGCCAGGTAAAATAATTAAACACAGGTTCCTGATGTGCTCCAGGTTTACCTAGGTAAGCCGTACAACAATGCTGGAAATGTAGTGGCATGCACCGAGAGCCCAGATGAAATGTGACATTGCGTTAAAGGGTGGTGTACAGGGTTCGACTCTTTTGTTTTCTCCCTGATTAACCAGACTGGACATGACCAGAAAGTATTAAAGCTTTTCTACAAAGGAGCTCGTTTACATATTAGTTCTTCCCCTATTTATCCAGAATTTACCATGCCTCTGGAAACTGTTCAAGTTAATGGGAATATACACGTAAACTTACATCGACATTTAAATGAAAGATGTCACATTGGTAAGTATAAATAATAAAATGAAATGTGACACTGTGTAGAAATTGGAATGTGATGCAGATGGGAAACTAGGCCACTATTCTAAAGTACTACAAAAAAAAAAAAAAAAAAAAATGCCAAAGACCCCAGTGAAATGAGAGAGTTCCTATTCTAAAGTAACAACTAATCAAAGAATAGAAAGAAACCACTAGGAATAAGTTTTAAAATGGAAGTAAAGCATTCCAGGATGAGGAAGAGATAGTGTGCTGTCCATATATGGGATCAACAGGCAAAATCAAAATCTGCACAGATCTACCCTTTTCTGCACCTGATTGAAAATAAAAGCACTTGGAGACGAGGAAGGGGGAGGAAATGGTTGTCCTACAACTCAGAAAAAATACATATAAAAAGATACCATCAGGAAAATCTAATAAGACATTATATTTACTTTAAAAGAACTACAATATAAATAGAAATAAATGGAAAGAAAATTGCAATATGAAAAGGAATAGAAATGTAATTGTAAAATGTATTGGAAGCATATTAAATTGGTAAGAATAAATTTATTACCACAGACAACTGAATCGATATGTGAAAGATAACTTTGTAAACTTTTACCATAGAGTACAGCACAGAAAGAGACATTGCAGTAAATAAAAGAAAAACAAAGATAGAAGAATGAGATGGAAAATGACAACTATGGAAGTTTAAAAATAACGATCCATCACACAGATATATGCTACTTCAGAGCAAAGTGCTAGAAGCACAAAACACATGTAACAAAATATACCCTCAACCTTAATACACATCTGTGTACAGTATGCTCTGAGCAAGGCACGACTTCTGCAGACATAGATGGATAAAATAAAAATAACAGACACCCAAGCTCATTCCATAGTACTGGGTGGTCTGGACCAGCACTGAAGGCATCATGCCCATCCTCTTTATCATGCTCTTTATTTGTAGGTAAAACACTGGACAACCAGGAAGTAAAAAAAGGAGAGTCAGTCACCTGGAGGGAAGGAGTTTAATGAGCCGCAGACAACCTCCAAAGGAGGTGCTGGGGCTCCTCTCCCTCCAAAAGCCATATAATGCCATGGATGTGAAAAATATCCCACGCCCCAATAAAATGGAACAACAACCAGATGACTGAACAGTGCCAGTAGATGAGATACCAAGACACAGAAAAACAATGGAATTACAAGGGGCAAACTAAGTCCCCTAAGTTTACTCTAGTATGTAAAAAATAAACTATCATTTCCAAAATAAAGTCCAGCAGTATATGGAAATGACACCAGAACCAGGGATATTAGACAGCAATCACAGAGCCTTACAAAATCACGTGGTCTATATTTTTTTCTGTTCACACCTTCTTGAACTATAGTCTGCAGAGTAGGATGAGGATCGACTGTTTGGCTACTGCTGCATCATCCGTGTAAATAACTTGTGAGAGAAATCAATATTCTCTCTCACTGTGTATACAATTGAATGCAGAAGTTGCCTTGCTGAGGTATAGACAAAATATTTGTAATAGGGACAGATGAAATGTAGCAACAATTCAATTACTAGATTGAATTAATTGATTCAAGGAACAAGAAATTCAATTGTTAGTTGACCAAAATGGCAGTGTGACATGGAATATAAGTCAAATTGGCACAGCACCTTGACATAAAAGTGAAATTATGAGCACAAATATAAAAATATAAACACAGATTCCTAATGTGACTCTAAATATTATGTTAGGAATATGGAATGATGAGTATAAGATGCTATTTTGAGAACTATATGATTATACATAATAATAAAGATTTAAAAATACAATGTGTATGGATGTATCAACTGACAAAAGTTTATGTACTGCATTTAGTGTATATAAGAAAATACCCAGACAATAAAAAAGTAAAACAATTAGAGGCTGTAGTCTAGCATTTTCTAGGAGTAGGATTATAGGATTATAGCAGCTGAGGCAAAGGACTGATATTTTTCAATGTTGTAAGAATTACTAAGGATTATCAGCAAGATCCTATATGCTTACATACTTTAAAATGATGATTGTACTTTGAGAATTTTGACCATAAGTTTAATAAGATAAGAACACATAAATTAATTAAGCCAGAGTATAAAAATATTAATTTTAAACACAATATCTTTTCACAGCAAGAGAAAAATAATTTCCTTGATTGATTATCAATGTGGGAGGTCCCACCACATTGTGGGCAATGATACCTCCCCTGGGCAGGTAGTCTTGTATTCTATTAAAACAAACAAACAAACAAACAACAAAAAACCAGAGTGAATAAACCATGGAAAGCAAACCAGGAAGTAGCCTTACCCTATAGCCTGTGCATCAGTTCCTACCTCCAGGTTCCTGCCTTGAATTCCTGCACTCCCTTGATTTTGTGCTAGTCTGTAGGCTTTAAAATGAAAAAAGAACGAAACAGCAACAGCATAAAATGCTTTTGTCCTCAAGTTACTTCTGGTTATATCGTCTTATCACAACAGTAGAAACCCTAACTAAGTCACTTCCTGTACACTGAGAGCTCAAGAGGTCTTTTGGAAGAAACTATTGCTGGAGGCCAACACTTTATCATCAGTCATCAAATCTGTTCAAGTTTCCTCAGTGGGAGGCACCACCTCTGTACTTTGTTACATTCTGTCAGTCACAGAGTCAAGGATCAAAATGGAAGAGAATGCAATACACAAAGAACGCATCAAGCGGTTGAGCAAGCATGAGAATTTTCACATCCATAAGAGCTATTTATTCCTGGAATGGTCTCTCAACACTCCTTCCCGTATTGATTACCTGGCTGATAATATTTAAGGCATGTTTTTTTTTCATATTGGTAGTTATGCTCGGTGTGTATTTCAGGAGTAGAGCACATCCTTGCTGTGTGTAAGTCTCTAGGTTTAGTCCTCATAATATCTAATAAAAATACATTCACTCAATAAGCTTGCTTTGTTTCTCTTCTAGCCCTCTAGTGTTTTTGTCCTCCTCATCCTCATTGTCGTTGTCATCTTTGGACCAACAGCCTTCGTATAGCCTGACAGACAGCTGTGTGTTGGAATGACCTCACACTCCTTGATCAGGACAGTGCTTCCCAAGCCTGTGTTCAGTGACATGAGCTTAAAACTTGAAATTTTCCCACAGAGGAAATAGTTACACCATGAAGTATAACAAATGACACAAATTAGAGTGCTTTGTATTTTAATCCCACTGGTCAATGGCCTTGAATACATGAACATCGAAGTTTGAGAAGCACTGGGCTAGGCCATTTTTCTCAAAACCTCTTAGAATTGCATTGCCTGCTGATGAGCCTGGACTCCAGGTGTAATTCTGCTGGAGAAACTCCTTAATTGGTGCTTCTTAGCCAAGATCCCTTCTCTGTAAAAATGTGCATCATAAACAAGCCTTCTATGTGGTTCCTATGCATCTATATGGTTGCTGACCACCTCCTTAAAATATCTGCCCTAGTCTACAGCATTCTTTAATTCCCAAATTATAATATAAAAGATCTGTGAGTCATGGAAATCAAGTCACAGACTATGAGACCTAGTAAAATTAGCATGGCAAAATTTCAGATCCATGATGGGTTACCGAATGAAGGTTGGTGCCTTCATTCTCCCCATTTTGGAGCAAGGATATATACGTGACTGTCTTGAACCTAATTCAGCCATGCACACTGGTATAAACTGGTAGATAACTTGTCTTAGTGTCACAGATATACAGATAGAGAGGAACCAAATTTGAGGAACTTGTGCATGAGAAACTGCACTTCAGGCTCGTCATCCGTACCTGATCTAATGTCTTTGAACATCAAGCTGGTGCACTGATTGGATGACATTTTCAAGGAGACATGAATAGACAATTCACATGGGGGAGGAGTGAACTGCAGTGGGAGCCCAAGGAGCACCATTTTAAGGCATCTGTGTTGGTTGTGGTGGTGTTTGTTTGTTCGCTTGCTTATTTTTCCCTAGTAAGGCTTATGTTTCAGGATCCTCTGTGTTCTTTTGGTGTAGAGAGTTTGATGAGGCAACTACAATGGCAAAGTTCTCATTTCGTGGGAGATGTAGTTTGGCACTTACTGCGGCTATAAAATGTTTAAAACCTACCCTTGCAGGGTTTGGTGAAAGTCCCCATGTCACTCAAGAGCTCACCTGTGATTCACCTACGACAGTCAACAGGAGAAGTATGGGGATTTTTGTTTGTTTTCCATGACATCGGGGCGGGTGTCCCTTTCTTCTGTTCATCTACTGATTCTTTGCTCTCCTCCGTGTCAATAAAGAGTTCCACAGTCGTCCCACAGAAGGTAATGGAAGGTACCTACTTTGGATGTGGGTTCTGTTGTCACCAGCTTAGTTCAAACTTGCAATTAAACTTCTTGGAACTCTAATAGTGTGTTCAACATAGTTGTCTCACGCTTTCCTCCAAGCATAACAAACATTTCCTTCTTCATCAGAGTAGCTATGACTATTCTAAGACCCTCAATGTCATTCCACCACAGAAGAAGTAAGTAGGGAGGGTGATCTGACCTTCTCCTGAGATTCCAGACACTCCTGCCTATTCCTCACTTCCACCTGCATAAAGTTCTGCCCAGGTTGAACATGGTCTCATGGACATAGGAGGTGATAGAATCTATAAAGGGAGGAATGGATAAAGGCTGACAGAAGAGAGGGTTCCATCTGTGTTGAGGTGAGGCTTTTTAGTGGTGAACCACCTTTGGGTCCACCCATGTTCTGTGAGTAGCCCCTGACCCATGCTCTGTGAGTTAACCTAATAATCTCATTGCCATGCCTGGTTGGACCTCGGTGGAGCCTTTTGGACTGTTCTTTGTTCATGTCTCTGAGGAAAATTTGATATAAGAGATACTAAAGGGATTTTAAATGAATATTTTTGAGTGAAACAAACAACATAAAACAAATAATAATGTTTTAGTATTTTTTTCTTCCTAGGTACATATTCTTATCCAACCTTGTCAATGATTTTAAGCACTCAAATTTTCTCACTGAAAACTGAGAAATTCATATTGATTCATAATTTGAGACAGAAATACTGCCATAAAAACTCTAGCTCACAGTATATGAGACAACGTAAGTTTTGGAGACTGTTGTACAACATTGTCCTGTAGTTAAGAATAAAGCTCAATGCAGGTAACATGGTGTCTAGATGATTTCATGTGTTCCCCAACCTGTGACAAAAAAAATTATTTAAAATATCAGCACTTAAACAGATAATAAAATAAATAATAATATAAAATTCTTTGTGATTTTGTAGACCTGGAATAGTGGTTAGAATAACCAACTATGTTAAAAACAGATATGACTGTTGTTTTGATTCGATTTGATTTTGTGTGTATACCCACTTTTATCATTAAGAACTAGTGATATTGATGCTGATCTTTAATATTTAGTTTTGCTCTTGTTCCCTCTGACCCATATATTATTTTTCCTCTTTATTTCTTCATGTTTGTTTCTTGTTGAAGCCTGTTGTTTCCCACATGAGGTTGGTAACTCAAAACAGGAAAATTCATCTTGTTAATTCAGGGAGATGTAGACATTTTGTCAAGGAGAAGCCATTTCCACAGACAGCCCTGGTTAATAAGCCACCACTGCACTCTTCAATCAGTGTGCTGGACATCCTACCACAAAAGGCTCATCCTCATCAAAAGGAAATCCCGAGGGTTTCCTGCTTTGATGAAATGGAATTAATTAAATACAATCAACCATAAGGTGCCTGGAAATACATACATATATAGAAATAGCATTTTAATCAATTTTTCATGCCAGTGGGAGAGTGCTTTCTAGGCCTTGTTGCTAAGTGGCAGCAGACCCTCCATGGAAGCGCCTGCTCCATTGAAAGCAGCTTGTTTCTTCAGCAATTTAAACTTAGAACAAAGAAATCAGAAATGCAGAGTGCTAAAAGAGATCCAAGGAGGAATTTTGTCGTGGCAAGACAAACTAACATTAATAAATGAAGCTAATTAGGCTTGATTTGCATATTTAACTCATCTTAATTACACATGGAACCAGCAAACATTTTAAAAGCTGCAATCAATCTTCCACAGACACGGTTAGTTATTTACACGAAATAACAGAAACTGGGAGCCTCGTTAGTGATCACTCCATCTCCAGTTTACATGCCAGTGGGATTAACTCAGTAGTAATCATGGGATATGTTTTCTTTAACAGTTTGTAAGCCGTAAAGTTTAAAGTCTTTGGTTTCACACAAATTTTGTCACCGCCAGTTTGTATGTCAGATAAATTACTCTAGTACATTACAATATTTAAGTTTACTCAAGAAAGGATCTCCATAAATTTCTCCTGACATCGACTTTTTAAATTTTGTAATAATATTTTTATTTACTCACTGAAATTTTTATACACTTAAACAATTTGACAGCTAAGGTAATAGCCACGATTTAATCAAGCTCCACCTCAGTAGTATAGTGTACAGGAATTTTTTTCCCCAAAGGTGGAGTGAACTTTAATTCCACTCATCTTTAGACATAGGTTGCTTTCTAATCATAGGTAATAAGAGTTTGAAATAATATCCTACCATTCTCTATGTCAGTGGCTCTCAACCTTCCTAATGCTGTGACTCTTTAATACACTTCCTCATGGTGTGCCGACCCCAACCATAAAAATGCAGGCTACAGTGTTTTGCTATAGCAAACCAACATAGCTGTAACTATATCAAGAAGTGAAGACTACACAGAGGTCTTTAAAAGCCAGTTCTGCAAGAGAGTTAAGCGTGGAGGGGTTGCATGATTCCTCGCTTTTGAACAAACCCTTCACTGCTCTGCCACTCGCTTTCTGTTATGAGTTTGTTCATGTTGTATTACATGCTGAGATAGGAGTGCTCTAAGGCCAGCATGGCGCCCCCTGTCGGTGTTGGCAGTGCTTTTAACCAGTCAGAATAGCAGAGTGCTGATCACAGCCTTAGGCATGGGTTCTCCACAGTAACTCTCTGTCCTATTGGCTGAAACCATGAGCCTCTTGCTGCTTGGCTTTTGAAAGTGTGGTCATTGAAGTTAGCTGTCATTGATTAGTTAGATGGCTTTAGAACCAGTGCTGGGGCTGGAGAGATGGTTCAGAGGTTAAGAGCACTGGCTAGTCTTCCAAAAACCCTGAGTTCAATTCCCAGCAACCAGATGGTGACTCACAACCATGGATCATTTTATACAAATCTTTCTGAGTATTTAAAATATTACCATTTTCTATGGTATAAAGTAAAAGGATATATATATGTATATATATTATATATATGCTCATAAAAATAAATGTACAGCTTATACAAACAAGAAATCATAATGATTTTGCCATTTCTGTCCAATGCCACTATTCTACTCTATCCCTCCAAAGACATATGTATATGCAGTGTGTTCCTTTTATGTGATAACTGAGGTAGGCATACAAGATAGAGAGGGAAAGTGGTTGTAGGGGAACAGACTAGTCCATAAAATATGCACAAGACAGGATGTGCAGTGATGGCCTCTGAGGTTGATGTGAGATGGGGTACTAACTTTTCATTAATAATGTTTCTTAATATTGATTTTATAGCCACATTCCATTACATTTCTTACAAAATATAGATAATAAAAACATTTTATCTATTTTTACTACAAGGAGTATGCAGAGATTTGTAGAGGGATGGAAATATTCCAGCTCCTAGTCTAAATATCATTTATTCAGATATACACATGAATGGACATCATTAAACTAAGTTTTTAGGATTGTGCATTTTGGTGGCTGAGAAATCAGTTGATAAGACCATGGACTGATCTTGCTGAACATTCAGATTTGTTTCTTAACACCCACTGTCAGGAAGCTCACAACAGCCTGTAACTGGACCTCCAGGGCATCTGATACCTCTGGCCTTCATGGGCACCAGAACTCAAGGGCAAGTACCCACACATATACATAGTTAAATATGTATATACTTAAGAAATTTATATATTTCCCTCTATGTACTTTATATGCTCATTAGATAAAAATCACTAGCCCATCAAAAAGTCAATGTATAATATAGCTTGGGAGCTGGATAGTTGCATCAGTGGTTAGAAGTGTATATTGCTCTTCCACAGGACCCAAGTTCAGTCCCCAGCACTCTTCTCAGGCTGCTTACAATTACCTATAACTCCAGTTCAAGGAGATGCAGTGTCTTCTTCAGGACTTCTCAGGTACTGCATGCATGGGCATGCATAAACATAATTAAATATAAAAGCTAAGCTTTTATGTACATTATAGTAAAAAGTAAATATGTGACCACTTAACTCTTTAATAATTTTGGTGCTATTATAAGTGTTTATTTTGGTATTTTTATCATAGAACTATTTTTCAAAATTTTTATAAGTTTGGAGTTGTTTGCTTTGAAAGGGCAATCCGATTGGCCTCCACCTCCCACCAGCACCTCTGCCCCAACTGTGAGATCACAGGTTTGGGCCACCACATACACTTTCATGTGATACTGTTGATCTGCTCTAGGGCTTTGTGCATGCTAGGTAAGCATATGCCAACTGCCCTATATCCCAAGATGCATTTTAAAGCTTGTTTTTATCTTGAGTTAGACCTTTAATGGGTTATTGTTACAGTCTTTTATATGGCACTATTAGTAACATGGCTTTTTAATATTTTAAAGAGACAAGCTTTTTTTTTTTTTTTTTAAGAGACAAGCTTTTGTCGGGTAACACTAAGTTGTGTGGTAACTCCCTCTGGACATCATGATGTTTGGATCTGTTATCTGTTCTTTATAAGTGGGAGGTGGAGCATCTCTGCTTATCTTAGTCATATAAAAACCTAAGATAACCTCATGGCCATTTTAACTAGCTGGTTTTGTGTGTCAACTTGACACAAGCTAGACTCATCAGAAAGAAAGGAGTCTCCTTGAGGAACTACTTCTGTGAGATCCAGCTGTACGGCATTTTCTCAATGAGTGACCAAAGAGGGAGGACCCAGCCATTTGTGAGTGGGGCCATCTTTACCCTGATGGTCTTGGGTTCTATAATGAAACAGGCAGAACAAGCCATGTATGCAGCACCCTTTAATGGCCTCTGTATCAGTTCCTGCCCTGTCTGAGTTCCTGTCCTGGCTTCCTTTGCTGATGAGCAGCAATATGGAAGTGTCAGCCAAATAATCCCTTTCCTCCCCAACTTGGTTTTTGGTCATGGTGTTTCACTGAAACAGAAACCCTAAGACAGCCACCATCATGTGTGCTGCAAATGCCAGCTGAAAGAAGAAGGGGGACCCCTAGAGGCTACTGCTCCCAAAACTAAAGGACAAAAAGGTGCAGGTGGGAGAAGAGGACTGGATATGTTTTATTATTTATTCACCAGTCACTTCATCTTCCTGCACACAAAGGGGTAATTAGACAAAAAGGATTGGAATTAGACAAAATGCAACGTTACCGCCTTGCTCCTGGCTTTCTTTCATTTGTTGGCATGGATTCAATGCCTGTTTACTCATCTATCAAATGGGAAATATAACGCAACCCAGCATACAGGATTGTGCTCTTAGCACAGTACTTTAGAGTCATAATAAATAGTAAATATACAGCTTGTCTTCCGACTTCAGTCTTCACTGCCCTACAATTGTTTAAAGTGTTAAGAGGCAACGGCAGCACTCATGCGCAAATATTCTCTTGTGTTTAAACCATCTTGCAGCAAAGGTGGAGGAAATCCAACTGTGCACCCATTCCGTGTGGTGACTGATGATGGTGAAAGGAAATAGTAGGGAACACGTTCTGTTCTGTTGTCACTTTTCAGTTTTCATTTGTTATCTCTGTGTCAACTTGCTTACTCCTTGGCTGAGTGTCTGTTTCTGTTTATCAAATTCTGCAAAAACTGTCTTAAGGCTTGGGAATAATACACACATTGGAGACCTTGTTTTTCTTGTGCGGCTTCAGTGACAGCTGAAATTAAGACTGAGCCATCTTACTTAGTGGTGAGTTGTTGGAAGATTTTCTGTTGGTTGCATATGGACATCAGTGGAAGGAGTTGATTCTTGAAATTCTAGGGCTTGACACAGCAGATGCTCACTTGTCATTCATAGGCTAACCAGTAGGAACAGTCTAGCTGACAGAGTATCTCTTGTGGTTGTTCAGAAATGCAGTTACTTTCTCCTTTATGTTCCCCCATCATCTAGGTTCTCAGTGTGCAAACTGTAACTGGAGAAAGTAGTTGAAGGATTATATGATATATTTTGGGCTTATTTTACAATGGGCTAGGTGTAACTGAGATGGATTTCATGAAAGGCTTTCTGCTAATGTGGAGGAAGGCTGTAAGAGAGAGGGCAGGGATATTAGATACGAAACATCAAGCTGTGTTTGAGTTGAAAGTGGAATAATGATAAGAACACATATTTTTAGATGAGAAAACTAATAGCAGAGAAGCAGAAAGTGAAGGATGGAGCATACTAGAACTATTAAAAAGAACAAGTAGGAAGAACAGTGTGACAGCTCCTTGTTTTTATGACACTGCTCCCTTACAATTGGGTGTGGAGCCTGTAGGAGAACAACTGCTCAAGGTTCACAATGCTCTCAGCCAGCCCTGCTGAGCCCATGAGTTTTCTCTTCCATGAAGATGTTGAGCTGCAAAGTCTATTTCCTCTCCACCTAAACAGCTGTGGCTAGCTTCATCGGATTCGTTCTCTCTCCTTTCCTTTACTCAGGATTTTATTCTGTTGCCTCAGCATACTGTCCTCAAACGTCTGAACCAAAATCATCCCATCCCCCACCTCAGCCCGCTGTGTACTGGGACAAGTACCACACAAGCACTGGGACCTGGCTTCTGTGCTTCGTTCTTTTATCATTTTATTTTATTTTTTTAGCCCATGAAATTGAAGGTCTGTTATCTTGGTTGCAAAACTTTATGAATTGACTATTTTTGCCCTCTCCATACATATGTTCAACCAGTGAGAAAGTCATGAGGTCATAGTCATGTGGTCCAGACATGATAGGGCTGGTATTTTTACATGAAGAAGAAGAGACATTTAAGGTGACACCTGCACACCAAAAATAACATTATCACCAAGAACCTAATTAGCCAGTATATTAGTGAGGATTCCTGTTTGCTTTGTTGGTTTTTGTTTTGTTTTGTTTTTTGTTTGTTTGGTTTCATTTTGATTATTTTGTTTGTTTGTTTTTCAAAGTAACAGACCAAAAAAGAAAAGAAAAGAAAAGAAATGGGAAAAGAGAAAAGAAAGTAGGAAGAGGGGCAGTGGAGGATGAGAAAAGAGTTGGAAGAGGAAGATTAAGAGAGAGCATAGAAGGGATGGGAAGGAGGAAGATTGAGAGAGAAGACAGGGGATAGAAGACAAGAGCAGAGAAGAAGCAGGACATACTAGAGAAAACCTTGCTCTGAATGCTGACTGATTCCAGAAGAGAAGGGGAAGGCTCATGAGTTCTGGACACCCGCTTGAGGTGAGATCCTGAAAGGGTCTCCAAGGCCTCTCCTGTGTTGTTATCCAATCATTCCTTCACCTGATATGTCAATGCTATTGGAATGCTCAGTCAATGAAATGTATAAAATATTGAAGGAGCAAAACTAGTGAAAGAGAAGAATGGTAAAGTATGTAAAGAATGGTAAAGATCAGAAGTCGGGAGCCAACGGCTATGGATAATTCAGATCTTAGCAAAGAGCATGGGATTTGTCTTGATGTCATGATAAATTTGTGGGTGGTTAGACATAGGAGAATTGTTTTATCTGATTCCATGCTGTTCGTGAGAAGAATGTGTGGCACATGGGTAAGAGAGGACAAAGAAACTAATGGGGAAATAAAATACTGTCCGCACCAGGGAAGCAATGGTGAACAGATAATGGTGAGAGGCACTCAATGGTAGGTGGAGATGAAAGGAAGGAAGATGTCAACAGTCACAGGTACAGGTTCAAGGCTGTCTTTTTTGTGTTGAAATTGACGATGCCATGTATATCCATTATGAAGTAATGACTTGCTGCCAGAGAACCAGTAAACAGACAGCCTTCTTTTGTATATTACATCTGACAGTCTCTAGCAGGTAGGTCACCAGTCCTAACAGATGTCACAAGAGCAATGAATAAGGTTCATAACATTGAATGATAAGAATCCGTCACTATACCTAGGTCTGAAAGGGCAGAAGGAGGACATTAGTGCATGCACTGTGCGCTTTAGCTACAGGAAAAGATGTAACAACAGAAGGATGGAGTTCAGACCATTGACCCAATAGCAGTTAAGCTGAAGGGAACAGAAGTGCCATTTATCCATCCCACCCTTCTGTTCCTCTCTGAATGCTGAAAGTATTTTTCTTTGGGGGAGTAGGGCCACAAGTTATATTGTTAGTGACTACGGAGCAGGGCAGTGGACCAAGAGTAGCAAGCCCACGGGCATAGGTCAAACCATACAGATGATCTCTTCAAGGAGCTCAACAGAGAGAAGGGCAGAGATGTCCATCAGGAAACCACGAGGATTTCGGCAGCCATCTGCCTCTGCCATGCACATGTTCTGGTAGTTTATTTATTTCAACTTGACTCAAGATAGGCTCATATGGAAGAGGGAATCTCAGTTGAAAATATGCTCCCATAAGATTGGGTTGTAGGCAATCTGGGTGATATTTTCTTGACCAATGTATGGTTTGGGAGAGTCTAGCTCCCTGTGGGCAGTGCCACCCCAGGATTGGTCATCCTGAGTGGTACAAGAAAGCAGGCTGAGAAATCTGTGAAGTGTAAGCCAGGAAGCAGCACTTTTTTATAGCACTTCCTGCCTCTAGGTTCTGGCCTTGAGTTCCTACTCTGACTTCCCTTAATGATGAAGTGTCACCTAATAACTTTAAGCTGAAATAAATGTGTTCCCTGATAGGTTACTTGTGGCCATGGTTTTATCACAGCAACAGAAGCCCTGACTAAGACAGCACATATTTGCCTTATTGTCTACATGTGCATCACATGTGTACAGGTGCTTTGGAGGCCTGTAGAAGAGGGCACTGGGTCCCTAGAATTGGAGTTCCGTGCAGTGTAGGAGCTTAGTGTCTAATTCAGGTTCTCCACAAGAGTAGGAAGTGCTTTCACCCTGAGAGCCATCTCTTCATCCCAAGTGCGAATACTTGTCAAGCTCTTCCTTTGTGACAGGAAGCACACTGTCCAGCATTAGTTCATTCCTTCCAACAGCACCAAAAGTTAGACACTGTTACTTCCTTGTACTCAGAAGGCAGTGATGGTCCAGAGAAGTGAAGTTATTTGTGTAAGGCATGGGTGGTTTTAAAAAGCCTTCTGCCTTTTCAGTTCCTTTGAACAAAGCCAATTTTGACAAGAATTCATCAGAGAAGGTATTCCACATTTCAGTGTCCCATTTTGGATATTGCTTTTGATTAATTC
Source organism: Acomys russatus (assembly GCF_903995435.1). Classification (NCBI taxonomy): domain Eukaryota; kingdom Metazoa; phylum Chordata; class Mammalia; order Rodentia; family Muridae; genus Acomys; species Acomys russatus. Next base: position 31,020,980 of record NC_067148.1, on the reverse strand, counting down.
TGTTTGCAGACTAGAATATTAGTAACCCACACACCCTCAGTGCCTCAAAAACGAGTAGATTCACTTTTATCTTGGGAACAAAGCTTAATAGAAATACTTTTTAAACTTTCCTTAATTCATGAAACATTTATCTTCAAGTCAGATTTTGTTATAGTAGCACAAATGTGGACAGTCAGCATTTCCATTATAAGCAGTGCTTCCAGGGCTGTTCAAGAAAGCCTCAGAGAGTTTCTTTGAATTAAAACTTGGCACTCAGGATTTGAATCCAGAAACTATATTTTCACTACCAATTAATCAAATAATTTAAAGATTCCCAAATTGGAAGCAGACAAAATGCAAAACTTTATCTGTGTAAAAAAAAAAAAGTTTGAAGAAAAATCTTTCAACTTAAAACTTTATGAGAATATGCAACATTCATTGTGCAAGTATAATATTGCATTACCTTATAGTCATCTCAAGGAAAATGGTGTTGAAAAGTCTACAATAAACACAGTGGTGATTCTAACATCTTAGGCTCAGCCTGTTTGGCTTTGTGAGTAATTTATTTCTACTTTGGGAATTGGGATGATTGTGTTCCTTGGCATAATTGGCTTAAAGGGCAGCAGCACGAAGAAACCGGATGAGAATAACGAGGGGAGGGGAGCCGCCCCCAGAGACTGTCAGCTTCCTTCTGTGTGCTCTTTTATGAACTCTAAGCTTATGTGGAGAAATTCTGAACCCTGTGCACGTGGATTAGTAGCACACATTAAATCTGTAGAGACACTGGAATTTAAAGTTGCTGAACACAACGGAAGCCATGAGTCCTAATCCAGCCTCATGACTCAGAGCTTCCAATATTGTCTAGTTTAGGAACGTCCCTGATCCCAGCCAGTTACCCTGATCTTCCTTGTTCTTTCAGAAACATGCCTGCAGTCTCCACCCCTGGAAACGTGGGCTCTGGGCTTCACTGTAAAAGGAGCATTGGCAAAAGCAGATTCTACTAGCATGTCGGATCTCCCTTACTAGCTGCAGGCTTTGTTTAGACTTTACATTTTGGTTAAGGCCAAAGGGGCTTGTCTGTCTAATCATGTGTTTGCCAATAGATCTTTATAACACTTAGGGAAATTTTTCCTGTGCCTTCTGAAGGTTTGCTAAATGATCCAATAGAGACACAGGAGAGACAAAAACAAAAAATAAAAACCATACAAAGTTACTAACCTGCCCATTCATGCAGGGAGCTCAAAGAAGGAACAGCTGCTGAATAACCTTCTTTGTAGGAAAGAAGGAAGTAGAGGCTGGGCCCATCTTAGAAGACTAGCAGTGGCCTTGGGGGAGACTGATTGGGCCCAAAGGATAGACAAGAGCTGAGAAATGGTTCTGGACCTGGAGAGCAGAGCAGAGTTTCCTCAAATGACATCATTCCCCTTCCTTTCTGCTTAATCTTCCCTGGAGAAAGAGGTTTGGGGAGGTTCTAAGAATGATGGCATTATTTTGGGGAGAATTTCCTCAGACACATGAAGGAGCTTCAGTGGGTACCTCCTGTACATGGAGGAGGAAGAGAGGGGAAACGGAACCGATCTGGACTCTGAGGCCCTCTCTCTACCTCAGCATGCCCAAGTGGCACTTATTGCTGTGATTTCCTCATCCCCAATATGTGTCAGCCCCAAACTAATGTTATCTATGATCTGGCTGGATGTTTTCTTATCGTCTATAAACACATTCTCTGCCTTTTAAGCAAAATAGTTATCTCCTCTCACTTACAGTCCGGGAGCACAAAGATATATTTTATTTTGTAACATAGGTAGCAGGCACATAGAATTATGCCAAACATTATCAGTTATTCAGAAACTGTTTGTTGGATAAATTATTCAATGAAATCTGAATTTCAAAGTTCTTATCAAGAATCTCCAAACAGTTGTAATCTTCCCTGCTTCTAAAGGTGTTATTTTCCAAATATAGTCAAGACGCTCCTTGAACAATATTATCAAGATGAAAGCCTCAATGAGTAGCCTCCTCATTGCAGTGTGCAGACATTTAAACTGAACCTTGGAGAATTTCATATTTAATTTTGGATACATTTTAGAAGAGGTAAGGCAAATGGATAGAAATCTGTCTGTATGCCACAAAATACATAAATGCTTCTTGTGTAAAATATCGCCATACATGTTCTATGCCATTCAATAAATGTAATAATCATATAAAAATGGAAATTGCATTCTGACCTTATAATTTTAAAGGAAAAAAAGATAGATATACCCCCACCCCAGCTTCAGCAACAGTGGAGATGCCATCTGTTAAACAAATTACCATGTGAGCCACACGTAGATGTCCCTGCCTGCTCGGGGACCAAATAGGAAGAGTGGAATTCCAGCACAGAGCGCCACACCATAAAACCTCAAATAAACCCTGCTGTGATCATTTTGAATGGTACTTGATGGCGTGTCTGCTATTTTATTTTCTATCGTAAGAATGCATTTTTATAGATAAACTGAACATTCCTTAAATGAATAATAAACTCCTCTCTACTTTATCTCCTAGGGTAAATGTGAGCAGTCTCTGTATGGTCACATGCATTCCGTCAATGATGCCACCTTCACACCTAGGGTGAGTTCAAGTCTCCCAATAAACCCATACAATTCTTTATATGTCAAAATTAACTTTAATGAAAGTAATTTCCAAGGTAAAATAAAAACTTAATAAGCTGAGGACAGCGAATGAGAAATTAATTGTAGATAATAGAGAAATGTGTTGAAAAAGATGGGTACAAGAACTTTAAAGCTCAAAAATAAACACACACACACACACACATACACACCTTCCTTAGAGCCTTATGTCCATCATAGGCTTCAGAATGTAAACGGAATAGATGCTGTATTAACTCTTTGCAGTTATGAGGACTGAACTCAGGTTTAGCATGTATCACACAAACAGCCTAGATTGCTTTGGATCTTTGAATCAAAGTGCTGCTATTTAGCTCGAGCTGTCTTTGAGCTAATATTGAATCTCAAACTAGCCTCAAACGTGTGTGTGTGTGTGTGTGTGTGTGTGTGTGTGTGTGTGTGTGTGTGTGTGTTTGTATATTTCCCTTCCCTCAGTAAATGCCACCATGTCTAGGCAGAAGTTTTCATTCTTAAATGCATAAGCTTTAATAAAAGTCAACGTGCCAGAAGTGAAATGTAGAAAATAAAAAAAACAATGGGGAAAAACAGATTTTCTTCAGCTTACTGCATAAAAGTTGGTAAGAAGTGCATTTTATTTATGGCTAGATGTGTTCGGATAGAAGGCTGGTTAAGCATTACTTTGAATTGCTAAGCTAATTGAGGATATCTGTAAAGGGTCTCAGATAATAATTGTAGGAGAATGATTTAAGTCTGCACCTTCTCGGATGAAAGCACTTTGACTAGATAGACGACCTCTCAAGTTCTTCAAACTCTATGACTTAATTATATCTAACATTTTAATTCATCTCTATGTTCCCAGTAGAGTGAAAAGTCCTAATTCTGTATTCTTCCTCTTTTCCAATTAGCTGAAAAGGAAATGTGATAGATTGCTTACTTTGAACTTCAAAATGACAGCATAGTCATTTTAAGAAAGAAGGAAAAACTCACTAAAAATTATATCTTCTGAAGGAATGTTAAGGCTCCAACTGAAGCTGTGGCTGCCACTCCTGGGAGTTTTAATGATGGGTGCCACCACAATTAGATTGCAACAGATTTGTCTCTGTACAGACCATTCCATTTAATTGACTGTAGTCAGCCAGTTAGTTGAAAATATTATATTATGGATTGGTCCTACTTACCAAGTAAAATTTTATTCCTGACAGAATATGGAGATAGTTAAGCACCATGGGCCACATGATATAGGATGTTTATACTAAAACTTTATTATGCCTTCTAATGCTCGAGGAAAATTAAATGGAAGCTGGAATGAAGTAATTTTATATTTCAAAATTCAGACATTTTATTTGGGTTAGCAGTATCATGGGGAAAAAGACACACCATTCAACATTATGAACAGTAACATGAACAGATAAGGAAACACCCAAATTAGATTTGCTCTATTGGCCACCCCAGCTGATACACGTTAATTGGATGCATTTCAAAGGGCCAGATGATATTAAGTCCCAGGTGTCCAAAGTCAAAGTAAGTAGCCTGGTTCTGCATACACCTGCTGCTCACCAGAGAAAGAAGGGCTGCTTCATCAACAGTCCAAACCAGCACCTCGAAGGCTTTTGGAAACTCCCACTAGTTGAGCTCTTCTGGAAGATGTATCAAGTATGGTGTTTTGTTATGGTTATGATGGCTGACATTCTGGGGTGAAATTCTTGGTCGCCCTGCATTATCTGCTTTGCAAATGCACCTTCTGTAGCACACCCGCTGAGGAATGTCAGGAAGCTGGGATAGAACAGCGAATACAGAACACAGAGCCGTAGTGACAGTGTTAACTTGGACAGCGTCAGTCCAAGCGGTGGGAGCAATCGTGGTATATACTGCATAGGCATGCAACAAGTAGATTTTAATTACATATTAGCCTTGCTCATTGCCTGATGCCTCTAGAGTAGGCACTGACATTACATTAACAGCTAAAATTGCATTTTGCTGTATTCACAAACAGTTTCAGGAAAACTCTGCAGTTTGGTATTGGTAAGCAGACGTCAAAGTCAAACAGTGCTAACAGTCTTAGAGACATTTACAGAAACAATTTGCAAATGGCTCTGAAAAATATGTGAGTTGAATTTTAAGTCATTGCTTACGAGAATGATAGTATCTTCATTCCTTACTGATTTTTCTTTTAGAAGTAGGTACTTATTTAAAATGTTTTTAAATATTCTGTAACACAATATTTTGAAGAAACTTGGTTTTCTTTGCAACTCCTTCCACTTTTATATATCTCACTGAAATAAAATCTTTTATCAAACAATATAATTTATGTTTTTAACTTGTCACACAGTACATAAGGTGACATATAACCTGTGTAGGTGATTTGGTTTTCTATTGTGTTTCTCTCATATGTTACATCCCTACAACAGTTTCCCCTCCATCTCCTGCCCCCAGCCCCTCTCATATGTTACATCCCTACAACAGTTTTCCCTTCATCTCCTGCCCCCAGCCTCTCTTCTACTTCTCTTTTCCCCCACATCTACCCCCCACCTGCCCTCAGAAAAGAGCAGGCTTCTTGGGGACATGACTACCACAAAAAAGCTGGACAATGCAACATAGTAGGGTACCACAAGTAGGCAAAAGAGTCAGAGACAACACCCCCACACACCCCAAACTCCCACTCCCCAGCCCCACTCCCACTGTTAGGGTACCCACAAGAAAGCCAAGCTACTCACCATAACATACATGCAGAGGACCTAGGTCAGACCCTTACAGGCTCCCCAATCACTGCTTGAGTCCCAGTACATTTATTCTGTGGGCCATGTTTGTGTGGTGTCCCTGACTTCTTGTCCTTCCTCTCCCTCCTCAGGACTCCCTATGTTCTGCCTTATGTTTGGCTGTGGTACTCTACATCTGCTCCCAACAGTTGTTGAATGAAGTGTCTCTGGTCTCTTTGATTCTGCCAGGCTCTGATCCCAGAACACTCAGCAGATCGGACAAACTGTAGGTCACAGGCTTTGTGGCTAGGTCCATATCCCAATCCCTCTACTTAAGGTCTTGCCTGGTTACAGAAGATAGCCAGTTCAGACTTCGTATCCCCCATTACTAGGAGATTTTGCTAGGGTTATGCTCATAGGTTCTATGGAGTTTCCTATTGCCCTAGGTTTCTACCTCTCCCCCAAAATGTTCCCCAGTTCCAATTGTTTCTCCCAGTGTTTTATCCCTCCTTCCCAACCCGATCGCTCCTGTTTCCAACCCCACCCATCCCTAGTCCACCAGCAAAATCTATTCCATTTGCCCTTCATCAGGAAAATTTTTGGTCCCCCCTTCATCTCTCCTTATTACTTACTTTCTCTGGGTCTGTGGACTGTAGCATCATTGTCTTTTGCTTTACAGCTAAAATCCACTTAAGAGTGAGTACAAACCATGTTTGTCTTTCTGGATCAGGGTTACCTCACTCAAGGTGATGGTTTCCATCCATTTGCATAAAAAGTTCATGATAGCTTTGTGTTTAATACCTGGGTAATACTCTATTGTGTAAATGTACATTTTCTTTATCCATTCTTCAGTTGAGGGACATCTAAGTTGTTTCCAGCTTCTGAATGTTATGAGTAAAGCTAATGTGAACAAAGCTGAAAAAATGTCTATGTGGTAGGATGCATAGTCTTTTTGGTATATGCCCAGAAGTAGTATGGCTGGGTCTTGAGTTAGATTGACTCCTAATTTTATGAGAAACCTCCAAATTTCCAAAACGGCTGTACAAGTTCACATACCCACATATAGGAGTATTCCCTTTGCTCCACATCCTCACCAACATGAGCTGTCATTTGTGAGTTGTTTTCATTAATTAATTAATTAATTTACTTTGCATCCTGGTAGGAAGTTCCTCTTCCTACTCTCCTCCCAGTCCCACCCTCCCCTCTCACCTTCCCTCACCTCCCCGTGCCACCCCCCACTTCTACTCAGAGAAGAAGACACTTCCCAGGGTATCAACTGGCCTTGACATATCAAGTTGAAGTAGGATTGTGCACATCTTCTTCTATTGAGGCTAGTCAAGGCCTTCCAGTTAGAAGAAAGATATCCAAAGGCAGGCGACAGGGTCAGGGTCAGCCCTTGCTCCTACTGTTAGAGGTCCCACATGAGGACAAGCTGTACATCTATTGCATATGTGTGAGGTCCTGTAACCATTCCGTGGATGTTCTCTGGTTGGTGGTTCAGTCTGTGTGAGACTCTATGGGTCCAGGTTAGTTGATTTTGTTGTTTTCTTGTGGTGTCCTTAACCTCTCTCATTCTTTCAATCCTTTCTCCCTTTCTTCCATAAGATTCCCCATGCTCCACCTAATGTTTGCCTGTGGTCTCTACATGTTTTCATCAGCTGCTGTATAAAGCCACTCAGATAACTGTTATGCTAGCCTCTTGTCTGCAGGAATAGTAGAATAGTGTCAGTAGTGTCAGTGGTGGGGTTTCTCTCATGGCATGTGACTCAAGTTTGGCCAGTCATTCATTGGTTGTGTGGAAAGTTTTGTGTGTGGGTTAGTGTCCCTCTCCCTCCACTGGAAGACACCTATGACTACAGGAGGTGGTCACTTCTGGCTCCATATCCCCCTGTGCTAGGAGTCTCAGGTAGGATCACCAGCATAGACTTCTAGGAGCCTCCCCCACCCCAAAGATGCTCCCTTATAAGTTTCTCTCTCCAAGCCCTCCTCTCCTTTTCCCACCACTAACCGCCACCATTGTCCCCGTCCTCACCCCCACTCTTATGCATCTGCCTTTACCTTATCTCTCCATCTACTTTAGATGTTCATTTTATTTTCCCTTCTGAGTGAGATTTAAGTCTCCTCCTTTGGGCCATCTTTGTTAGTTAGCTTTTGGGCCTGTGGACTGTAGGATGGCTATCCTGTACTTTATGGTTAATAAGTAACTACACACCCTGTGTGTCTTTCTGGGTCAGGGTTACCTCGCTCAGAATGATCGTTTCTAGTTTCATCTAATTTTCTGCAAATTTCACGATGCCTTGTTTTTTAATAACTGAGTAGTATTCCAGTGTGTAAATGTACCACATTCTCTTTATCCATTCTTCAGTTGAGGGACAATTAGGTTGTTTCCAACTTCTCTCTATTACAAATAAAGCTTCTATGAACATAGTTGAGCAAGTGTCCTAGTGGTGAAGCATCTTTTGTATATATGCCTAAGAGTAGCATAGCTGGGTCTTGAGGTAGAATTAGTCCCAATTGTCTGAGAAACCTCCGGATTAATTTCCACAGTGGGTGTACAAGTTTGTACTCTCACTAGCAGTAGAGGAGTGTTACCCTTGCTCCACATCCTCCCCAGCATCTGCTCCCACTTGAGCTTTTATCTTAGCCATTATGATGGGTGTAGGATGGATTTTGAGTTGTTTGATTTACATTTCTCTGATGACTAAAGACACTGAATATTTCTTTAAATGCTTCTTAGCCATTAGAGATTCTTCTGTTAATAATTCTCTGTTTAGTTAAGTAGCCCACTTTTTAATTGGATTATTTGGTTTATTGTTGTTTAATTTCTTGAGTTCATTATATTTGGGATATTAGCCCATTGTTGGATGTAGGATTGGTAAAGATCTTTACCCAATCTGTAGACTGTTGTTTCATTTTATTAACAGTGTCCTTTGTCTTACAGAAGCCTTTCAGTTTCATGAGGTCCCATTATTAATTGTTGATCTTAATGCCTGAGCTGTTGGTGTTCTATTCAGGAAGTTGTCTCCTGTACCACTGTATTCAAGGCTATACCCCACTTTCTCTTCTAGTAGATTTAGTGTATCCACTTTTATGTCAAGGATTTTATCCACTTGGACTTTTGTTTTGTACAGAGTTATAAATATGGATCTATTTGCATTCTTCTGCATGTATACATCCAGTTGGACCAGCTCCATTTGTTGAAGATGCTTTATTTTTCCATTGTATGTTTTTTACTTCTTTGTTGAAAATCAAGTCCGTAGGTATGTGGGTTTGTTTATTTATGGGGTTTTGGTTCAATTCCATTGATCAACCTGCTTTTATGTCAGTACCATGTGGTTTTTATTTCTATTGCTCTGTAGTACAGCTTGAAATCATGGACCATAATACCTCTAGAAGTTATTTTATTCTACAGGATTGTGTTAGCTATCCTGGGGTTTTGTTTTGTTTTTCTCATATGAAGTTGAGAATTGGCCTTTCAAGGTCTGTGAAGAATTGTGTTACTTTGATGGGAATTGCATGAAAGCTACAGAGCACTTTTGGTAAGATAGCCATTTTGACTATGCTAATCCTGCTGATCCATAAGCACGGGAGATCTTTCCATTTTCGGATATCATCTTCAATTTCTTTCTTCCGAGACCTGAAGTTCATCATACAGGTCTTTCACGTGCTTGGTTAGAGTTACACCAAAGTAGTTTATACTATTTTTGCCTATTGTGAAGGGTGTCATTTCCCTAATTTCTTTCTCAGCCCATTTATCACTTGTACAAAGGAGGGATACTGATTGTTTTATTTCATTTTGTGTCCAGCCACTTTGCTGAAGATGTTGATCAGCCATATGAGTTTCAGGTAGTATTTTGATGGTCACTTATATATACTGTCATATCTGTGAATAGCAAAACTTCAAATTCTTCCTTTCCAGTTGTATCCCCTGTAGCTGTCTTATTGCACTAGCTAGAACTTCAAGTAATATGTTGAATAGGTGTGCAGAGAGTGGACAACCTTGTCTTGTCCCTGGTTTTAGTGGACGTGCTTTAAGTTTCTCTCCATTTAATTTAATGTTAGGCTTGCTGTTTATTGCCTTTATTGTGTTTGGATATGTGGCTTGTATCCTTGATCTCGCCAAGACTTTTTTTTTTTTTTTTTTTTTTTTTTTTTTTTTTTTTTTGAGAAAAAGTTTCTCTGTGTATCCTTGGCTATCCTGGACTCACTTTGTAGACCAGGCTGGCCTTGAACTCACAGCGATCCGCCTGCCTCTGCCTCCTGAGTGCTGGGATTAAAGGCATGTGCCACCACACCTGGCTTTCTAAGACTTTTAACGTGAAGGGGTGTTGAATTTGTTAAAGGCTTTTATAGCATCTAATGATATAATCATGTGCTTTTTTTTTCTTTCAGTTTGTTTATATGGTGAATTACATTGGTGGATCTTCATATGTTGAGCCATCCCCGCATTGCTGGGATGAAGCTCACTTGATCATGGTGGATGATGTTTTTTATATGTTCTCAGATTCAATTTGCAAGTATTATATTGAGTGTTTTTGCGTTAATATTCATAAGGAAATTGGTCTAAAAGTCTCGTCCTTTGTTGAGTGTTTGTATGGTTTAGGTATCAGGGTGACTGTGGCCTCATAGGATTAGTTTGGCAAGGTTCTTTCAGTTTCTATTTTGTAGAATAGTTTGGAGAGTATTGATATTAGCTCTTCTTTTGAAAATCTAGTAGAATTCTGTGCTAAAACCATCTTAAAGACGGCTTTTGCGGGGAGGGGCGTTTGGAGACTTTTAGTGACTCCTTCTATTTCCTTAGGGGTTACAGGTCTATTTAAATTATTTACCTGCTCTTTAATTAACTTTGGTAAGTGATGTCTATCAAAAAAAAATCATCCATTTCATTTAGATTTTCCAATATTGTGAGGTACAGGCTTTTGCTGAAAATATTTTCTGGGCCTTTGAGCTGGGAATCTTCTCCTTTGTCTATTTCTGTTATTGGTAGGTTTGATCTTTTCATAGTGGCCCAAATTTCCAGGATATTTTGTGATAGAAACATTTTAAATTTGACTTTTTCTTTAACAGATATATCAATTTCTTCTATCATATCTTCTACCCCTTAGACTCTCCCTTTCCTCTCTTGTACTCTGTTAGTGATGCTTGTGTCTGTAATTTCTGTTTTCTTACCTAGGTTTTCCATCTCCAGTATTCCCTCAATTTATGTTTTCGTTATTGCTTCTATATCCATTTTCAGATCTTGGGCTATTTTATTCATTTCCTCCACCTCTTTGTATCTTTCTGCACTTTATTTTTTTTTTTTTTTTAGCACTTTTATTTTTATTTTTTTATTAATTTATTCTTGTTACATCTCAATGTTTATCCCATCCCTTGTATCCTCCCATTCCTCCCCCCCCACCCCCATTTTCCCATTATTCCCCTCCCCTATGACTGTTCCTGAGGGGGATTACGTCCCCCTGTATATTCTCATAGGGTATCAAGTCTCTTCTTGGCTACTTGCTGTCCTTCCTCTGAGTGCCACCAGGTCACCCCTCCAGGGGACATGGTCAAATGTGAGGCACCAGAGTACGTGAGAAAGTTGTATCACACTCTCCACTCAACTGTGGAGAATATTCTGACCATTGGCTAGATCTGGGTAGGGGTTTAAAGTTTACCTCCTGTATTGTCCTTGGCTGGTGCCTTAGTTTGAGCGGGACCCCTGGGCCCAAATCTGCCTATCATATTGTTCTACTTGTAGATTTCTAGGACCCTCTGTATCCTTTTATTTTGCTATAAAAAGGGGTTTATTCATTTATTTTTTAACAACCTCTATTATCTTCATAAGATTGAATTTAAGATCACTTTCTTGTGCTTCACCTATGTTAGGACAGCTTTAGCTTGCGATCGTACGATAGCTGGGTTCTAGTAGAGCCTTATTGCCCTGGCTCTTGTTAAATTCATTCTTATGTTGGCCGTTATGCATGTGGCTGTCTCTGATATTGGCAGGCCTCTGGTAATGCAGGTTGAGTTGTGGGCCCAAAAAAGTGGAGCTCCAGGGATCAGGTATGGTTTAAGTGTAACTGGAGTTAGGCTTTTTTTAAGTCTCCTCTATATGGGCATATCTGCATTAAATTTCTTCAAAATCGTCCATGAACAAGTGTCTCCAGTTCCCTGACCCCGTGTGTGTGTGTGTGTGTGTGTGTGTGTGTGTGTGTGTGTGTGTGTGTGTGAATGTGTGTGTTCTAATATATTTAAGTAGAACCAAAATGTACCTAGTTTCTGGCCATTTCATATAAAAATACAAACAAGTTAGGTCATGCAAGAGGAGGACAATATTGTCAGGAAGTATTTAAATAATACAAAAATTTCAATTATATTTCTTTCTTTAGAAATCCAGCTTGATGTCAGCCAGTATTTAGATGGATCAATAATATTGATATTTGATGCCAGTTCATATTCATTCCTGCACCTATATGATACATAATTCAAAATTCTGTAAACTGTAAAGCAGTACATCAGGTCCTTTCCACCTAGAGAAATTAGGAAAACAACAATAAAAAAGAAAACTTAGGGCTATATGACATGTTATTTTATTCTATATTTGAATGGTTTCATTGTTCCTATATACTCAAAAAATTAAACATCTTCTAGGCTTATTTTAAGTAAATATTTTCTTAAATAAGGCTTAATCGTCCGCAAGGAAACAATGCAAACATTATGATTGGTAAACAAAGGACAAGTTTACATAAGCAGACACTCAAACATTATCTAGAAAATAAAGGAATAATTTTTTTCTCTGCTATATTTTTCTATTCCTAGAAATATCACACCAAAAATAGCAAAAATAAAAGTATATTTAAGATTATATCATGCAACGTCTTCAGTAACTTCTATCTGTAGATGATGGTGATTCTATATCAATGTAATTTTTTCAAAGGAGCAAAAAAATCAGAGGCTATGTGCTGTGTCATATTTTCTGCTATTTCCTCTTTGAGTATAAAGATTATATGTTTTGTATTTATAATGAGTCTTGACATTTATGACAACAGTTCCATAGGAAGTTCAAACTTAGCATCCCTTCCCTTAGCACCACTGTGTCCTGGGCACTGCCCTCAAGACTGTGGGTTCAGCTGAAAAGAATACCAAGCCCTGTCTTTATGGACCTCATATCTTCGTAAGAACCAGAGACAGTAAGAAAATAATGTAGACTGTGAGAAATCATATCTAGGTAAAATATGCCAAGAGTGGAAGGATGAAAAATCAAGCAGATGTCCCAAGATCGAGTTCCCAGCGTGGCAGCATCATGGTGTGAGGGGACAGAATGACCAGGGCACACACACCAGACTCAATTCCATATCTGGAGATGGACAGCTGACAGAGAAATAACTGACACCTAGGCTCATTTTCTCAGTTAAACATGATGTGGTGTTGGCCATCTAAAATTACCCCCAGAACATATCTGTGGCTCCATATATGTTTGTTTATACATTATGACCTGATTATAATAATTATAAAAGAATATTTTCTATAATACCTTAACATTTTAACTCCATAGATACTGATATGATTCTTGTTGTAGAAGCAAATCAATATATATTTGTTGATTGGCAAATATCAGAATGTCACTCTAGGTCTGAATTCAAAAGACAATCAAGAAAACAGGACAGTGTTTGCTGTGGCATGCTTACATTTATTTTCTATTATTGATTGTTAATTTTAATATGCTTTGTAGCCTTCTCATGATTGAATTGAAGAAAAGAGTACCAAAATAATTCAAACTATGTTTTCTATTTATAGAGACAAAAATCCTTTTCAAAATATTACTGTTTTAGGGAGATGATCTTCTAATACAAAATACTCTCAGTTAAATTGTTTTACAGATAAAAAAAATGCTCTGAAAACATCCAAATACCAGTAATAAAATCAGACATCTCTCATGATAGTGTTTGCTCTTGCATTTCATTTAAAGGTGTGAAAAGTACATATATGATAAACAACATAAGTTTTCTTAAGAGGTTGCTTTATGTATAAGGATGATGTCTAATGCATCCTGCATTGTCCTCGAATCATATAATTAGAGCAAAAGGAATTGTCACACCAATTTACTCATAGCGTAATTACAAGAATACTTGATTATCTCCCTTAATGTAATTTTCCTCACTTAATTGTGTGTTCTCCAGTGAATGTGACCCACTGAATCCACACCTTAATAAGTGACTGCTAGTTAATATGCCACACCACCAGCAGAGCCTGCCCTTCTTGTAGATGGGATTTAATTGTATAACAATCATGACCTTTTGGAGAAAATAGTTAAAACTTTCTGTCTTCCATCAGAAGGACCGGAACTTCCTGGAACCAACATGATTTTATTCTGTGGGTTTGGATCTGCCCTGAGGGTTATCACCATGTAGATGTTGGTGCCTGCTTCCTCTTCTGTGTTTCCTGAGAGGATGCAGTTTCTTGTTCATGCTTTCTGCTCCAGGGTTGGAGGGTGTTCCCCGACTTGCTGCTTGAAGTGATTCACAGGAGCATCTTTTTCTCTGGCTGACAGGCATGTTGTCCTCTCCATCTGAGCGGGCTGGGGGTGGGGTAAAAAATAGGATAACAGTCTTCAAGGAACCTAGCTTCTTTTTTATTGGGCTTGATTCTAGGTATCTTCTTAGACTGAGGGATTTTTTTTATTAGAAATAGTTTTCAGTTTAAATACTGAACTAGAACTATGAAAGAGACCAAGTCATTAAATTATGGACTACATATTATTTCCCCATTCTGTCATATAAAGATGGTAAAAATGAATCCACAAGTAAGTAAAATCCATGCAGTACCATGATTATAACCTTGCTGTCTCCAAAGAACATTTCAGGGACAAATAACCATATACTCAACATATAGAGATATTTTACTCATGACAATAAAAAAAAGTATAATCAGAGGCAACAGGGCCAATGTAATGGCTTGATAGGTAAAGGTGCTGGTTACCATCCTGATGATCTGAGGTCAGTCCATGGGACCCACATGGTAGAACCACAGGTCTCCTGCAAATTGCACTGACATGTATGCCACATGCAGCATGAAATGCATTTGACTCCCACCTCCTCCATACACAAAATAAATAAATCAATAAATGCAAAAGAAAATCTAATGAGAGGTCACAAATAGGAAAATTGCAGCTTAATAAACAAGTTCTTAGAAAATTAAATTGTCAAAGAACAAATACACAAATGCAAACTATAAAAATAAAACAGAAACTCCAATAAAAATAGTATTTATATGGGCTAAGAATTTTATTTGTATATGAGTTTTTCTTTAGTCTGTCTTTAGTAATAGAATATTTTTAATCAGTACCTCTGAGCAGATATATAATGTGCTTATTAGCATGAGCTTCACAAATGTAATGTGATGATGACATAGATGTCGCTCACGAATCACCTTTATGCCAATAGGGAAGTCCTCTGAATTTATGTGCCTCTACTCATATGCATATTAATGGAAAGCAAAGTTATTGAAGGTTACCCCAGCAGTGTTACTCCAGTGAATACTGTATTAATCAATAATAATTGGCCACTTGAAAAGAGACTTTTGCCAGGTAGAGTAGCACTAGGTTACCATTGTAATAAATATACTGGGTCTAACAGGATCTGTGTGGAGCTACCTTTAATGTCTTCTAGCAGCAATTAAAGAGCAAAAGGGCATTCCTACTAAGAATAGTCATTAACATGTTGCTCCTACTTTGCAAGACAATGATATATTTATCCAGGAAGTATAAAAACACCTATTTTTAAAGTTATTTATATTGAAGTCCTTAAATGACTAACTTGGAATTAGTAAAATGTGTTACACATTTGTCATAGGCACCTCACTCTACTATGGAATTTTATTAGGGGAATAAAAGCACACGCCTTTAATCCCAGCACTTGGGAGGCAGAGGTAGGTGGATTGCTGTGAATTCGAGGCCAGTCTGGTCTACAGAGCAAGTCCAGGAGAGCCAAGGCTAAACAGAGAAATCCTGTCTCAAAAGAAAGAAAGAAAGAAAGAAAGAAAGAAAGAAAGAAAGAAAGAAAGAAGAAATAGTCATATCTTTTCCAACCTGGACTTGTCTGAAATTCTACTCTTTGCTGCTAACTCTGCTGCTGAATATGTCACCCAAGATTCTAAGTCCCTGTGTCCTCTAGAGACTGCAGCAGAAGTCTTGTGCTCTTTCCCTTGTGTTGTCATCCCTCTCCTTCCCGGCCATTACTCTGAAATATAAAAGGACTGGCTTTCCCCTCTTGACAAAGGACAACAGACTAATGAATCTAAGTGCCTGCATCATTAAAATTGTCATCCCTGGTATACTATTTCCAGTGTGGTACCAAGGGTGGCTAGCTTTTACTCTTCAGGGGGTACAGTGATCTTCAGTTTCTTATGTAAATTTATGCAAAAACTGCTCCAACAAAATCACATGCTATTTATTTCAAGCCTCGAAAGGAATGCTTCATTTCCTGATTTGGTAATGGAAAGAGCTAGAGCTGAGTGGGGGTGAGCCGAGTAACAGGTTAACAAAGAGAATATTTGTTCATTCGGGGACAAAGAAAGCATAAAGGTACACTTTTCAATTTTGTGAAATCAGATCTTTATCACACATCTATTTTATCTATAAGCCTACCTAAAGCATAAAGTTTCAAGGTTATGGACATCATCTTGCTTGGACAGTTTGCTTATTAACTTCCTCAAGATGATTCCATTACTACTCCCTGAGATCTAAGACAATGTCCTATTTCTTTCTAATTGTATATTCAGCTCTCTTCCATACCCTACAACCTGGCAGGAAACTCAGGCATTTCTAACAGGAAATGCTTGAATGATCGATACTTAATGAATGACTAATCATTTTTACTGAATCCCTTTAAAAGAAGAAATTTCCACATCTTTTCAAAGTATGAATAAGTTTCTTTGGTCAACTCATCATAACACAATACTAATAGTACTGTGTGTCAGAATGTTCTAGAAAAGATCAGCGAGAGCACTTTGATTAAAGGGATCAAAGCATTTTAGCATTTGGCTAACTGGTATTTTGAAACATCTGAATGTTGGAAAATGTGAAGTTGGATCGCCATCGTCTGCGCCTGTTTTAGGAAATAGGAGGAATAGCACAGGCTCCATTCATATGTAAATCTATGCAGCAGCAGTGTTTTATTTAAAGATAATTGTTTAGAAGAAAACAAGTTCACAGAGTTAAAAAAATCGCTCAAGTTGTAATCATCTTGACAAAATATGTTGTGTGTATGTATATGTCTGTTTGTATAAAGTAGATGAATTATGCAGGTGGACAGCCACAATAACTGTAGATGTGCGAGATGCTATGATTGCTTTATGACCCGGTTGGAGAGCTGTTAGCATACTTTAATTAAATTGTAGATTTCCAAGTTTAATAGGAAAAGGCACAAAAAACTTTTTTAAAAAGTCCAAGCTGTTCTAGAGTTCTGATCTTCCCTTCTCCTCAACCTCTAATTTAACCTGCAGCTTTCATTCCAAGATCACTGTGTCCAAATTAAGCAACAGCATTCATCAAAACTAATCCCAAAGCTAAGAATAAGACCATTTCATCTGATTTTCATATATATTCCCAACTCTGTACTTGCTTTCCTAGTGATTTTGAACTCTTTCAGGCTAAGATTGTCCTCCTAGTGTTGGTCGCCAGACATGCAAATGAGAGATGGCCTCGGTTTTCTCATGCACATAATAGAGATATTATATGAACTCAGTAGTTCAAAAATTCATTAACTTAATTATTTTAGATGATACATATTTTTGTACTCTAAAATATTGATCTTTTTTTCTGAAATATTATTCAAATACTTAGAAGCCATGAGTACTTCCAGGTCTACTTGTAGATTCATTAGGTGGGACAGGGTAATGCTTAGTCTGTAGCTAATCATTTCCTCACTACAGGAGCCAGAGCCATCTCTGTAGTCTAGTCAGTCTACCCATTGACCTAGAACCTGAAGGCCTGGCTCCTGAAAAGGCAGTGCTGTGGGCAAAACTGTATGAGCACATTTTTTCCTGATTCTACTAATCCACTGGTGATCAACGTGTGGGCCAGGACCCCTTTGAAAGACCTTTTCACAAGGGTTGTCTAAGACCATCAGAAAACACAAATATTTGCATTCATTATATTCATAACAGTAGTAAATATATAGTTCTGAAGTAGTAAAAATAAATTTTTGTTTGGGGATCACCACAACATGAGGAATTATATTAAAGGGTCACAGCATTATCAAGGTTGAGAACAGAACGATGCTCTAATCCTTTCAGATGGTTCTGTGCCCCTAGGTAGCTTCCTTCTATTCATATGCCAAATACTATTCTTTGCTCCATAGACATCTACTCTTCCTAGCCTCTACTCCTCAATTTAGAAGTCTACTGTGTCCTGCCTTTCTTTTCTCTCCCCAGGAACTCACCACAGTGTCACGTCACTCTAAGGTTTACCTCATTACTCTCCTGTCTCTTAAAGTTCTGTGTTTTCATATACAGTCTTCTTCTTTTTAAAGATTTTATGTATTTATTGTACATGAGACCTCTATTTGCATGTACAACTGAATGCCAGAAGAGGGCATTAAATTACATTAGAGACGGCTGTGAGCCACCATGTGGTTGCTGGGAATTGAGCTCAGGACCTCTGGAAGAGCAAACAGTGCTTTTAACCACTGAACTATCTCCCCAGCTCCTCTTATGCAGTCTTCTAAATCACTGTTTCAATTTTGTACTTCTAAAAAAAGTTAGTTTCATGCAAAAAGGTATACTGGTTTGTTAGTGCTTTGTAACATGCAAAGAATATTATTAGCATTTGCTTCTGAGTGTCAATAGGTCTAACATAAAATGAGTGCTGAAGATGTATTAGCATTCTTTTTAAAAATTACAGGAAATCTCTCCTCCTAATAAAGATAAAGATTAATACTGAACCGGCAATCTCAAAAAGATCTAGAATTCTTGACCAGGCAGGCCTACAAAGAGAGACTTGGCAGAACTACAATACACAAACAAACAAACAAATACATTATAGTCCCTTTTGAAGCCTGAAAGTTTATGGCCCAATACTCAGTAGCTGGCTCAACAACAAAAGTTGCAAAACAAAATGTTGCAATGCAGAATTAAGAATTCAACAGAGCTCTCTAGTTCGCGCTCTTTATCTTACTTTACCACATGGACAACACAGAATGTTCCTATGTTTGGTGGTTTGAATGAAAATGACCCCTGCACACTCAGATATTTGAACGGTTGACCACTTTCTCTGTCCACTTGATGGAACTGTTTAAGAGGGATTAAGAGGTGTGGCCCTGTTGGAAGAGGTGTTACACTGTGAGTGGGCCTTGAGCTTTCAAAAGTTCATGCGAAGTCTAGTCTTGTTCTCTCTACCTGAAAGTTGAGGATCAGCTGTGAACTCTTGGTTCTAGTGCCATAAAGGCTCGCCACCATGCTCCCCACTATGACAACCAAAGACTAACCTTCTGAATCTATAAGCATGCCCCAAATTAAAGGTTTTCTTTTGTAAGTTGTTTTTGTCATGATATCTCTTTGGCATAATCATGCAATAACCAAGATACTACCTAAATGCATCATAAAAGATAGTTTTATACATAACATGCCCTACCAGAAGGAGTAACAAGGGCACACATGGTGAAGATGTAGCTCACAGGTGTCTGCTCTAATGCCAGGAATGATCACGAAGATGAAGAAAGCTCACTTGAGGGTCAAAACGCTGCTCTTTAGTGCTTTATGAAGATGTTCATTGCCAAAGGCAAAATGCATTATTTTCATAATCCATGCTAGGAGTTTCTATTTCTCCTTGAATGAGGTTATGTCTTCAAAATGGTCCCAAGAGTAGGAATGCTGTGTGATTTACACAAACCTTTTCTTTCCTTGGCTTTCAGGAACCCACTATTTTCTGTATATAGCATTACAGTTGGGCATCCAGCCAGAACACGTCTCCATTATATTTATCTTCCATAATATAAAAGTACTAAAGGTAAAAACATGGAAGAATTTTAGGGAGATAGAAGTACTATGTGGTATTGTAATGACATACATGTATGCCTTTCAACAAATCTACCGACCATAGATCACCAAGACTGAATCATACTGATATAAACGTTGATGACTGATGTGCCAAGGCAGGTTCACCAGTTACACATTCTGATGGGAGGTGCTCATAGTGAGAAACCTGAACTTGTTCAAGAGGCTGGGAATATACAGGAAATCTTCCACCAAAAAGTATTCTAAAACTGTAAGTCCTCAAAAAAATAAAGTAAAATAAAAGGACTCAATCAGTGGTAATGTCTGGTAAGAGTGTGACAGAGTTTAATCACAGTCTGTAGAAGAAAATTTAACACTTTGCTTTGACTACCCAGACATAGATATGAGTTATTCATATATTCATCCATTTGTTCAAATATTTTGCTAAGTATGTAATCCTCAAATAGTACACATGGTCTAGAACAGCTCTGTCTAAAATAACTTTTTACAAAGATAGAAACATTTTTAATTTGAAAACTCTAATGTGATACTACCGACTACAGGAAGAAATGTTAATTATGGATAATTAAAATTAAACTAAAAATTCTGTTCGTTGGTTGCCATGGTTCCCTTTTTTAATTACTCACATATTCCATTTTTTTTAACAATGAAGACTAGAAGTGAAAGACAAGTTGCATGCCAAAAAGAAAATTAGTTTGCTTTCTATGTTTCTTGTCTCTGTTTAGTGAGAGCAAGAGGAGGAATATAACGTTAGCTGGAAGAATTTTTAGGAGCAGTGTTGGAACCAAGCTGCAAACACATTAATATCTGCAAAGGAAAGAGATAGGAAATAAGAAATAAACATCCAAAGCAGTGGAAAGAGGAAGCAGAAATGTGTGTGTGTGTGTGTGTGTGTGTGTGTGTGTGTGTGTGTTTTATAGGAACAGCAAATAAAGTGACATGTAAGGAAACTGAGCAATGATAAGCAGGAAGGAGGTGAGCCAAAGTGAACTCAGGTTTGAATTGTAAGGAGAAAAACGTAGTTCCATACATGCTCCAAAACACAGTTGTTTTGTTGTTGCTGTCATTGTCGTTGTTGTTGTTTTACATTGTTAATCTCATTATGAACTCACCTCATTTTCTATGGACTAATATGGAATTTCTGGCTTGTACTCTCATAATATGATATGCCACCTTCCAGTTGAATGATATCACTCTGTCTGCTTTTCTCTGATATTTGTCCATGTTCTTAATCTATCTATAACGTTACCGTTTCCTGAAGGCTGTCTTTCTCTGAAGAACCTAATCATAGTGATGCTCTCTTGGAAGAAACCATTTCAGATCCCATACTCTTGATCAGGTGTTTAGTACATATTCTAAACACCTAGGTACCTAATTCTGTCATTTAATTCCTCTTGTCCGTTTCCAGTTCTATCTAATCATGAACTATAAGATGACTGAGGTCTCTTATCGATCATGTCTCTTTCTTCTGACCCCAAGTGAGGAAAACAAAACCAAGAACACACTTGTTGCCAGAAGTCTGTTGAATCCATATATTTTTAGTATCTCTTCTGCCTTATCCCTGTCATCCCTAGCTTGCTCAATTAGTCCTTTGCTAATGTACACTTGCTGGTATTCTGCTAGCTTTGTTATCTAATTCAGCCTGTTCTACTTTAATGACAGAACATGCCCTTTTAGTGCTTAAGGGGTATTTCAGGAGCTTCTCCTGCCCCAAAGTATCTTATCAATTAAAATGTTTTCCATGTTAAGAGTTTGGCCATCTACGTCAGATTTCCATGGAGTAAATTCTTAGTCCATATTTTACAAAAGACATGGCTTTAGGTAAGTTGTACGGCACACTTTAAGCCTTTTACTATGTAAAAGCAGTATGGTTCTTAGTCATATGGACGAAAAACTGGATAAGA
Organism: Acomys russatus; assembly: GCF_903995435.1. Lineage (NCBI taxonomy): Eukaryota > Metazoa > Chordata > Mammalia > Rodentia > Muridae > Acomys > Acomys russatus. The sequence continues at coordinate 30,999,788 of NC_067148.1, read as the reverse complement.
TAGAAAGGAGGGGGAGACCTGGTGGCACTCAGAGGAAGGATAGCAGGTTACCAAGAAGAGACTTGATACCCTATGAGCGTATACAGGGGGAGGAAATCCCCCTCAGTCACAGTCATAGGGGAGGGGAATAAGGGGAAAATGGGAGGGAGGGAAGAATGGGAGGACACAAGGGATGGGATAACCATAGAGATGTAACAAGAATAAATTAATAAAAATTTTTTTTAAAGAAATAATTTTAAATTTATAAAAAAATTACGTGATTGTGTATTTGTGAGTCGTATAGTTTCTAGGCCATTAGTTTTTAGTTTTGCAGTCCCACATTCATATGGATTATTATTTAATAATACTTAACAATTGGTTGAGAAAAAAATATTTTTCCCTCAAAATATTTTTATATTATGATTATTTGAAAATTTCATACAAAGTACCCTGGTCAAACTCCCAAGTGGCCAACCCAATAAAAAAACTGAGTCTAAAATAAATAAATAAATAAATAACTGAGTCCAGAAAACTGATACACCCCTGTAATCCCAGCACTCCGAGAGGCAGAGGCAGGCAGATCTCTATGAGTTTGAAGCCAGCCTGGTCTATAGGTGAATACAGGACAGCCAGGGATACACAGAAAATATCTCAATAAAAAGAAAAGAAAGATGGGAAAGAAGGATGAATGGAATGGAGGAAGGAAGGAAGGATGAGAGGAGGAAAGGGAGGAAGGAAGGAAATAAAAACAGAAAGAAGGAAAATAAGGAAGGAAAGAAAACTGAGTCCTTCGCAACCCCTGACAGAAGTCATCAGTTGTGAAGAGCTATATCTCAGCATCCTTATCACAAGTTTTGCACGTTCTCTTTGATGGTTTTCTGTCTGGGCTGTGACCTTGACATCTGGGGAGTTGGGTAGAGAAGTAGTGGTTGTCACAAAAGGCTTCTCTGTCTCTCTGTCTCTCTCAACCGCAGACCCACAGTTGGGAAATACATAGTATTTTCTAAAAACAACAGTTTTATCCACTTCTTTAAGTCCTTGATACTTGCTCTTTTAGTCTCAAGCTCTTTGAGAGTCCCAAATTTTACCTTTTCCCTCCATTTTAATTCTGTACTCAGTTGCTGTGTCTGTACCATTGAGTACCAAGGGAATTGTATAATGAGCTATTGTTTAATGCTGCATAGGCCTGTCCTAAGACACATGCTAATGTATCAGTACTAAAAATGTTTGAGATACTAATTTTCCCCCTAATGATCCTAAGCATTTTCTTATGGTTATACCTTAATACCGAACCACAGGTCATTACCTCCACACATTGAACGCAGCTGATGTTTCTGTGGCTTAATGTTCCCACCACTTGCTTGATGACCCTGTGCTTCTATCTCTTTTATGAACAGGATCTTGGGGAATGAAAATGAGGTCACCAAACAGGCTTTATATGCAAAGTTTGCATTTCATTGTTTATTTGAAAATATTTATGATGCCAAAAAAATGGTAACACAAAACTTGAATTTGCAAAATGTAAAAGTGCAAATAAAGTTGCACTGATTCATGCTAATTCATAAAGACAAGCTTTTATTTTTCATATTCTTTTCAATGTCTCTTTTTCTTTGTGGACCATAAAATAAAATACAGACAAATTTTTTCTTGCAATAATCTTTTTAATGCCGTTATTATAGTTAAAATACTTGACATCTAGCTGGGTATAGAGGTGCATGCCTGTAATCCCAGAACTCAGGGAGGCAGAGGCAGGTGGATTGCTGTGAGTTTGAGGCCAGCCCGTTCTACAAAGCTAGTCCAGAACTACACAGAGAAACCCTGTCTCAAAAAACCAACCAAACTAAATCAAAGCAAAACAAAACTTGACATGTATGTCTATTTGTGTTATAATTATATATATATTCATATGTATTTTCTCTCCACAATTATTTTCTCCTTTTTTAATATTGCAAATAATAAATGTGAAGAAAGTTTACATGAGAAATAATAATTTGAGATATTGACCCAAATATATTAAAATGAAAGAATATTTTTATCACTAAATATTTACCACATATTGTTCCATATTAGAATAACTCAGAAATAAAATGAGCTAACACAGATAAACTCACAAAGTCTAAGTGAACCAAACATTCAAATCATTCCATCCAGGTAATTTTAGGGAGGTGCATTATAATACTTTTAGATTATTTTCTTCATTTGAACAGAGTTTGTGCCTGGAGGTGTGATGCTACAAATAGTACTGAGCAGATTTCGTGGTAATAAAATCTATTTATTCTAACTATTAATCAGTGAACCTACATCAAATGGAAGTCTTCTGCATCCCACCCTCGCAATACTAATATCTTCACTAATGTTCTAAATAAATTGATACCAAAGATATGACACGTTGTAATTACAAATCCCAAGTGCCTATGAAGTACCATCAAAGTAGGGTGCTCATTGGCTCACCCATGAAACTTTATGCAGAACCAAAGTCAAATGACACATGGATTATGCTGAAGGCAAAACACAAACAGCCATCTGTGTGGTCCTCATTTTACCTGTCTTTGCCCTGCAGACCTTGAATGTAGAAGTAGGGTTGTATGAGCGTAAGTAGCTTATAGATGTTCTGAAACCCTCTAATCAGAGAAAAAGGAGTTTCTCTCTCAATATGAGTTTGGAAAACAAAATATTGTTATTGATGCTATTTGAGCCAAATGTGCATAAACATTTACTTTATGTCCTAGTGAAGGAAGCCATCTACAGTGTAGGGAATAAAGACAGTTCTTCTCAAGACAGGAGATGGCGAACTCATGGCCACCAGAGAGACCATTATCCCAGAAGCGAAGCCACCTGGATGTCATCCGTAGAAACCACTGGTGTTTGAGATACATGAATTAAGGACCAGCTCTCATTTCTTATTTCCTGCTCACTTTCTGCAATTGTATTTCTCAGTGGTCAACTGAGGTGTGAAATAGCACTATAATGCAAGGGAGAGTTATGATGATTTGAGAGAGAGAAAGAAGAGAGAGCATCCACCCTCACACAGCTTATATTAAAGTGTGTTGTTTTACCACTTTGGAAATCTGTCTGGCACTTTCTCAGAAAACTGAGAATAGTGCTTTCTCAAGACCCAGCTATTCCACCTCTTGGAATATACTCAGAAGATGCTCCACCACACAACAGGGACATACGCTCAACCATGTTCATAGCAGCCTTATTCATAATAGCCAGAACCTGGAAACAGCCTAAATGTCTCATAATTGAAGAATGGATAAAGAAACTGTGGCACATTTACATTATGGAATACTACTCAGCTATTAAAAACAAGGAAATCCCAAAATTTGTGGACAAATGGATGGAACTAGAAATGATCACACTGAGTGAGTTAACCCAGAAGCAGAAATGATCACATGGTATGTATTCACTTATAATTGGACACTAGCCCAAAAGGCATGTCCCATGAAAGTCTTCACTTACCAGGAGATTGAAATAGATGTGAGGACATCATACTGGGATGCTAGGTGAGAGAAATATGGGAGAGTTGGGAAATGGAAGGATCCAGAGGGTCCTGAAAACCTACAAGAAGAGCATTGTGACATGTGGATCTGGACCCAGGGGGTCTGTTCAAACTACTGCACTAACCAAGGACAATACAAGCAGTAAACATTGAACCCCTACTCTGATCTACCCAATGGACAGGACATTCTCTACAGTTATGTGGAGAGTGGGGACTGACTCTGACATGAACTCAGGTGCCCCATATTGACCACTTCCCCTTGGTGTGGAGACCTGGTGTCACCCAGAGAGAGAACAAGCAGGCTACCAAGATGAGATTTGATAGCCTATAACCATATAGTGGGGGAGGAGGTCCCCCTTTGTCATAGACCTAGAGGAAGGCAATGGGGTGAAAGCAGGAGGAAGAAAGGAATGGGAAGATACAATTGATGGGTTAACAATTAAGATGTAATCTGAATAAATTAATAAAATTAAATTAAAAAATAAAATAAAGTGTTGTTTTAATTGTTTCATTCTATTCCTAGTGATTGCATTCTCGGGGTTTTCTAGAGGAACATGGCTGACAGAATGAATATATATTACAAAGGAGGGTATATAAGACTGCTTTTTAAAATATAGTCTAAGTAGTCCAACAACAGCTGTCTGTAGACTGAGAGTATGAGAACCTACCTCGCGGCTTCTCAGCGCCCTGCCGGGCTTGATGAGGTCCCAAGCTGGTGCTGAAGAGCTCAAAGATTCCCATAGAATCATAGGTCTTCAGTCCCTGTTGGAAGGGCATGGGATCTTGGTTCTGAGGTCAGTGGAGAATGGCTGCAAAAACAGCACAACAGGTCAGAAGCATTCCCCAGCAAGAAATAGAGGCAGGCACTGCAAGATGTGTGCCTGTTTCGTGGACTTCTCTCTAGAGACAGCTGCTGCTGGAAGGGCCCTGTGCTGGATATTTTTATGTCAACTTGAAACAAGGTAATGTCATCTGAGAGAAGGGAACCTCAAGAAGATGCGTCCATAAGATCAGGCTGTAGGCAAGCCCACAGGATATTATCTTATTTAAAGATTGATGGAGGAGTGCTAAGCTTACTGTGGCTGGGGCCATCCCAATAGGTGGGTCTTGAAATGCATTACCTGAAGATGTGCCCACCACTGCCTGTTGCTATGATCTACAAAAAGAGTTCTAGGGATTGAATAGACAGCTAAGCAGTTAACGGTACTTATAGCTCTTGAATGAGATGGGGTTGAGTCCTTAGCACCCAAAAGGCAGCTCACAGCTGCCTGTAACTTCAGTTTTGGGGATATGATGATCTCTTCTGGCATTTAAGGACAGCACTCACATAGTGCATGTGTACCTACATGCAGGCACTCACACTTACACGTAAAGCTAGTCCATTCTTGTGTCTACCTCTCCTTTAAACAGCAGGTTTTGTTCATATATTATTACTTGTTTAGTAGTTTCCTCTTGGTTATTTTCTTCTTATGCATGTGTGATGACTTTGTTGTAGTTATCATACTTTTTTTTTTACTTTATTGTTAGCTGATTTTATATTTGTTTTTGTTTAGAAACTCAGTATTCTGAAGAATTTACATTTAGCACCAACTCCTTGTGGCATTTGAGGGTATTTCTGTAGTGTCTGTCATATTTTAAAATGCTCCCTCTTGGAGCTGGGAGATGGATCAGTCTGTTGAAACTTGCTTTGCGCACCTGAGGATATGAGTTCTATCCCTAGCACTCAGGGAAACAGCAAACTTACTGCTTATGACTGTAATCTCAGCCACTGTAGTCAGGCAGTAAGAAACACTGTTTCAGAAAACAAAAAGGTGGTCAGTTATTGAGAAAGACATCTAGAGACCACTAACTTCTGGTCTCTGCCCCAACACACTCTGGCAGCCAGTCCCGTGACTCCTTTTTCATGCCCTAGTGCTACTGATTATGACTTTTTCCTTTCATAACTATTTCTTTTTATCTCCTTTTAATCTCCTTTTATTTCCGTTTCATGTTATCTGTCCATATCTCCTGAGGGAAGATTAGCTTTTGATGTTGTTGGTCTTTATTATGTTTATTAACTGAGTTTAATTTTAGGTGTCTATAAATCTATCATGATTTAGTTATTTCTTTCTAGGAATGTACTATGCAATTGAATATCTCAGTTATTTATTCTAACTCTTTTTAAAATAAACATATGTAGGGGCTAGAATGATGGCTGCTTTTTCAGAGGACCTGAGGTAGTTCCTAGCACCCACATTGGACTGACAAGCACCTGTAACTCAGGTTCCAGTAGGTCTGACTCCTTTATCTGGCATCTGAAGGTGCTTACACATATGTGTACATACACACATACAAATAAAAGATGAAACATTTTTATTTATTTAAGTAATTTATTCAGATTACATCTCAATTGATATCCCCTCACTTGTATCTTCCCTTTCTTCCCTCCCTCCCTCCCTCTTTCATCCTATTCCTCTCCCCTAGATCTGTGACAGAAGGGGACCTCCTCCCCGACCATATGATCACAGCCTATCAAGTCTCATCCTTGTAGCCTGCTTACTCTTCCTCTTACTGCCACCAGCCTCCTCACCAAGTGGAAGTGCTCAAATAGGGGGCATCAGAGTTCATGTCAGAGTCAGTCCCTGCTCTCCACACAACTGTGGAGAATACACTGTTCATTGGCTAGATCTGGATGGGGTTCTAGGTTTACTGCATGCATTGTCCTTGGTTGGTACAGTAGTTTGCGCTGACCCACCTGGGTCCAGATTCTCCAGCCTTAATGGTCTTCTTGTAGGTTTCTAGAACCCTTGGAATCTTTCTATTTCCCCATTTTTCCTTACTTCTCTCACCTAGAGTCTCAATAGGAAGTCCCAGTATCTATCCCAATCTCCTGCTAAGTGAAGAGTTTCAGGAGATGTCTCTGTTGGGCTAGTGTCCAATTATAAATGAGTATATACCATGTATATCTTTCTGGGTCTAGTTTAACTCACACAGGATGATCATTTCTAGTTTCATCCATTTCCTTGCAATTTCAGGGTTTCCGGATTTCCTTGTTTTTAAAATAGAATTTCCAATAATAGGTTCAACTTTATTAATACAGTACGAATCTCTCATTTGAGTTAATTCTAAACTTGTCATTTGTGAACTGCTTTTTTTTCCATTTTAGCTTCAACTTGTTTTGCTTTGTTAACCCACTGCAATTTTTAGATAATTGCAGCACTATAAGAAAATATGGCCTTTGTGATTTTTCACTTCTTATAAAATTGTCTGGCACGACATATTTATTTTCACATAATTGCTGGTGCTACATATTTATTAATATTGAGTTTTGTTTAGTTCAGGTTTTTTTTTTTATTTTGAATCTTATATATACTTTTTATTTCTCTTGCTTGACCTGTTATTTTGATTTATAAATCTGCAATTGCTTGAAATATATTAATATCAATGTAGCTTAGTGGTAGTGTTTGCCTAGCATATTTAAAGTTTCAATCCCTTATAACACATACACACAGAGAGAGCATTTTATTAAAAAGGAATTTTGTTTTGTTGCTTTCACCTCTGTACTTTCTACTTTCATTTTCATATTCTTTCTATAGAATTCAGCCCTATAGCTACTTCCCTTCGCTCAGGCCCCTCAGACCAGCAGCCCTGGGCCCCTCTGTACCAGAGGTTTCAAATTAAGGATGTCGAAGCTCTGCCTGGCCGGGTGGAAACCACAGATCCAGCCGCTGATGTGCATCTGGATTCTAGTCCAGACTGTGGGGTTCTTTATTAAATGCAGATTCTCTCAGTTTATCACATATAAAGTGCACTTTATCACTTATAATGTGTAGTTTCAAGAAACTCTGGCCAGAAACTTCTGTTCAACTCTTGTCTCATTTTATTGGGAAATCTTAACACTACTCATGAGTTCACAATGAGTTGGCTTTTATGCTCACCTGTCACAAAGCTCTTTCAGACTCTGCTTCCCCACAGAAGCTGAAGGGCCAGTCACTTCTGAACCAGAGCTCAGAAGCCGTGGTTTCGCCCATAGTTTTATCCTGTTTTATCTTTCTTTTCCTTATTATCCTTTTTTCATCTCTCTATGGTGTGGACTAGAGATAACTTAATCTCTTTGTGGCTTCGTTTCTTCATCCACAAATGCAGAGAAACACCAGTTACTGATCATTTTGTTTCTTTTTTTTAGGGTGACAATGTTTGTATATATGAATAAATAAATACTTAGGACCCTAAGTAACACAGTAATTAATTAATTAGTAGAAGTTGTTGATGATGATATTATTATTATTATTATTATTATTATTATTATTGTTATTATTATTATTTGTACTGTTTTAGGTATATGCTATGACCCTGTTAACACAACTTAGTTTTCCTAGACCATCTTTAGTTGTATATTGTGAAATATGATGGAAACTTGACAACCTATGTGGTAGTAACACTTATCTATGATATTTATCAAAATACTCTACAGCATCAGTTCTTAACCTGTGAGTCACAACCCCTTTAGGGGTTGAATGAACCTTTTACAGGGGTAGCCTGAGACCATCAGAAAGCACAGATATTTACATTACAACTCATAACAGTAACAAAATTACAGTAATGAAGTAGCAGCAAAAATGTTTTTATGGTTTCCATCATCATAACATGAGAATGCATACTAAAAGGTCAAAATATTAGAAAGGCTGAGAACTGCTACAATGCTAAGATAAATGGTTATGGATGATGCAAGTTTATATTTTATTTTTTAGCTTTGTGATCACAAAGCATTCTTCTAGAACTTCAGATTTCTTAACTTTTCTGTGCATTTAAAAATATTATTTTGAGTCATATTATTTTAGCATTTACTTAAGTTCTTTTCAAGTCCAAGAAGATTGTACCTATATCTTCTATGGTCAATCAAAAACATTTAATCCTAACCTGCAATACAAGAGCTTTCCTATAGGAAATTGCGCGTATATATGACTTTCCTTAAACTATCTGTATTATAGCCCTTTAACCCATATTGTAGGTTAATGTTTCAGTTTATAAATTATGCATTAAACATCACACAGGCTCATGAATATATATATACATATAATGATATTATTGCTTTATGAAACAGTCTTACATTAACTGAAATTGTAACTGGCCCCATTAGCATTCCAGATTTTTTTTCTTACCGTATATAAATATAGTGTGCTGTGAGAGAAAGCAAGGCAGTGAGCCATCTCCCTGCAGCTATTGACATCAACTTGGCATCAAGAAGCCTCTAGCTGTCAGGCGACCATACAGCGATGCAGGATATATGGTCATCTTCTATGTTACATAATTGTTACAAAATCTACTTATTCGTATTTTCTATTAATAAACCTGAATTTAATCATACCTTCATTAATTTGTATGTTTGGGTGTAACATTGAAAATGTCCCAGAGTATGACTTCTTTTTCTTTTAGGTTTTTCGAGATAGGGTTCCTCTATGTAGTCTTTGCTGTCTTAGATTCAATTGGTAGACCAGGCTGGCCTTGAACTCACAGAGCTCTACTTGCCTCTGCCTCTCTGAGTGCTGGGATTAGAAGAGTGTGCCAACACCCTCTGTTCAAAGTATGAATCTTTTTGTCATTGTTGATATTTGTCTTAAATTGTCTTCAGTATATTATTATCATAAAATGGTATGGCCTTGTGTTACGTGCCTTATCTAACAAAAAAGTAACTTTCTGTTTGTATAGAATTTTTAAATTAAAGTTCTTGATTTTAGAGTTAGGAAGCTGAACCGGGAAAGTCAGAAATTTTGACTTTTCATTTTCTTCTTAAATTCTACTTGTATTATTAAACTAATTTCTTACGACTTTTTAATTTTATTTATTGTCTATCATAATTATTATTTATTGTATATATATATATATATATATATGAATCTGAGCTTATATATGTCACAGTGTGTGTGTGTGTGTGTGTGTGTGTGTGTGTGTGTGTGTGTCTATGTGATCAGAGTACAACTTTTGGGGAGTAAGTTTTCTTCTACTGTGGCTTACAGGCATCCAACTCAGCCCACCAGGCATTGTGAGTGCTATTGGCTTAGATTTTTCAAAGCTTACTTTACTTAGGGTTCTTACACTGCAACCTCACTTCTAACCCACCGACCAGAGGAAGGGACGAAAGAATGTTAATAGAAAAAGAGGGTTGTGGACCTGTTTAGACATAGTTTCTTGGACTAATTCCACTCTGTGTTGTCAGGATACCAGCAGTCCAGTCCTATAGCAAACAGCAAGCAGCAACAGGAATCCATATTGGTGGCACAGTGCAGCAGAAACCTCAAGGTTTCTCAATCCAGAATCAGCACGAGTCAGCAGAAGTGGCTAGACTCAGCTGGAGTACCACAAGAAGTTCTCTAGAATGTTTCTGCCTGCGAAGTGAAGACTAGCAAAGACCAAAAAAGAGTTGCAGGCTTTGCAGTGTAGCAATGCAAAACGCATCCTCCCACTGTCCGCGGGGTTCTATATAACTCCTTCCAACATCACGTGCCCTTTCACAAGGCAACTCCCAGAAAAACATCATATGACACGATTGAGTCTTCAAAGAAACCGTAAGCATCCACTTCAGAGTGCTTTCTACCTGCTGGTGTATTCGTTTATATAGCCGTTGTCTCCTTAACTGTTCTGTAATTTAAAAATATCCTTTTAAAAAAATCCACAAGGAGAACATCATGACGGGCAGATCTGCATCCAGAGGTGTCTGCTCAAACTGCTGCACCAACCAAGAACAATACATGCAGTAAACATTGAACCCCTACTCAGATCTAGCCAATGGACGACTGGTCATAGACCTAGAGAAGGGGAATAGGGTGAAAGCGGGAGGGAGGAATGGGTGGATAAAAGTGAGGGGAAAACAATTTAGATGTGATCTGAATAAATTAACTAAATAATAGAAAAAAATTTAAAAATAAAAAAATCATTTAAAATACAAATAGCCAACACTGATTACTCACTTCATTCTCATTTGTTCAATTAGTTAATTACTAGCATGTAACAGAAATTAAGCCAATCCCTGAGCAGAGCTGAATTTCTTTATGAATTCTGTCCTGACCGTTTTCTGGATGCTACAACTTAGTCTTGGTGGTGAAAAGGGCCTAACCTAGAATTACATTTTAGAGACATTGCCAAAGCTCATGGGTTCACAGTCTTTTTAAGACTCTTACACAATCTCTCCCACCTTCAGAAAACATTTTCTTTGAAATCCTGTTTAGTTTAGGCTCAGTACCTAATGACCATCACTACCAAGGCCACCTTCTAATCCTGTACCATGTTTCTCTACCTCCTTGAGATTTCTCAAAACTCACACTCCAGTTATGCAATGCTATTCTAGACTGATGTCCTCTGTTAAGGAGGGATGCAGGCTGATGCCCTTCTAGTTTGACTGAGATGGGAGAAGGCAGATTCCAGAGTCTTTAGGATATTCCAATTTCTTAATAACTTTTCTAGCATCTACATTGTTTCTGACTCAATATCATGAGAGCCAAAATTAATATCAGTCTTAAGACTGTTAAGGCTGTACTTAGACTAAACTAAAATACCACAATCAAGTCCTTGGTGGTATTAGTCACTTCTAATTTATTTAGTGTTTTTTTCTTTTTCCGGAGTTTCAATATACTACAAACAACATGATAGGCTCTCCATGTACCCTCCTTGCTTGGTATAACTAAGCAGTCCTTTTACTAACTAGTATCATGCAGCTATCAAATCTAAAAATATCTGTCTTATTAAGTTATATTACATTCACCGCAATACATCCTTAGTCGTTACTTCTAATTTCCTAAGGCAATGCAAACCATGGTGAAGTTATGATCACCGCTCAAAGGTTTGTAAATATTACTGTGCACTCATTTTATTGAATCATGTAGCACATCACCTGATTTATTAAAAGCATGTTATAAACTGTTGAATCATTTTAATATTTTAAACTACTGAACATTGATTATTTGACAGCTATATCTTTGGGAATTAAACATTAAAAGTGTTTAATATTTATTTTCACCCAATATAAATGAAGATACTATTTTTTTAATTTTTATGTGTTACTTCAAGGTTTAATACTCACTGTGATATGGCACATTTTTAAACTCATTTTAATTTTCAGTCATCAGACAAAGTCTAAGTCAATAAACATGCCTTTAGTGAAAGGTGCACCCAAATTAAATTCTGATTAAAACGTATCTACTATGTTCTCTAGGTTGAACAAAGATCCCATTTGTGAGTCTGAAGATGATTGAAAGTTTTTATATTTGGAATGAATTTTTTCTAATTTGTAACATTAATATTCCCTGCTAAGACTTGTGAACTCATCTTCCATTTGTCTGGAATGAAACTCACTAATTCCTCACAATTCTTCAAAACGTGTTTACGTACTTGAGGACATTCCAAATTCTCTCTGCTCTTTGTAAGTCATAAGAAAGATTAAGCATCTCATTTGTTAGATTGGGGACATAGCTTTCATATTACTTTGCCCATGACAGCAGTTCCAGAAATTGAAAACTAATGGCATCTCCTGTGTGTTTAGGGACATCAAAAGATTCCCTTGACTCTTATTTAGAGAGGGTGTTCAGTTCTTACAGGAAGGATATACTCCTGACAGTAACTAAGAAAACAGAAAATATGACCTTGATTAAAATAACAAAATTGTTTAGTAATAAAGTTAAATGCCTTTAACACTTGAAAATTGAGGTAGAAAGTTGTAAAACCAACTTGGAAGAGTATGGAAGTGAGTGTGAGCAGTGATATGGTTCCAGTGTGATTAATTCATTGCATCTGTGAATAAGCAAAGAAGATGAATGCAGAAATGATGAGGATGAGTGTGGACAGAGAGCAGAAGCCCTCTTGCCCATCACCCGACCCCAAGTTACTGACATGGCATGGTCCTCTAAAGCTGACATTTTTCTGAGACGTCCAGGTCTAGACTTAGGCTGCCACGGACCTCCTGGTGGGTGAGCTCAGGCTGATCCCTAAGCTGAGAATCCTCTGTCTTCTTCTCTCTATTACACTTGATTCATCTACTCTTCTGTTTTTCCTCTGCTGCATCCTAATACACCTTTTTTTTCTTGTCCCAGTAAGCAGCTAGTAATTGTAATTGTTTTATGCTCTATAATATTGTTTGTTTTCATTTTTCCTGAAATAGCATAAACATTACCAAACAGATACAATCTGTTGAAAAATGAGCCCAAACATCTCTACTGAGAAGTTTGTCTAGCAAACCACAGTCATTATCAATTACTGGGAGCCAGTTTCACTTGAACCCAGTCAATCTCCTGACCGTTGCACCAATTTATCTTCCTAACTCTTATTTTTACTTCATTTGTGCCATCAGTTATCGGTACCAATTAGTTAGAAGCATGTTATATAAAATGCACAAATGAAGTAATTTTTCATATTTGTAGTTTTATGTGTCACATACTTTATACACCTATAATTTGCATAATAAAACTATGTTTATATTTTTGCCATCTTTTCACATAACTATAAGTAATTTCTAAAACTTTATCTTCATAATTTTCATGTAAGATTTCATATCTTAAGACTATACTTTGATGTAATTTTTACCCAAAATAAAGATATAATGATTTCTTTTTAGGTTAGAGAAATATATTTTTGTGGCATTGGTAAAACTGGTTCAAAAATCTCATGTTTACATTTTTACTGTCAGTTTCTCCGCCCCCCACTCTGGTTTTATAAGACAGGGTTTCTCTGTGTAGCCTTGGATGTACTGGACTCTCTTTGTAGACCAGGCTGGCCTTAGACTCACAGAGAACCTTCTGCCTCTGCCTCCCAGAGTGCCACCATGCTAGGCTTATGTATATTTCTTTTATGATATGTTTTAAAGGGTCACATAATAGCATCCTGTGATGCCCGTGGAGTTACAAAGTTGTGGGACTTCCGGAAGCTCGTTCCTATTGTGTCTATTGATGTGGGTCCAAGCCCCGGCAATGAGGTGAACTTTGACTCAACAGGTAGGATCTCTTTTGTGTCACTCTTGTCGCCAAACAAGTGTTAATATTTTTTATCCCAGATACCTGTTTTCCTCTTAAAATTTTTGGTAATACTTTGAATGTAATTTTGTTTTGAATGTACCAATTATAGTATTTTTAGTTTAATCAAAATCATGAGTCTTATTATGAAATACTTATATTGATCACATAAGGAAATAATTAACAAAGAAAAGAAGAGATATTAATATGGACACACCATAGGCTTGATGACAGCATCATAAGTACCTTTAAAGCCCATAGCCCAGAGACTTCTGCCCAGGGTAAGCTAACTGGGATTCCTGTAACACAAGTAACTGAGTGGAGAAAGACAAAAACTGTATCGAAATGAGCATGAAACATTTTAATGGGATAGTTTAATTATAAAAATTGATAAATTGCTCTAAAATGCTCTAGAATGTATGTACATATCCATCTATTGCTATAGTTAAATATTTTATGCTCTATAAAATTGATTGTAGCATTTTCTGAAATAATGTAAGAAGTATCAAGCAGATAAAAATACTTTATCTCTACTGACAATGAAAAGAGTGGAATCTGCTGGTAAGCAGAGTGATTCCAATTGTCCACTTGAAGACTAAAGTTCTGCTGCATCTCTGTCTTTATAGCCTCTATTAAATTAGGAATGGACAACAGATCTTCCTTTTATAGTGTGTTGCATATTTAATATTTTTGAACTTTTGAGAATTCCTCAAAGACTTTGAGTTAATTGTGATAGATTAAACTCTCAATATGACAAAACTTCAGTTGTTAAGAAAGAAATAAGTATATAAGAAAAGACAATACTTTATATTTTTTAAAAAAGTCCATATTAATTCTCTGGTACAGAAACATAAATATACCAAAAATAATTCTGCAGTCATAAGATTGCAGATTGTGTTTTTTGGAATTGGTTTTTATTTAATTAATATTAAGCACCTGAAGATATAAATGGTGCATGTTACATTTTCATTGTACATGACTACGTAACTGACATTGAAAGCCCATAATTTTTTAGTTACTACATGTGGTGGTATGAGTGAGTGTTGTTTAGAAGCTACAAGTATGAGTGTCCTGGATATAAGTGAAATTTTCAAAAAGAAAAGAAAGATTTTTAGTAATATTTGACATTATGATATTTATGGTCTAAAAGAATGAAAAGAGCAGGCACTCTGCAGAATAAATATACATCAGTAGAATACTGTTATAGGTAAGATATTAATATTTCAGAGTAATGTTCAGATGTGTATATCTGCACTGGCATCAGATCGCCACAAAAGTTTCTACCAAGGTGTAACAGACACATCACATGCCAAAACCCATTTTGATTATCTTGTGTCTTTGAATGATGAACACTGAATAGTAAGACCTAAGGCTGTACATTCGAATAATAGAAATTAAAGGCTTAAAAAAAAACTATTGCACAATTAAAAATAACTCTATTTTATTGTCATTATTACATGTGTTCCTGTTGACTTTTTATTGACTTTTGCTTTCCAGTTGGAAAATTCTTTATACAGCCAGGCAAACATGATTTTAAATAAATATTGGCAACTATCCTCTGCTGCTCAAGTCAATATATTAGAGTCTAGCTACAGCAAATAAGTGTTTTCTCCTTGACTGCCAAAGTCCTTGTCATAGACCAATGCTAAGAAAAGTCTAGACAATCAATGTTAGAATGATAAGAAACATAAAAGACAGATACTACAAACCAGAGATCCTGTTATCGGGCCGAGGAAGCATAATTTCAGTCCGACCTTCCATCCCTTTGACCATTTCTTCAAGGAACATGTGCTAATTAATTTTAATTCAATATACTTGAGAAATTACTGTCACAAGGCTTTTTTCATTGTATAATGAGAAACCTGGGCTTCTCTACAGACATTCTGAATGACCCCTTTTTAAAAGGTTAAAATATACCTAAAATTGGATAAATTAGGAGGAGTCTGAGATCGAATCAAAACATGAGTAGGAAGATTAAAAAACTATCACCAAGTATAGTACTGGGGACTTTGTTCTTTGGAAGAGAGTAAGAAGAAGGATGGTCTAGAGCCAACCCAAATTGTAATAAGAATAAGTGATCTTTGCTGCTCGCTATTTATCTGGAATAAAATATTCAGTAAAGAAATGTAGCAGAATTGCATTATGAAAATATCTGAAATACAATGATAAAATCAAGTCTGACTTAATAAAGTCAAAATGTGTCCTCATCTGAACATGATGAAATTTCTATTTATTCATGGAGCAAGCTAATTCTTCTATGGTATAATGATTCCAAAAGAGCAAGAGAATATTGACCTTGCTAAAAATAAAATACATTTACCAAGAGCACACACTGAATTTTGTGAAGCCAAATTATGTGGTCAAAATTTGTGACAGTGTTAACCAAGGCGTTATTCAACACAACTTAAGTAATGAGTCCTGTTAGAGGCAAAGCTATGTCCAACTGCCTCAGCTGTGCTCCAGACCTAAGAGAAAGTCATTGTCAATAGACATGCACCATCTTGGTATTATGTAGAGCATGTGGATGTTTGGATAACATCTTGGCTAAGTTTGTTCAACAAGAAATGTATTGCTGTTATATATTCTAAGTGATGATCACGTATCTGGGTCAGTTTCATTGAAGAGCATCTAGAGAAAATATTCTGTGCTACCGTCTCTGTGAACTAGGAGTCATTTATGTAGATACTTGCTTTCTAGTGACTTGTGGAACTCTGCTGGATAAGGCTGAAATCTGACATCTCTGGATAGCCATTTGCACCCAGTCTATTATTGTAGATTCCCTTTTCTAAGCGGGGTTCTCACTCCACCCAATCTGTAACCCCCGATCTTATAAGGAGTGTCACATAGCCCTCAGGAAAGATCACAGACCTGACCCTTACCTGATAAGAAAAACAGTTTAGCAGACACCACCCTATGCTAAGGAGAACCTACTCTCCAGCAAATGACCTTTAATCATACCTAGAAATTCTTCCCTCTTCCCATAGGATAATTAAATACTGTGTTTTCCTTCCTGTGATGACATCCTGTGCTACTACATGTAAATGAGGTACTGTGCCACTTCTTGTTGATTAAGTATCCTGGCACTCCTTGTCCCAGAGAATCAGACACATTCACCCACAAACCCCTTCCCACTGCTCAAAGTGTATAAATAAAGACTGGCTGCTGTGCTCCTCTCTCTGGTGCTCACCATTCCTCCACTATCACTGTCTCAGACTCCATTTATTCTTGGGGAGACCTGCCACTAGTTGCCCAGTGATCAGGCAGAGATGGTGGGACTTCCTTGGCATCCACTGGAGCCTGGTCCATTGCCACTGCTACCTCTATGCTGACCACTGGTGAAGCACCCACCCGTGCCTATATCTCACCAGACTTGCCTGCAGGCAGGTTTCATCTGATTTGTCTGCTGTGCTTAGCACAGCAGCTTAAGAAAGGGCTGTAACACTTTTGGTATCATCATGGCCTTGTGAAGCTCCTAAGTCTCCACTGCCTTCTGATCCCAGCAATCTCATTCTAGAAAAGCTAAACTGTAATACTCCATAGAAAACTCATTTTCAACCTCCTCCAGGGAGACTGGAAACCTGGCCTAGCACCCAGGCCATGGGCCTCACCCTAAGTTCTCTAAGTTGGCCCTGAGTGAGAAGCTGAGAAACAGGACCTTGAGACCTTTGATCTCAAGTGCCTCCCATTCTCATCAGCAAGCAAGCAGTGCCTGGACCAACTCATAGAGTGCGCGATGCTGAACAACAGTGACTGAAAATCTAACACAATGTAAGAAACAGATCGAAGATCATAATGCGACGGAAAGCATTGTCTGCACTACTCATTTCAAATTTCATGAATATAAAAAACACATAATTATAAGGTATAGGCAAATGTTTTCATTTTAGATTTACAAACTTTTGTTCTGGGAAATGACTATCAGCTTTAAGATCAATACCCTTATTGGTACATCATTTCTAACATGTAGGTTTGATACAGAAGATGTAGGTGCAGAACACATCCTACAGTTCAGACTTGGGTTTAATAACATCTTCACCATTTCATGCTTTAGCCCTTAGACAAATTATTTAATCACCGTAAACACACTTTCCTCACGGAAATAATAGATTGTTGTCTTAGTGTTTACTAGTGATGCAAAGGGAGAATGGGGTCCTGCAAAAAGGAGACCCGAGTCCTGTCTTTTGCCATCATCTTAAAGCTGGAGGAGACCTCAGAAATCATCTGTTTGTGTGTAGGTAAGGCATCTAAAGTGGGCCAGTCAATGGATAAAAGATGCAAGGCTAACCCATTGTTTTTATATAATATTGAGAGTATGTTGAAATGGTTAACAAGGAATGATTTATTTTTTATGAAATGTACATATATTTTTAAACATTTGGACATGTGTGTAAATCACTGTGTGTGACTTTGTTTTTCCACTGCTGAATCAGCCACTTGCACATTTGAAAAAAAGAACTGTAGGTGGTATGGCATTATTTGCATAAGGTTTTATTTACAAGTACATTGCCTGTGACAAATACAGATTATCTATGTTTATAGATATATCCATATATTAGTATAAACTTATAACACCATATTTGTGAGAGGATAAATGTTCCTTTCTCATTAAGCAAAGAGCCTCCCAGGAATGTAAAACAACAAGGTTTTGTGAATATTCACTATCTAAATAATATCTCTCACTTGGCATATTTAAAATGTCATATGTGTTTTTTTATTCAAACTTTATCACTGTTTCAGAAAATGTTAAATGCAATTGCATGGTGAAAGTAATAAAAGTGAACTGCAAGGATTTATACATATCCCTTTCTACAGCTCTCATCTCACTGTGCTTACATACTTCAGCAGTATTTTTTTTCTGCTTTGTAAAAGGTAATTCGAGCACATTTGTAAAGAAGTCACATCTCTAGAAAATGCACAGGCTGAGCTTTGAGCCAGATGGGGGCTCTCCTTTGGAAAGCCTGTAGGTATCAGATGATTAAAATGGGCAAAGTATCCCAGACCTTGGAGAAAATCCCAAATGTTCCCCATGAGTAGAACCATGCCAAAAACACTAAGATGGGAGACAAAAAACAAAAACTTTTTGTTTTGAAGGAGATGAAAAGTAACAGATTGCCCTTACTCTATTTTTTTCAAAGCAAAATATCCCCAAAATTCTTTGGCTCAAATTGATTGGTTTAGGTTAATGAAGACTACAGTGCATCATTCTGTATTAAAATTTTGTTTTCTGGCCAGCAGTAATGGCACACACCTTTAATCCCAGCTCTTGGGGAGGCAGAGAGGCAGATCTCTGAGTTTGAGGCCAGGCTGATCTAGAGAACAAGTTCCAGTAGAGCCAAGGCTACACAGAGAAACCTTGTCAGTTTCTGTTTAAGTCCCTGGTTTGTTACGTTTCTTCTAATATATAATGGCTGAATGATTTCGGTAGAACTGCTAAATATTTCTGAACCTCCATTCCCTCACATATGCAGTGTCAGAAACCTGTATGATCTCCCACTCCAGCTATGACTGGATACTAGGAACTGGCCAGAAATAGTTCCAAACAGTGGGAGGGTGGGGTAGTGTAGGCAAGAAATTATTGAAATAATAGCAGTTTCCAAACACTGAATGGTGAGCAATTAAAAAGATATGCACAACAATGGTTCCTGAGAAAGTGTGAATCTGGCAAGCCACAAGACTGACCCCAGAGTAATGCCCAGATTCAACTACTACATTTTACCCCAGGGATGGACAGACTTACAGGCCAAACATAGCAGCCTCTGGGATACTGAGGGAGGAGAACTAGGGAGAACTTGCCTTGGAGGTCAGGGAAGCTCCAGTTTGCAGGAAAGAGCACAGCAGGGTGAGGGCAGCACAGAGACACCCCTGGCTCTTCCACTCTCTCCACTTGCTAGCTGAGTAAGAATTTGTGCACCAGAGCTTAAGGGGAGAAGTCTAAAGGCATAGAGGAAAAATTTCCAGGAGCCACACAGGCTCATGTAGGAATAGCTTGTGATCCTCCAGACAGACTGGAAAATTCTGCAACTCAAAGACCAAAAGGGATAGAAGGAATTGAAAAAGCACTCCTCAGTGGGCAACATGGCCTCTTTATAACAGTATAAAACTTGAGAATTTAAAACTCATCATTATTGGGCTCTTATCAGAAAATAAATAAATAAATAAATAAAATGCACTAAGAAAGGACACTGTGTTCCTTTTGAGGCAGGTCATACCTCTGGAGCTAGTCTCCCACTACTGTCTTTTCAGTCATAGGGGAGGCTCATGTCCTATTTAATTCTGACTATAAATTTATACTGTTGTTCTTGTGGCCCTTTACTGATAAAGAAACTGAGAAACCAAAACTTTATCCATCTCATTGTACAATGCTGTTCAAATGTCGGGTTTGTGCTCTAAGCCAGGCAGTTTATACCCTGATATGTAAGTTGTATATTCTTTGATCTTTCCAGAATAGAATGCGGTTCTATATTGATAGGTGATATAAGTCTGGAGATGTGACTCATTTGCTCTAAATGCTGTAATTCCCTCACTAATAGTCTCATGAAGATGGTTTACATGAAGCTGACTGAGAACCACATCCTTATTAGCATTAATTACCTACTAGTTGTCTCTTACATTTTAAAAAACTATCAAAAGATGATCTCGGATGTCATCAGCCAAATTTCTTACATGTCTTCTGGGCAACCCAGACACTTGCTCTTTCCTACTGAGATGCTGGACCCTGCAACCCCACAGCAGGAATCACTTCTTATCCACTGAAACATCTAGACATCTCAGCAAACTTGTACACAGGTTGCATGACCAATCTGAAGTACTGGGGCTTTGCATAGGGTCTCACATTTTTACTATCCATTACACTTAATGGTCAAAGGCCATGTGAGTCATGAGAAAGAATATAAAGCTATTTTTGTCCCAATTTCAGCTCTGTGATCATTCTTTCTGTCTTTCATGCTCAGATGAAACCTAGATTTTGTGTGCCTCACACAAGACATGACATGCAATAGGTACTTACTAAATGTTATAAATAGCCATGGCTGCATAGGTGATGGTAGAAGTTGGAATAAAACCTAAAGCACCACACCTGCTAAGTAAGCACTCTGCCACTGAGCTGCACCATCAGCCCTCTTTCACGTAAGCCCTGGCTTAATTAGAAATAAATATTAAAAACTTAAATGAGAAAGGAAGGGAATAAGACGACTTCTTTTATGCTTCAACCTTAGGAAGAGGGAACTAATTCTACAGCATGGATTTTCTGGGACACAGGGCCATCAGACTAGAGGACAAAATACAAGGAATAGAGGAACACAGCTCCCTGCTCTGTTATCTTATGGTTCTATTATTTAATTTTGGTTCCACGAGTCCTGTTGAACATAAAAATCCATTTTTGTTCTTAAGTGAATATAGATGACTCTGATACTGGGCCAAGGAATGAGGAGAACCTAAGGAAATCAGATTATAGCCTTTTGTGTACATAGGCGGAGTGGACACCTGCAGGGACATGTGTATCCCTTTGTGTGCACAGGTAGAGTGGACACCTGCAGAGACATGTGCTGCCCTTTGTATGCACAGGCAGAGTGGACACCTGCAGGGACATGTGTATCCCTTTGTGTGCACAGGCAGAGTGGACACCTGCAGGGATGTGTGCATCCCTTTGTGTACATAGGCAAAGTGGACATCTTTAGGGATGTGTGCATCACTTTGTATACACAGGCAAAGTGGACTCCTGCAGGAATCCCTTTGTGTACACAGACAGAGTGGACTCATGCAGGAATATGTGTATCCATTTGTGTACACAGGCAGAGAGGACATCTGCAGGGATGTGTGCATCCCTTTGTGGACATAGGCAAAGTGGACATCTTTAGGGACATGTGCATTACTCTGTATACACAGGCAGAGTGGACACTTGCAGGAATGTGTACAGCCATTTGGGATACAGGCAGAGTGGACACCTTCAAGGTAGTAGATTTTAGGATGTAGAGTAGAGCTGGGAGGGGAAGTGTTTGGCATGCATACATCTCTCATACATCACAGACCTTTTGGTTGGCTTTTATTTCTTCCACTTGGAAGAGTTTTGAGAGCTTTAATTACTTATTTGTATTAATACATTTACATGCTCGTTCAGCTCTGTGAAAACTGTTTCATTTAATTATTGTAAATTGGGATTTATATTAAGAAAAATTGGAGTTTCATAGGGACAGGCTTCAACCTTTCTCTGTAATAATAGCCATCTCTCTCTCTCTCTCTCTCTCTCTCTCTCTCTCTCTCTCTCTCTCTCTCTCTCTCTCTCTCTCTCACTCTCTCTCTGTCTCTCTCTCTCCCTCTCTCTCCCTCTCTCTCCATCTGTCTTATTATGTTCTCTGATAAAAGCAACTTAATTTTCTATCAGTAAACACAAGAAGTAACATGCTGATACTAATGTGAATTTCTTTAAAATTTCACTTAAAGACACATTAACCGCAGATCCATTAATCTGTGGACAGTGGTCACCAATGCAAAGAATGTTGTGGCCATGAGCCTGGATTGGTCTAACATCTCTTCTGATTGGTCGGTGACTGTGATATTCATTTATTATCTCGGTATAGACTATGATTCCAACAGTGGGTGATCTATACTGAAAACTAAATTTCATTTGAAATTCACAATTCATGATGGATTTTCTACATGGGGAATGTCCTGATTTCTATTATGATTGAAAGGGGGTGTAATTTATCTGATGATAGCATCACTGCACAAGCATATAAGGGTTCCTACATAGGGCTCTACATAGCCATAGCAATCATGGATTAGGAATCCTAACATGCACATTTATTTTCTTTTCTGAGTGTTGACTGAATTGTAAAGTGCATCTGGAAATTACAGACATCTCGTGAGCTAGAAAAAGACATGTGAGGCAAACACAAAGTCAAGATTGAAGGATAAAACCACCTGTTGTGAGGTGTGAATTTGTACAGAACTTCGAAACCTTTCTTATTTCCTTTTATCGTCTTATAGATGATAAAACCCAAAAATGAATTTAGTGATTTCATCGATTTAATTTATAATCTAACTCCTAGATAATTTATTCTACATTTTCCTTGTATTTAGTATAATTAAGATATAATATCTAATTATATTAAACACTGAAATGCCCCTATATGTTATTTACAACATGAAAATGAACCTTGAAAATTAAAAGTAAATTTTTCTTCTTGGCTTAGAAAAAGAACAGGATTTGATACAAAAATCAAGGTACTTTTTTAGAAATAAAAAAATGAGCCTTGTCCACCCAGACCACCATGTGAAGTCAGGCACCACACTGAGACTTTAAACTCCAGCAGAGTTTGCTCTGCAGGATTAACACCACTCCCAATCTTCCTTGGAGACCCTTCTTTTTGCAATGAGTAGGGGTTAATGGAAAGACTCACACTGAGAACAAGTTAGTACTGAATGCTGGTTCCTAAATGAGAATATCTATTCTGCTGCCTTGAAGGGTCAGGGAACATCTCAAAGAAAGAGAACTCAGATACTATATATCCAGAGGATGGGGATGGGTCCTCTGAAACTCACCAACTCACTGCCACAGTGGTGTCCTTCACAAGATTAAAGCTGTAGACACTTTATTAAGTGTAGGGAGGGGTTCTCAAGTCCCTGCCTTTTGCCAAGGTACTATGGACAGTTACTGGTTTCTGGGGAAGGGAATGCCATTTACTTTAGTGATGTAACCACTGATAAATTGCCTAAGTTCCGTCAAATAAGTCCTGACCATGTTCATGAAGCAACCATTTCTAAACTCAGTGAGTCACATACACAAACAAAGTGAAGAAAGCTTGCTGGCAAGAAGAGGAGTCTCCGCAGGAGATAGGACTGAATGAGAGAGGACAATGGGGACTAAAAGTGACCCATATCTGTGCTCCAAATGTCAATGGCAGCCATATTCCTCAGAAAACGGACCTGTTATCTCACATATGTAGCTATAGAAATTTTGGACAAAGATTCACATATTCTAGCACAATAATAATTTCAGTTAATGACTCGGTCAAAGTCTTCCTATAGACCTGTATAAGAATCTGACATATTCTGCTTAAATCAGAGCAGAGGTAACTACTTAATATTGCCAATTGCAGCACTGCGCAGCTGCAGTCAGCTACTGCAGCGTCCCTTGCAGGCATCGCACAAAATCACATTTGGTTATTTCTTCAATCTTATGTAGCATTTTAAACCAAGTAAAGTTGCAACTATATGTAAGTTCTCCCCTCAAGAACTACAATGAGGCATATTTATAGCAAGATATGCAAAGACAGCCAAAAGGCACTTGAATTGCTTTGTTGAATGAATAAAATATCTGTTTAGAAGTTCCTCATAAGGCTTGTTTTTGTAGTTCCATACAAACAATTGGAGTGAAGCACGTGCCCCAAACCTGATGGATCCTCTGTTGACATCATTAGATGAATGAAGATCTTCTGTGGTGTCATAGTAGAAATATTTTCAGATGCACACGTGTAAACAAATGAACAGTGTGCTGATATGAAATTATTTTCCACCATGCTGAAGCAAAAACTTTATAAAGGTTTGTAACTATGAATCAAATATGAGGGGCGAGTTGTATCTATACTGACCTCATTTAGAAGTAGTAATGAGCTATGGTGGCATGCTTGCTGACATAATGAAGACCAAATGCATCTGTGAGCATAGGTAGCTTTGAAGTATGGCAAATTAATGGAAATGTGTTTGTAGAAAGCAATGTGAAACAGCAACACTTTGAATTTTTCCAAGGGATGCAGTTTAGGAACCTAAAAGGAATTGCTTGTATTCATCTAAAAAAATACACTAGATATTAGTTAAAATTCAGTATACACATACTACATGGGCCAGAGGCAGTAACTGAAGAATTTGCTTTCTTTTTAATAGTCTGTTATACAAAATTTAATAGATACTCATCTTTAATCTGCCAAGATGATACTTTTTAATAGGATAATCCTTTGTGGTAAGTTGCAGTTCAACAGATGTGCAAATCAAACCAGAACACACAGCACACTCCTTCTTCATGGAGATGGAGCAGCAACAGTTGGCACTCGTGATAACCTGCAGTTCTAGTTATCTGAAATTGAATTTCAAACAATATTCAAATATGATTTGCTCAATCTGATTGAGCTCAGAAGTGTCTCTTCTCACTTGTAATTTAAAGAGTGTAAGTAAAAATTGCTCAAAATCATCATGCCTCGTCCTCTCCATTTCATGCCAATATAGAAAAGGAACAAGAAGAAAATAGTGTATTTTAAAAATGAACACAGAATATATTTGAAATAATAAAATTGATAAACATTCTTCATGTTCACATTCATATTTTTGTTGTTGCAATGGTAGAAAATATGTCAACTTAATTAAGAGTTATTCTTCATAAGCTTATTGAGTGCCTGGCATTGGACTAAATTTTGGGCTTTAGTGGTGAAGAAGTAGATGAAATTCTATGCAAAGGAAATTGCGAGAGCATCCATGATTTCAGGGAATAGCAGGAAGTGTTGCTAAGTATATCCTGAGCTCCCCCACTTGTGCTTTGTTGTGTATGTCACTCCAGTGCTGTTTGTAAGGAAGGGTCCCTTGTGGCTGTGACTGGAGGGAGAGAAAACTATGGACACTCAGAAGATTGACTAGAAGCACCCATTTCTGATTAAAAGATAGTTGTAATAGATTGTCTTTACTGTGCTCATCACTCTCTTTTCTCATCCTTTCCCAGTTTTTGCACAATGCACCATTTTTCTATAACCACATGACCTTAGGAACCACTTAACTTCATCCAACTTTAACTGTAACCATGGATACTACCTTTCTCCCATTTTTACTCATTTTCTACTCACTTCTTCCTTTTTAGTTAAAACCTATGTTTTTGGCACCACACAAAAAAATCCCAGTCTTACTTTCCAAGGTAGAATACACTAATGTCATCAAATTTTATTATTTCGCCTATTTTGTGTCTCATCTTTACTTTTTAGTTCTTTTATTCTTCATAGAAGTTTCTAATTATATATAGCTTCTAACATCTCTATTGCATTCATTAACATTCCTGCTTTAATTATATACCAAATTCTTACACTTTCCATATCAATGTATTTCTATCACTTTTATCACCCTTCTCTCCTAGGAAATCTCTCCCTCATTCATCTTACCATTTACTTACCTAGTGCATTACTGACACACCGTTCTCTAGGTTTCCCCTAAACCTGCTGCTTCACGGTGTTCTATGCTAAGCACTCTCCTCTCAGTCTCGCTCATTGGACAGTTGCAGTTATCTTCGTAGCACTCCCTTGTTCTAGAGTCTGATGTAATGGCACTGGGTATGGATGCCACTGATTTGTTGAGAAGATATAGTTTATGGATGCACTACTTGTTTGTCTCCTGTCAAAAATAATGACCAAGATTCACAACAGAAACTTAGATTTGTGGCTTTGCTAATAGTGAGATTCTAATGGTCACTACTATCACCTTGGTGTATTCATTTCTTCATGTCAAGACTTTAAGAATCTCCTTGAAGATATTTGAATCAGCATAACTCATATGAAGGACACATTTGTATTCTACTTAAGATTATTTTGTTAGTGAGAGTGCATTTCCCTTATACATTTGAAATTCTGAGGCAATGGGACATAGTGATTACGAAACTCATTTCAAGAAGCACAATCATTTAATAAACCATTATATCCATCTCATAAGAACAGGATATAACTGTCTAACTCTGTGGTTTGAATGCCACTCATTTCCCCAGCATGCCTTCTAATCCTTAGTCCTGTTGATCCTGCTAGTACCAAAAATAAACATTACCTTTATTGACAAGTCTGATACCTAGTTTGTTTTAAGAGAGTTAAACTAGGTTTACGTTTCTAGAATTGTTTTCCTTACTCTTCATATTCCCAGACCCAAGCTTGTCTTTTAACTCTTTTTATAGGAAAGCCTTTGGGCTTTGGGACAGTGAGCTTCTCATGCTATGAGTGACCTGCTGATAGTCATACTTAATAACCCAATTAAATGTTAGTCAGCCAGATTTAAATACTCAGTTTTTAATGATGGTTGCAGAACTTGTGTTAATAAAGCTGTACTTGCTATGACTCAAAGTAAATTATCTCTCTCATGTGATGTCATTATTAGAGAGTTTCATTTAGGTATTTAATGCTAAAATGGTGACAGCATTATTACATTATATATGGAAAATATACCAAAAAAGATTCAAATGGGCATCTTTGAATACCAATCATGAAAAAGATAATCATTTAACATACTTTAAAAATAAACATCTAAGCATAACACTTGTCCAAATAAAGCATCTAAGTTCTCATATGTTCTAACAGAATCTGAAAACAGATGTTCATGATACACACAGTACTTCCCCTGTCTCCACTGTGTCACTTTTGTAGTTTCAGTTACTCATCGTCAACCCTAGTCCAAAATATTAATGGGAAATTCTAGAAATGAAGACATTATATGTTTTAAGTTATGTACTTTTCTGAGTACATGATGAAAATCCATGTTGTCCTGCCATTCTTGAATAGGAGACCAATCTTTTCTTACCTTGAAAATGTCAAATTTTGATAGAATGTAATCATATTAACATAACTTATTTTACATGTGTTGGTCTGTATTTTCTTATTTAAATATGTATCTGTTGCTAATTTATAAGTTAAGGCTCATTAAATGTATCCATACATAGGAAAATATGTAGCACATAGGAATTCCCACCTATTTGAAGCTTCAGACATCAACTAGGGTTCTTCAAGAATGTATTCCCTGAGGTTAAAGGAGACGATGTAATGGAAATGAATGTGCCAGCAAAATATAGGCCATAGTCCCAGTCAGTAGCTGAGTAGTCAGTTGGGTAGACAGGAAGGAGGCTGAGCTGCTCTTCCTCCATCAGAGCATCTTTCTGCTTATCATTCTAGATTCTTCATCTTCCTTTGATCCACACAGAGGCTAGCTTGCCCAAAAAATGAGCAATGGGAAATGCGGATACAAGAGCTGGACGAGAGGGTGAGAGGAGAGAGTGGACCGTTGCTTGACCCTCTCCCGCCTCGCCTAGGTGCATTCTCAACCAAGCTATTACAGTGTAACTTGGCCCCCAGCTGCAGCTCACTTGTTCTTCCATGCCATGGGATTCCAGTTCCCAGCCAGTCTTCTGATTAGGTCATTTCCCCTCCCGTTCCCTTTAAGCTTTGTGCAGTAACAACTCCCTACTGTTTCTAATTTATGCATATGTTTCTCAGTTATTCCTCTGTATTTGCTTCATTGGTAAATAATCCCTTCATTAATGATTCCCTTTAAATCTTCCATCCAAATGAGGTAAGTTTGTTTCCTGCCAGGCCTATGGCTGAAACAGATGTGCATATACAGGCTGGCATGGCATCTAAACAACTACTTCGCTTGTGTCTGAAGTTTCTAGATTCGGTATACAATTAATTGTCAGTATTAGTAATATGTGTCTGTATGTGAAACAAAGAAAATAGGAAAGGAAGCAGTGCTGACAGAAACTGTAAGAAACTAGTATGTTGAACACTGCTTGTTGCATATGGAAAATGGAACAATAATTTCTCAGACATTTGCTAATTCCTATCCATCTCCTTCCCAAAAAATGTTGTAAAGAAAGGAGGAGAGTGAAAACAATTTATTGGAAACTAAGGAAAGTTGATGTATACACCTATTTGAGCTTAATGCCTGGTGTCCTGACTGTCCTTTACGTGTGGGAGGGAGGCTGGCTAGTACAGCCTCTCATGGTTGCACTAAGTCAATTATTCCTATTGTTGAAGCCCATCTCTATTCCTCTCTTCCTGCTTCTGTGAAATACACACTCTGCATGGTGGTTTGATTGAGAAGTGGCCCCATAATCTTTTTAAATTTTAATTATTCAGATTACAACTCAATTATTATCCCATCACTTGTATCCTCCTGTTCCTCTCTCCCTCTTGCTTTCGCCCTATTCCCCTCCCCTAAATCTAAGACTGAGGGGGACCTCCTCCCCCACTATATGGTTATAGGCTATCAAGTCTCATCTTGGTAGCCTGCTTATTCTTTCTTTGAGTGCCATCGGGCCTCCCCACCAAGGGGAGGTGGTCAAATATGGGGCACCAGAGTTCATGTCAAAGTCATCCCCGCTCTCCACATAGCTGTGGAGAATGTCCTGTCCATTGGGTAGGTTATAGTATGAGTTCAATGTTTACTATTTGTATTATCCTTGGTTAGTGCAATACTTTGGGCAGACACCCCTGGATCCTGTCATGATATACTTCTTGTAGGTTTCTAGGACCCCCCTGGGTCCTTCTATTTCCCCATCTCCTATATTTCTCTTACCTAGAGTTGCAGTAGGATGCCCTACATCTATCCCAATCTCTTGGTAAGTAAAGTCTTTCATAGGACATGCCGTTTGGGCTAGCACCCAATTATAAGTGAGTATATACCATGTGAGTCTTTCTGCTTCTGGGTTAACTCACTCATTATGATCATTTCTAGTCCCATCCATTAGTCCACAAATTTTGGGATGTCCTTGTTTTTAATAGCTGAGTAGTATTCCATAGTGTAAATGTACCACGGTTTCTTAATCCATTCTTCAACAGAGGGGAGTTTAGGCTATTTCCAGGTCCTGACTATTATGAATAAGGCTGCTATGAACATGGTTGAGCATATGTCCATGTTGTGTGGTGGAGCATTTTCTGGGTATATTCCAAGGAGTGGAATAGCTGAATCTTGAGGAAGCCCTATTCCCAGTTTTCTGAGAGAGTGCCAGATAAATTTCCAAAGTGGTTGTACAAGTTTGTATACTCACCAGCAATGAAGGAGTGTTCCTGTTTCTCCACATCGTCTCCAGCATGTGGTGTCACTTGAATTTTTCATCTTAGCCATTCTGATGGGTGTAAGATGGAATCTCAGAGTCATTTTGATTTGCATTTCTCTGATGACTAAAGATTTTGAGCATTTCTTTAAGTGTTTCGCAGCCATTCGATATTCTTCTGTTGAGAATTCTCTGTTTAGTTCCTAACCCCATTTCTCAATTGGGTTATTTGGTTTGATGGTGTTTAATTTCTTGAGTTCTTTATATATTTTGGATATTAGACCTTTGTCAGATGCAGGGTTAGTGACAATCTTTTCCCAGTCTGTAGGCTGTCACTTTGTTCTGTTGACAGTATCTCCTGCCTTACAGAAGCTTCTCAGCCTCATGAGGTCCCATTTATTAATTGTGACCTTAAGGCCTGTACTGTTGGTATTCTGTTCAGGAAGTTGTCCCCCATAATCTTAGGCATTTGAATACTTGGTCCATATCGGAGGAGCTGTATGGAGGGGCTGTATAGGAGATGTTGCCTTGATGGAGGAAGTATCTCACTGGAGGAAGGGTGGGGTTTGATAACTTAATGGTTGCCCCACTTTCACTTGATTCTAATTCTTGCTTATGGTTCAAGATGTGAGCTCTCAGCTTCCTGGTTCCTGTTGCTATGACTTCCGTCTGCTATCATGGTCTCTAACACTGAAAGTGTGAGCCAAGATAGACTCTTCCCTCTATCACAGGATATGGTTGTGCTACTTTATACCAGAAGCAGAACGCTAACTGATAATGTGCCCTGCTTACTTAGATTTCCAGAGGCATCCAAACTGGTGCTGCTGCACAGCCTTTACTGGTGGCTCTCTCACTCTGAAAGCCCTTCTCTGGTGACATAAATTCTCCTGTCTATTGATGCCTTCAGATAACCTCCAAGTATGGGATGCGCTTGCTCACTGTGAAGAAACGGTAGGACACATGTGAAGCAGCAAATTTATGCTCTGGTTTAATTGAGTAAGATCCTATTCCTGCTGGTATTCTGTCATTCACATCCCTCCTCTGCTGACTACTCAAGAGCTTGTAAACTGGGGAGGGAGACAAAAGGCTCTTTCAACTAATCTTAAAAATCACATTAATATTCAGATCCCTTTGATGTGGCTACAGGAGGCATTATTTTTATAAGATATGCATTTTTCATTATCTAAATAATTATTGAAGATATTTCTGGAAAAAATCTGAGAAAAACAACCTGTTTGATATCACACGAATCAGAGTTAGTAATTTGTATTTTATATGCTCTATATGTCACATCACCACTATATACACCATACAGCACTCCGAGGAGGGAAAGTCTAGGCCCTCAGCCATGGTGGTGTGCTTGTTATACTCAGGGATGTTTCTCCCACCTTTGCCAACCCAAATTTTAAGACAGGCTTTCTCTTAACTCACTTGGTACCCTGGCTGCCCTGGAACTATCTTTGTAGACCAAGCTGGCCTCATACTCACAGAGATTCACCTGCCTTTGCCTCCCAAATACTGGGATTAAATATATGCACCAGGCTTCTTTTTTTTTAAAAAAAGAATTTATATTTTTATGTACTTGGTGTATATAATGTTTTGTCTATATGTACAATTTTACACCAGAAGAGAGCATCAGATCCCATGGGACTAAAGTTATAAATGGTTGTAGGTGCTAGGACTTGAACTCAAGACATCTGGAAGAGTAGCTAGTATTGTTAACCATTAAGATATCCTTCCAGCCCCCACTTAACGTATTCTTGATAATATTTTTAAATTATATTTTCACTTTAATTTTAAGCAGAGGCAGTAGAATAATATTTTGAGTGGCACTATGTTTTTTGAGGGGGAGATTATTTTTTTTTTAGTACAAATTCTACAACCAGTTGGTTCTCTAACTTTAGACAAGTTTCTTTATTTCTCTCTGCCTAAATTTCTCCCCCTGTAAATCAAAAATAATAAAGTATACTTTCTATGTTTTTTTAAATGTGGGCTCTCCTGTGGTAAACAATATAAATTCATGAACAAGACATCTTTTGATATTTACACACTAACTGAAGAAGCAGAAATGTACCATCTTTCTCTGACATCTGTTTCTGCCTTTTGGTCTGCCTTACACATAGACATAGACAGATTGGTGTTGAGCCCATGAAATCGACAGCCATTAACTACCTGAGTCAAAAGATGATGTAATAGTTTTCTAACTACTCTGACAAACTATGAACAACCTCAGGACACAAGGATTTAATTTGGCTCAGGGTTTGAGTCCCTCATAGCAAGGAGGGAAGGCATAGCTGGAGTAGGGGGAGATGGCTCATCACAGCACTCCGAGGAGGGAAAGTCTAGGCCCTCAGCCATGATAGTGTGCTTGTTACACTCAGGGATGTTTTTCCCACCTCTGCCAACCCAATCAAGAAACTTCCTCACATGATTCCCAGGCATCTCCAGAGATCTGCCATCCAGGGAGTGCTGGATCCTCTCACATTGCTCATCAGTATAGTCAGAGAGGGTATGGACTTTTCATACCCTCACATACTTTTCATACCACACACAGAAGAGGCCTCTGAGGATCATCAGCCTTCATGAGGTGAGAATGTGAGTCATGTAGAGAGAGATCTTAGCAAAGAATATCCTTGTGACAGGGCTCCAGGGAGACACATACAATGTTAGAAATAAGGTTAAGGGTTTCAACTGATTACAGTAAAATGGGTAAGGGACTTCTGTTACCTGGGTAAATTATCTGCGAACAAAGAGAACCAAACCTCACAGGCATATGACTGGACCTCAGCACTGTGTCCCCTCTGAAGAATGAGATATTACCAGAAGAGAAAGACAGTTCTAGACCATTGTGACAAGGCAGCCTGAACAAGTGTCGCATCTGTCGTAGCTGCTTCATCAGCAGGATGTCCTCTGCAAGTTGCTTCAACTAAGCATTGACTTGAACACTTTATTTCACTTTTAAATTAAGTCATCATGATTATGTGTGATGGGTCCAATTTCTGTTATTCGTGACTTCCAGAAATACCAACTGTTTTTTTTTATAGGATAGAACATTAAGTGAATTCTCATATGACATAAGGTACTGGTGCCCAGAAGAGAACTTGTCACAGCATATAACTCATAATTTGATAATCCTTTGATATTTATGATATCACACATGTCATTAGTCCTTGAAATATAGCTGTATCTGACATTTTTTAAATGTATTTGTTGTAACCCATATAGCTTAGTTGTGTGCTCCGTAAACTCCTGATTTTGTATATATATTTAAAAAAAGGTGTCTATAATTTAACTCTTCTGTTCTAAAAAATAAAGTAAAATTCAAAGAATGAAGCTAAGAAATGAGTTAGTGGATGTTTATTTTAATTTTCTGTAGAGAATTTTAGCCCCTAGCAACCAGGCAGTGTTTTGTATTTTGGTCACTTTTCTTGTACAGAGATAATGAGGGTGGGGACTCCTCACAACTGCAGGCAACTGCTTTGAGCTCTAAGCGCTTTGAAGATATTAGCTCCATTGATATTCTCCTCATTTTTAGAGAGAAATACTGTCTTCCCCTGAGTGCAAGAAGATGGACTGTTATTGAATAGAAAAGGCTTTTGTCTAGTACATAGTATGGTATTAAAATCTCCTCTTCTGAAAGACGTATATGCACATCAGAGAGTCCTCAAGGATGAGGAGAGCTTCGTCATACCGGCTCATTAATTTTGTTTGAACCCAGAAAGTTAAATTTGTACGGAAAGAATATCCTTAAAGGGGCTCAAGGCTGGATTATGTTTTTCCTAAGATAGCCAACTCAGTGAGATGTGAGTGACTTATCCTAAGAATAAAAAAAGAGAAAAAATATAGCTTCATTTCTGCCATAAATATATTGAAAATGTGCATGTAGTGAACTATTTGGAGGCCTGCACACCCAAAGAACATAGCTGGCCAATAATTCTCCAACCTGTGTGCTCATAAAAGATGTACTTATTATAAAAAGTATATTAGAGATCACTAGACTTCAAAGGTGACCATATAAACATGTTTTACTCAACTTTGACTCTATATGATTTGTGTTGTTATTTTTGACACATTCAATTGGTAAAAATTTTGATTCAAATGACTCTTCTGTGTCATTATAGAGTGGCATATATGTACATGTATATGTATGTATGTATATGTATGTACATATATACATATGTCTATTACAATGAGATCCCCAAACCTTCTGAAAGTCAGCACATAATTCTGTAAGTTCAACAGCCTGGCAAGTTTCTTTGGCCTTTGTGTGTTTTGGTTTTATTTATTTATTTTTTTATACATACATAAAACGTAACATTGCTTTCACTCAGAGAAGATAAGAAAACCCTGTGATTTAAAGACACAGGGTTATAATAAAAGAAAGACATTATTCATGCTATTCAGACTACCTGTCTTCAGGGTATCACAGTATTGATCGTCTTTGGATCAATTTAATGTGTAAAACAGAAGTGGCATACTATACACTCAGGATTGTATCTTGTGGTTTGTAGCCGTGGGTTTGATTACATGACGTGTTGAGCTACCTTCTTTTTTCCAATTGCCTGTGCACTTGAAATAACCAATCTGTAACAATTCTAGCAGGCCATTATTTACGAAAGTACCCAATATATAATTCTAACCATTTCTTCAGGGTGATGGAAACTGCAGACAGCAAACATCTCTAGCCCAGAAGCAGTTGCTACTGCTTTACCTTAGTGCAAGATGGCTCAGCCAGTAAGTTTCTGGCTGTCAAATCTAACAACCTGAGTCTGATCTCCAGGACAGACAAGGTGAAAAGAGGAAACTGACACCACCTATGCACAGTGGCACATACACATAGAAAGACAGAACAAATATGCAAACAAATAAATAAATGCAATATTTTCCCCAAAAGGCACTGAACAGGCTCCAACACGGCATTGTGATATATGTGAGAGTCCCTAAAAGGTGTCTAGGGTCAGAAAACACTATTGTGTACCAACAGTACCTCACAGGATACTAATATTTAGCGACTTCTTAGCCATGGAAAATGACCTTCAGGCTCTGTTTCCCACCAACAGCAGCCAGTGGAGGGGAGGAAGCAGGAGGCAGGAACAGCCTGAGTGTGGAGACCTCAGGGAGTCGTGAGCCCTCCTGAAGAAACAGACTTCCCAGGAGGCAGACTTCAGTGAGACAGCTTGTTCAAAGATTTGGTGGGGTGGGTAGGGACTATTGGGGTGAGTGTACATGATCAGAACTAAAGTGCTGGGAATGCCTTATTTACATGAAGAGGAATTCCAGATGCTTTCTGGGCACGATCTTACAAGGAGAGAGAGAGTTTACCCTGTAACCTGCCCACAAGGTTATATGACCATCTTAGGGATGCAGAAGTAGAGGCTGCAAGACTTTACAGGACCATGGCAGGGAGGGAGGGGTCCTGCTGCTGCCGCAGATTTTCGGAATTTAGACATGCCTCAACCTCACTCTTGCTCCAGGCCGGGATCCCCGTTTCACAGCTCCCAGGACCCACAGAAACTAGAACTGAGATTTCTCCAACATCATTGAAGCTTTTAGGAATTGAAAAATCTGAATTTTCATGTCTGAGCTATAGAGTACTTGGAGCTACCAATATAGTCATGTCTGAACTTAAATGTGATGGCAGAATCATGAAAAACCAATTTTTACTCCTTTGTATAGACATAGTTTAGTCATAAATGTTAACAATATCTAAACTCTCCCTTTAAGTATTCTTTTCTCTAATTAACAAACTTGTGTTTTTCTTTTGCTTCATTTTGCTGCATTACTGGCATTTCCTTTGTACATATGTCAGCATACCAAGAAACATCTGTGGACTGATATGACACAGAACATGTCTGTTGATGGTCTTTGGTTCTAAAAGTACTTTTTACAAGCCTCTCAAATAATTTTCTGAGTCTTCACTAGACTCTTTTTTGGTTTTCTTTTTTTGTTTGTTTGTTTTGTTTGAGACAGGGTTTCTCTGTGTAGCCTTGGCTGTCCTGGACTTGCTTTGTAGACCAGGCTGGCCTTGAACTCACAGAGATCTGCCTGCCTCTGCCTCCCTGAGTGCTGGGATTACAGGCGTGCACCACAGTGCCCAGATACTCTTAAAGATTAAATTTTGGCATGATTTTTAGAAACCTTGCTTCATTGTAATTGTTATATGTTTTGAAGTTCTAGTTACATAATTTCCTCTATTTCTGCTTTTCCCTGCAGCCCTCTCTCCTTGTCCTGCTTTCAGTTCCCCTCTCAGGCCCCTCAAAATCATGTCCTATTCTTCTTTGACTATTATTGTTATACACACATGCAAAAATATGCATAAATATATAAATACAACCTTCTGAGTCCATTTAATATAGCATATATAATCATATATATATATATATATATATATATATATATATATATATATATATATATATATATATATATATATATATATATATATGATTTCAGGGCTGACCACTTGGTATTGGCTAACCAATTAGGGGCCTCATTCTTGAAGGTTGGGGGAGTGATAAATCTCCCTCTCTTCTTGGTAGTTGTTATTTGTCTAGAGGTAGGGCCCTGTGAGAGTCTCCTCTGAAGTGTTAACATTTCTATTGGTCATGCTTCACTTTTAAAAGTGGATTTTGGCTCCTTCCACTTCTTTATTAGAATACAGAAAAAAACTTAGCTCTGCTCCTACATAGTAAGAAAGGGTGTATCTTCCTCTATAAGTTGAATGGTTTGACAGATTGCTTATATTAACTCATACCAATCCTAAGGAAGAAACAAACACCAACCCTGTTCCTTAGTCCTTACTTATTCAGAGAAGAAAAGTAAATATTTTCTACTACAGGACCAGTTCTCTTCAATTAATACCGACTTCATTAACTTGGCAAAAGCTACTTGCTGCAGGGATGACTCAGTTGGTAAAGTCCTTATAAGAATAAGGACCAAAATTTGTTCCCCAAAACATATGTCTGAAGCCAAGCACAGTGATGTATGTTTGTAATCCCAGTGACATAGAGGCAGGGACTCTAATACTCCTAGAGCACTGCCCTGACCTTCTATCGACTCAGAGACTTGGTCTCAAAGGAGGCAAATGGTATTCCTGAAGATGATGGCCAAGGTTGTCCTTGGCTTCCACAGACACATGCATTTGTACACCCACGTGCACTTGCCTCAGCACAAAAATAACACGCATCAGCAATTGTACACACATATTTAAATCTATTTCACATGAAAACACAGGCATATTTTGTTCCTTTTAAGTAAAGAAAAAAGTGAGTGAGAGTTGCATTGCATGGCATAGCAGCCATTTTCTACAATAATTCTACTCTGTGCATTCCTAGTGGAAACTTCGTAGTGTCTATCCACCCTATAGTTGTAATTCTTGAATTAAAAATCAGTAGATGACTGTTTTCTCTTACCAAAATTGAAAGGAAGGGATCAGAAGGACCTGAGACAGTTTACAAAACATAAGAGACTACACATATGAGCCAGCTATCTAAATATAACAGAACAAAGAATTGACGATGATAGGGTTAGTGAGGATGGTACGCTCAGTTTACTGTTAGCAAGATGGGATGGTGCATCCAAACTCAGGTTATTAGAACACCGAGTTTCATGAACACTTCTGCTTCTTGGCTAGTGGAGAGTGCAGAGTCACCTCCACAACTTTCAGTTGGGCCTTGTAAAGAAAGCAACCCTTTTTTAAGCTTATACGTCAGGTAACAGATTATCACTGAAGGAAACCAAGGTAGGAACCTGGAGGCAGAAGCTGAAGCAGACAAGGAGTTATGTTTACTGGCTTGCTCCTCAGGGCTGCCTCAGCCTGCTTTGTTGTAGTACCCAGGCCAGGGATGGCACCACCCACAATGTGCTGGGTCCTACAGTTTCAATCACTAATTAAGCAAATGCCCTACAGGCTTGCCAACAGCCTCAACAGAGGCATTTTTCTCAATTAAGGACCCCCTCCTCTAACCCCAAACCAAAACGAGGCACAGAGAATATCACAAGACATGATAGAAGACAGACACATCAAACAATTTCCATACTTTTGAAAAAAAAAAAGTCAGCTACTTTTCATCTACTAAGTTCAAACGTGAGAAAATTGTTTCTGAGATAAGCAGCAAGAAAAGATTAATAAATCATTATCACTGACTGTGAAATCTTTTCTCCTTGTTGTAATCTGATGACCTTGGATAGATTGTGAAACCCACAACAGCTGCATTTCCACATTTGTAGAATTCCTGCTGCTTTCTAGGAGAAGCAGTGGTCTTTGGTTAAGGCGGGGTGGGGTGGGGCGAGGGGGCGTGGGTTAGGAAAGCAGCAGTGCAAAGTGATGTGTATGTGATTTTACATTGTGATTTCTTTGGAATATACCATAATAAAAATAAATCGTATAAGTGTATAGTTTACCAGAAGGATTCATATAAATTGACTTACGTCCCACTGATAAATGCATCTTACACTTCTTTTAGGATTCTTTACTATACTCATGTGTATTCCACACTGTTGCTGGTGACTGTGTACTTAAACAATGTTCACCCCTGGTTGTTGCCATTCAAATATATGCTACCGAAAGGGTGGGTAAATTTTACACACAAGAACTGATAGGAAGTTGATCTTAATTAAGAGCAATGTTATTACGAGAGTGAGAAGGGCTGAAAAGTTATTCCTAAAAAGGAATGCAATATTCAAAATTACAAGATAGTCCTTAGGAAACTGTAAAAATCACAATGGGAAAAGAATATCCTCCAAACATTTAATAATAGGCTCCTCTCCCTGATTCTCTTGGTCCCATAGCCTTAGTTTTCGAGATTGTCTTTCGAAGTGTATTTTAGAAGATGGCTGGCTACCCTATCTGTGCACAAAGGAACTGAAATAACCCTATAATTTTGTGGATTTTTTTAAAATGTAAGCTAACAAAAGAGCTTTTTCCTTTTCATCTGATTCCAAAGAATATAGAGTTGTATATTCTTTTTCCCCAGGAGCTCAATAAGACATTATCTCCTCAGTCTTCAAGTGTCTGATATCACAAAGTACAGTAAGCCTCTCCTCCCCTCCTTCCTGCTCCATCCTGTCCCTTCCTCTCCTCTCTTCTGTCTCTCCGCTCCCCCCCCCCCCCCCCCCCCCCCCGCTTTCTTAGCTTTGCAGGTCAAGTATTTTCATACTTATCTTTTTCATTTAAATTTTATCTTAAATTGCCTATAATCCCAGCACTCAGGGAGGTAGAGGTAGGCAGATGTCTGTGAGTTCGAGGCCAGCCTGGTCTACAAAGAGGGTACAAGACAGCCAAGACTGTACAGAAAAACCCTGTCTCAAAAAACAAAAAAAGAAAAAGTACATCTTAAGCATGTCTCCACATTTTAGACATTTGAACCACTGTTTACAAGAATAAAATTATATTTTAATTAATGATAATATTTTGTGTCTTTACTTAATAATTATTATATTAATTTGACAGTAATAGAAATGCTATCAATACTAAGATAATTGCACTATGAAATACTTAGTCATGTCAAACAAGCATCAGTGGAAACTGGAAAACAAACACAACAGCTTCTATAACTGTTATTGTAGGATTAAAGAAAAAAAACTATCTTCTAGCATAATGGTTACAGGGACAAGAGAAGAAATTACTTGACTAAAGAGATTCCATTGCAGGGAGAATCCACAGAATGATTTTTTTTAATTCAAGGGATGTTGTTCTTTATTTTTGAAATTAATATAATTACATCATTTTGTCTTTTCCTCTTCCAAAGCCTCCCATATACCTCTTACTTGCGCTTTTCTCAAGTCCATGTCTTCTGTTTTTGTTAACTGTGGCTAGAAACACACTAAAGGTGTTTTCATTACTTCCGAGCTGACATTTGGTATTGTTTAACTAACTGATGACCTCGTCCATCTCCCCCTGATGACCTCGTCCATCTCCCCCCTTCTCAGTAATCCTTAGTTGCTTGTGGTTCTTTGTGTAGGGTGGAGCCCTTTACCGCTTTCCACAGAACATGTTAGAATGTCTGTTGTTGTCCTTGATTGGTTCATGTTTAGGCAGCCATATTGCTGAGCTATCAAGGTTGTCTCTTCCCTGTAGTTTCTAGGAGGCACAATCTCACAACAGACTTCCTGATCCTCTGTCTCTTACAGTCTCTCCACCTTCTCTTCTGCAGTGTTGCCTGAGCCCGTGTTTCCATGCAGGATCTGTGTGACAGGGGTATCCTTTGGGACTGGGCCCCACAACTCTTCTATTTTGGTTGGTTCTTTATCAGTTGTAAAGGGAAGTTTTCTCGATGAGGCCTGAGGACTAAATTTAGCTGTGAGTATGAAAACAAATAGCTAGAACACAGTTCAGGGTCCTGCTGGTGTAGTTAAGAGTGACAGTTGCAGGGTCTCCTCCGAAGCCCATGGTGTTTACACTTTGTGTCACCTAAACTCAAATACGTATTGAAGTGTTAAGAGTCCCTGTTAACATCTATGTACATTCAGAAAAAAACAGTAAAAAAGAAATACAGGACTTTTTTTCTATTGCTCAACAATCATATTTAAAATGCTATTAAATGTAATTAGATATAATTAAGATATATTTGGAATAAGTGTTTAAAGTTTGAATTGTTTTTCCATTGACCTGCAATGGCCGGTGCTTGTCAATATGGTGCAATTTTTATAAAGAAACAACACATAGAATTGGAGTAATGGTCATATGTCGTCATAATATGTGGTTTGTAAAGTAAAGAAAGTGATGGTGATCAATGTGGAGACTACACATATAAATATGGGAAACAGATGCTCATGCACATGGTATTGAACATAAAACAGTGTGGCATGTTCCCCAAGCCCCAAGGATGGGCTTGCTAACAGAGAAAAAAAAAATCCCTGAGTGAAAGAGCTACATCAGGAAATTAACTAGAAGACGGTGTCTAAGTGTTTTTCTTTTAAATGTCTGTGCTGAAACAAAGTTGGTTCACATGAGCTGTACATGAAAATAAAAATGTATCACATGGCTTGTGCATGGAAATACAAA
The DNA here is from genome assembly GCF_903995435.1 of Acomys russatus. Classification (NCBI taxonomy): domain Eukaryota; kingdom Metazoa; phylum Chordata; class Mammalia; order Rodentia; family Muridae; genus Acomys; species Acomys russatus. The sequence goes on along the minus strand of NC_067148.1, from coordinate 30,959,544 downwards.
CACATCACATATGCATGTGCAACTGTAGCATACAGGTCTTTTAAATGTGTCATAGTAATAATAGATATCTAACATCTAATATCTGAGGCTAAACTTCTTCAAAAAATATTGTTATCGTTTTCATTCGCAAGAAACATGTTGTGGAAATATGTTCTGTGGGTGAATTGTTCTGAAAGCCCCGCCCCTGAATCATGTTTGTTTTCAATTTAGGGTGTGACTAAAAGCATGGATGTGACCTTCGTACAGTAGAAGGCTTAGAAAGTTTACTTTTGACTCATAAACATTTCTTTTGAAAGCAAATATGACCCACTATATTCTTAATTGTCCAGCAAGGCAAATAGCAAGCCTAGACAAGCCATCACAGCCATGAAACCTCAAAAAATGAGCATATTGATGAACAAATTTGCCAACTTCTAGAATACTAAAATCTAAATGTAAATTTAGGGAAATATAAGACAAAGCCTCAATCATTTCATGACTAGGCATTTGTTAAAATAGCATTTTGTCTCACTACTTCCCAAACTTTTAGGGAAGTCCATCTGTTTGTTCCTCTAAGACATCAAAACACCTTTCTCCACAAAATAATGTCTTTTATCTTTACTACTTTAGTTTCCTGGTACACTTGGCTTTTTACTGTACTGTCAGTAGAAATAGCAGGAGGAAACATAAGAAGTAAAATAAATTTAACTTGCTGGCTTGATGCCCCCTGAAGAATAAATAAGTTATAATAGTTTCTAGGACATATGGCTGCAGGAAACTGTATTATACACTCTGTCAAAAATATGTACATATTATTCTAGATTTGTTGTTAATAGAAAATCAATTAGTATTTATAAATAATATGCAACTAGTATATTTAAAATTAACTTAACTTTGAAATATTAAGGAACACTATGTGTATAATAATGATTTCATGCACCTAGAATTTATCTATTTATTATTACTGTTGTTCTTGTTGTTGTTGTTACTATTTACAGGGTCCTATTATGTACCTCTGGTTAGCCTGGACTCACTATATAGGCCAGTTTGCCCTCAGGAATACTGTGATTAAAGGTGTGCACCACCACACCCAGCCCTTTATTATTATTTTCAGATAAAATATCTGCTAAGTGTTAGACTGGTTAAGTAACAAATTAGCCATTATTTAGGAAACAACCATTTAATATCATGAGTTTGGGGCAAACAAGACCATGTAGCAGGTAAAGCCTTAAGACCTGAGATCAATCACAAGGATGGACATGGTGGGAGGAGAGAGGCAATGTGCACAAGCTATGCTTTGGCATCCACACACACACATGCCTACTTACATACATGGACACATAAATACAGACACACAATCAATAAGCATAAAAAAATTAAAATTGTCCATTTCTGTGCCAACTTTTGTAAGACAACCCTCTGCATCCTGCATTCCTCTTGCCTATCTCACAGAAGACTAACATTTGTATTTCTAACTATGAAGATTAAATCAGAGGAAACCATAGCATTTACATTTCTTACAGTTAGAGAATGATCCAAGGGGAAAGTGGGAACTTGTCTGTATCCTGTGTTCATGGGATACACACAGAGGGGAGAATCAGACAGGCCTGAAATCTCTGTTATATGAGCAGGAATTTTTCACTTGATCCCTTTTTATTCACATGACACTCCGGTGGTCTTGCAGCAAGTTAGACAGTAGTGACTGTAGTGGCTTGAAAATTCAAGCCAAGACAATTAATTGGAAAGGAACTTTTACACACAGGTACATTATAGAAAGACAAGATGTCAAGACCCTTTTTGCCATTGTTTTCACAGTGTTGTGACTAGAATGTGACCAAGAAAGTTTTTCTAAGACAGTCACATTCTTCCTCTTTTTAAACTCCAGTCATTAGAGTAAGCATGAGGTAGCACACACAAATGAAAACCAGCCTACACTTTAATAATATAGACTTAGTTACTTGCATGGAATGTGTTGGGCACAGCAAGCAGATGTTTTAGCATTGTGGTTGCTGATGGAATTAAAATTTTCTTAGATGTAAAAACAATTCCAAAAAATACCAACCATCCTGTTAAAAATATTCTGCTAAAACCAGGTATAGGCTAAATATGATAAAACATTGTTTATAAATACTAAATTTGAAGTATTCAGAGTACAGGATGACAGAAATCACTGAGACGGAAAAGTAATAAACATGCAAAGATGAAAGTCGTACTTAAAATGAGAGAAGTGATTTTTATATTTTAAATTTGAGCCCTCATACACCGTCTCTCTTTACAGTACTAAGTGACAGAATACATCAGTTGAACATAATGTCATGAGCAAAGGCCAAGGGGACCATATCTTTAAGGTAAAGATTATACAAATCATCGGAAGGCAAGAGCGTGATGAATGTCACACTTGTATAGTTGCCTGGGACTTTTTTACACTTACTGATAATAGCATCAGACCCTCAGCTGAATCTAGTTTCTCTATAGTGGTTTTTTTTTTTTTTTTTTTTTTTTTTTTTTTTTTTTTTTACTAGATTGTTTTTTTAATGTGACTAGGTCAGAATGGTTAATATTGAAGAGGAAGGGTGAACCCCAGAACCTAAGAGGCAGAGACAGAAGAGTCAGGAATCCAATGCTATCTTTCACCCTGTCTCAAAAAGACAAGAGACCAAAAGGGAAAGATCCCTTTAGACCCATTATTTTTGCCTTACAAGACAGCTGATTGGCATGGCTTTCACCACTCAGCAGTCACGAGGAGGCTGTCATACATTAGAAAGCCAGCTAGTTAGTGGCTGATTACCTTCTGTACATTACATCCGGGTTAAGCTGCAACCAGTTTCAGATCACAAACCAAAAGGGCATAATTTGATAAAACTCTTATTGCCGAATAGCTTGCAGACATCTGCCAGAAGTTTGGGTCCCTTTTAAAGGGCAGCACATGGTCGACAGAACTCATAGGAGGATTTATAAGTGCAATTATCGCCACATAATTCAACAAATCACCTTTATCTCTGAAATCCTAAAGCTTTCCAGTTTTTGCATTTTAATCATTGAGCTTTTAGCAATAAAGTATTCTATAAAATGAATTCTAACTGCACCTGGAAGCCCTCAACAAATTTTAATTCATTAAATAATAAAATAAAAGTGATTCAAAAGGAATCTCTAAATGTTAATTTTTCACATTCATAATCTTATATACATTCAAAAACATGTCAGATGTAAATTGTTAGATCTTCTTGATTATTAGCATGGATAATTAAATATATAGCTAACAAATTTGTAATAAAGAATAATAGACCTATTTACAAAAAAATTTAAAAATAACTCATAGAATATTCATTCTAGAGACAGTTTTGCATTTTAGAAATTCTATTATAACCTAGGATCAATAGACAAGAAATAACATCTCTCAACTGGGTCTACCTATCTCATCAGGTGTGCATGAAATGACACATTTCCTATAATTTATTGAACATAATTCTTGCTACATAAAATATATCTAATAACTTGTGGTTATTATACCCAGGCTAATTTCTTAGTTACTGTACATTGTAAGCATATTGCATTTGGAAAAGAAATAACCAATTAGAAGCAAAATATGTAAAAGAAAGCATGTCAACATAAGCATATGGACCTGTTTTACACATCCCTGAATGGATTTTTACCTGATAAGTACATAGGATAAGAGGATACGAATCACATATTTACACTGTGGGGACGTGACAGCCAGCCCTAACCTGATGGCGCTATGCTTCTGCCTGCCCAGCAGTAACTGCTCTACCCCAGTCAGTAGAGTGCTCAGACCTGATTACTAATTAACACAGGTCCCCTGTGATGACTAAAGAGACTTACTATGGAGGAGGCATTCCTTAAGGGCCGTTGACCTTCAGTTCTGGAATGCCTGGGAGATCCTAGAGGCGTGCAGGTGAGATGAGGCTAGGATGGTGTGCTGTGGGGTGTTAACAGCTGCCTTTGCTTCTGTAAAACTTGCTTTTTGCTATGGAAATAGCAAAACTTGCTTATTGCTATGGAAGAGGGACACAACGGTGTTTTTATTACTATATTGGGGCGGGGGACAACAAAGGAATATAAAATAGTTTTTCTGCCTAGCCATGGATTCCACGGACAGCTGTAATATACACCTTTTTGACATCTGTTATTAAAACCCCAGCTTGCCTGTCCTTCTGCAGGCATGCTTTTGGCTGTAAGGTTTCCATCCTTCTGCTAGGAGTAAGAATAAACTCATTAATCTAAATTTGAATTGAGTCTAAGCCTTTGGTCTTTCCCAGTGGATTTGAATGCCACAACAAAACAAGGACAGAAATTATGAAGAGGCAGTTGCTTAACTACTGCACAAATCTATAGTAAGCATATATACTCAATCTTAGAGAAGAGAGCTATGCATACACTGGAAACATTGGGAAGGTTTCCTGGACCAGACAAGCCCTGAAGGCTGTTGAGAGAATGGATGGTAGGGAACCTTCCGTATGTCTCCCTGGAGTCCATGAGAAGTGGGTAAATATGGCAGGTACACAATCATGTGGTAAATATGGCAGGTACACAGTCATGTGGTAAATATGGCAGGTACACAGTCATGTGGACACTGAAGAACAAAGGCTGACCCTGACATGGCATTTAAACACCCTGTAGGATCCACCCAGCCTCCGCATTCTGTGTCCTTTTCCCTTTTCACCATCTATAATCATCTTTCCCTATTATTCATAATGTATCTTTCACCCACTAAAGTGTAAGCTTTATAGGACACAGTCTTCATCTGTTCCTCAGCACTCATTCGGAAGTACTCAACAGTGTTCCAGGTGTGAAATTAAAAAAAAATTAAAATGTTCAAAATACACAAACCAAATTGGCAACGATAATAAGCGTGAGGTGAGTTAAAGAATTATTCTTTCAGTTGGGCAGTGGTGGCGCACACCTTTAATCCCAGCACACAGGAGGCAAAGGCTGGTGGGTGGCTGTGAGTTTGAGGACAGCCTGGTCTACAAAGCAAATCTAGGAGAGCCAAGGCTACACAGAGACTCTGTCTCAAACCCCCCCCCCCAAAAAAAGATTATTCTTTCAATATTCTCTATTAGGTAAATTGTAGAATGATACTGCCAAGCAATTAAGAGCAAGCCTCCTGCTAGCACAGGGCCACTCCCCAGGAGCTCTGCAATATACAGGTTAGCTGCTAGGAATAGGATGAATGGAGGGAGAACATGACTAAGATAAGCATACAGATATCCAAGAAGCAAAGATGCAAATGGAAGAGTGATGGGCATGGGCATGAATTCTGACACATTTCACTTCTTAAACAAATTATTGTAAATGACATCTCCCAAGTGTATGTAATGCACTTTAGCATGCGCGTGCACGCGCACACACACACACACACACTCAAACACATAGGTGTATTATTTTTATGTGTATGTGTGTGATGCACATTGGGCATATGCACATATGAATGCTGAGGTCCATTGGGGGGCAGAAGAGAACACAGGTATCCTGGAATTGGAGTTTTGTGCATGAGATGCCACATGTATGTGTAGGGAGCCAAACTTGTGTCTTCTGCAGGAGCAATCCTTGCTCTGAAGCATTTAACCATCTCTCCAACTCCTGTTGAAGCACTTTGATAATAAAGGAAGCTGTAAATAAAGGGAACATCTCAAGTTACTCTTTGCACAGTTTACTTCATCGTTTCTTTTTTTATAATTGATTTATTTTCTACTTTATTATTTCCTTTGGCTGCCAGGACAATGGTATGGTGAGGAGATTCTCATCAGATTTGAGGAAGCATTCTTGCCCTTCTTAATTCTGGCAGCTCTAGTCATTTCATGATTAATTCCCAACCCCTTTCTTCCTTGTTCACTTCTGTTATAAAAAAGAAGAGCGTATTTTCCAGTTTCTTCTGCCAGTAAGAGAGGCTATGTTATTCACATAAGCTAAAACAATAGAAATAGACTATTGTGTTCTGATAAAATGAGCAAAACTCAGGCAAGGTGGAAGAATAACTGGGAAGTACTTAAAACATGAGATTCTTATGGATTAATAGAGGAGCATAATGGAACTTTGTGCACAATACGGGTATGCACATATAACTGAAATATAACTCTTGCCAATTATAGGCTATACCTATATATTGTCCCATCACAGTGATTTCTGAGAAAATAAACATTTAAAAAAAACTTCTCCTTTTTAATTGTAATTATTTGCACATGGCCTATTGCCCTCCTTCCCATTTGGTGATCTTTCATTTGCATCTTTGCTTCTTCTTGGATATCTGTCTCATGTAGCTAAATCTCAGACTTGACCATGTGAGATTGGTTCACTAATACCTACCCTGAAACCATGAGGGCCATTGCAAATCCAACATTGTTTAGGCCTATCCTTAATTGTATTTGTGTACTGGAGGTCTACGGAGAGGCTTATTCTTATTAGTTTCATTCATTCATTCATTCATTTAGAATATGTTTATAAATATGTTGTGCACCAAAAGCACATACATAATACGATATGTTTACTGTTCATATAGACACAATCACAATGAAGTATCTAAAGATGGTCTAGATGAAATGATTTTAATGACTGTTTCATACCATGAATATGATAATGAAAACTACATTTTAGACTATAAATGACTTATTAAGTCCATCAATTTATTTCCTTATATTTCAAAACTAAACATTCTTTATTGCTTAATCCACATAGGATATTTTCTCATAGAAATTTAAATGCAAACATTTTGCAAATATAATTGCTCAGTCTTTGGAGCCAGGTGACCTGACTTCTAACTGCCTTCTAACCCTCATAGTTACCTATTCTCATCCTGAATACTAATTTTAGGAATTCTTCCCATACTAAACTCCCATTTTTCAAATGTGAAAATCTCTGTTAATGCAATTAATCTCACACGTCATAAACAACACATCTATCCTTGTAACTCGTCCTTTGCGTATATCAGTCATCAATTAATTTTGAAGTTCATATATGGGGTTTCTGTCCTCTCTGTAGTCTTCATTTATAGCAAGTCAGGAAGACTCAGTGTGATTTATGAGGAAGCTCAGTAGTGCTTTATACTTAGAAACATCTCTTGACTGAGAAAGAGCTAAAACCTTCACATGAAAAAAATCCGTCTTTTTTTTTTTTTCTCTCTCTCTCCATATGAATGTTCAATTTCAGAACTAACAAGTCAATTTGTGTAATTATCTTGTATCCCTTATGTTTGCATAGAGATTTTCTGTGAGCTCTCCAAGCTTCTGACTGGTGAGTGATAGAGAAACAGCTATTCTGCTTGTTAGATTAACATCAGAAAGCAGAATTTGCATCTGGCCACCAAGCCTTTAGTCATCAAATCAGCAAATGGAACTAATGTGGGATAATAATGGGGGAGCTGGCTTTTGAGAAGAGAGGACTGAAATGGATTTTTATAAAGCACCCAGTTCACATTTTTTAACTCCCCCAAGCCATTAAACACCGAATGAATCTTATTTTTCATGTCAGCTAGGGTTATCATTTCCTCTTCTAAGACAGTTATGATTTTTCATGATACAATCATTTTCTGGAGCGATTTTGATCACCATCTCAATGCCTGTCATGTAAACAGTGCCCTCCCCACCTATGGAGAAAAGCCTTATATTCTCCCTGTGCATTTTGCTCAGTTTAAAATATGAACTTGGATTTAGATATTAATTTTTTAGGACCTCATTGAAATGTGGTCGTGGGAGACTCAGAAAAGGAGCAAGTGTTAAGCATAATTTTTCTGTTTTTTTTTTTTTTTTCTACACTTTTCTCCATGATATTTTGATAGTGATTGAAAATACTTCAGGGAAGAGAGAGGCTTTTGAGAGGCTTCTTTTTGAAAAATCAACTTAATTATACAGCTAACTCCTTTACATGTAAATGCATTTATGTAACTACTTAAAGTGGATATATATGCTTCTATTTCCACCAAAAGATGAGGTAATCTGGGTTATATTTTACACATTCAAATCTACCAACAAGCTCACTTAAAAGTTGATAAATGCTTCTTAGAATTTTCATAAACCAGGGATTTGGCAGTGGAAGTAATAGGGTGATTAAGATGTGACCTTAAGGAATCAATCTGCACAAAAGATCATGTAACCAGAAGCTGGCCTTCAGTTTTCTGTTTTGTATTAGCTCTAACTCCTCTGACCTCTTTCCTATTTGTTTTTCTACCTTAACTCATGTACACAGACAAATATAGTTAAAGATCAATCACATTCTAAACACTAGTTATTGGATGAAAACAAAACATAAATAAAAAGGAAAGGACAGGACCACTGCTAGGCATGGTGCAGGGGAAAGTTTATTATAGATATGTGGGAGGGCATAGCCAGAGACCAACACTTCTGGGAGAATCCAGAGTTGGGCATGGCCAGACTGAGCTGGGCCATGTTGGGACATGAGGAGAGGAAGGGGAGAGAGGAACTAGATATAGCAGCCAGGAGGCCAAAGGTTCAAAGGGAGTGGGTAACCAAAATGTCTGCATTATGTATAGAAGAGCCTCTTAGGAAAGGGCACCCAGGACCTGGGCTGGGAGTTCAGAGTAGAGGGTAGGATATGAGCCATATCCTGTCACAAATGGGGGCTGAGGGATGCTGGGAGAACCTGGAGGCCAGGTCTGCTTTGATATGTTAAGTAGGTACCTCATCTGTTTGTTCTGGGTTTGAAACTGAACAATGACCAAGGAAGTTGAAATTTCCTTTGAGGTTCTTAGTCTCCTTAATAAAATCAATTTAGCAATGAACTAGTAAAAACAAAAACAACAACAACAAAAAAAAACTGGCAATATTTTTTAGAGTTTGAAAGAGGAACAAAGCTAATACTCTATCAATCCTCTGGCCTACCAAGTAGAGGGAGATGAAGAAAAGGAAGGGAAAAATTCTATACCTTAAGTTAAGGTTTAAGACAGTCACGACACTCAGCTCAGCAAGGAAGGTCAACAAGCAATTTTGTGGTAGAAATCAAAAATTCTAAACTCACAAGTGCAGAGCAGGGAGGCAGGCTTAGCAGTGGAGACCTGCAAGCCTCTGACAGGGTTAATTATTTCTCTCACCTCCTTAGAATATCTTCAAGGGAATCAGGGTTCCTGTAGGTTGGTCTCCTAGCCAGGTGACTGACATTCTCAGAGTAACTCTTTAGGGAGAAGACAATAATGTGTACCCTTGTAATCATTGAACCAGATAATAAACAGTATCTATCTGAGGCCCAGAAGCACGTTCTAATTCCATTCTTTTGACTAGGTAGAGGTAGCTTTCACTTAAATGGGATTTAAAAAGCCTCAGTACTCCACCTTTTCATATGGTAATTAAAATACTAAGGAATAGCAAATCCCATGTTTACCTTCAGGTTTTGCCATGGGATTAAGAGGTGGAGCCCAGGAAGAGGGAGGCAGACATCCATAAAGGCTTCTAAAGTCCCTGCTACTTCCAGTAATGTCTTCCCTTCAAGAGTTAAGACTCTAGCATCATTTAGGAACTTGGGGTGTAGAAGAGTTCAAAGTTTGCATTCTTGTGGACTTTCAAGTTTTGAGGGAGTCACTGGGGAGACCCAACTAGATAAATCTCAACAAGACCCTCTGAATACATACCAACAAGAAACAAGAGAGAGTAAAATTAAGACAAAAATTGAGTAGATAAGGTCCAAACAATAGAGTCATCACTAAGAGTATCGTAGCTATAACCCATTTCTACCATGCAAATCCAGAGATCCAATTTCAAGGTTTCAACCAAAAAGGATAGTGGTGTCTGGTGTAGAGTTTAGTTCACACCCACATATATAGCTTCCAGGCAAGATTGCTAATTTTGGAGAGAAAAAGAAAAAGAAAAAACAAGAAACCAGAACACCCTTCTGGCATTTCTGGCCTTCTTCCAGGACAGAGCCAAGGACAGATCTGGCTTCTGGCTAGGGACAAGAATGGAACTTGTGCTCTTAGGGTCCCTGTGCTAAAAACACTATTGACCAACTTCTATTCTACTCACATTTACAATACATTACCCTGCTATGTTCGACAAGTCTTCCCTTTGTCTCTGCCTTAAGTAGGTCACCTCTTGTCCTCTGGAATTTACTCATCTGAAACTTACAAAGTAAAGGAAAGAAGCTTATGTGTGATGTTCATAAGTTTCCTGAGCACATTGTTGGCTTTGACTATCTAGGAGAGATCATTTGAAGAAAATTGTCTTTCTTCTACTTAAATATTTCTTTTTCAATCTTTTCCCACATGTATGCCTGAAAAAATTGAATAATATAGATTTTCATACAAGGTTCATAGCTAAGACTATTTTTGTAAATTTAAATGGTCCCAAAGGGTATAATCTCCATAGTGTCTTGTAGTATAACTATAACCGCCTAAACATTTGTGTCCTCACCAAAGTTTTTGTTGAAGCCTTGTAAGTTAACTTTTTATAACAGTAATAAAATAGATGAGTAATAAATCTTAAATGAGGAAAAGTTTATTATAGCACATGGCTTCACAAGTTTCAGCCCATGGCTTCTTTGTCCCGTAGCTCTGGGCCTGTAGCAAAACTTTGGGAAGACAGAAGTGGCCTTTCTACCTCATGATGGCCAGTTGGCAGTGATTGACATGAGTGTATCACTGTCCCCTCCACTGGCACAGCACTCACCACCTCCCTATGTTCCCAAGGTTATGGGGCTATAGGGGTAACATGTAAGGTCCAAACAATAGCACAGTTGTAACACCCGTGTGATAGTGTTATAACGTGAAGTCTCTGGGGTATAACTAGGTTTAAATGTAATCAAAAGGATGGAGCTCCATGACTGCATTCATTTCTCTGTCCCTGAGGAGGAAGAGATTTAACTTCCCTCTGTTTTCACAATGAGGGACACAGAGGAAGAAAGGAAAGTGTCTGTAAACCGGAAACCAATCTTTATCAGACCCACGCTGCCATCTTGATCTTCAAATGTTAGCTGTTGCCTACATAGTGCTCATTACATCACATTTTGTTATCACACAGGAGCTGAGTAAGACAGAATTGTTCCAAATGCCCAGGCACAAGACAACAGATACAGCATTCAATTTCCAGTGAATAGTTAGGCATCTACCCTTGTAAACAAAATTCATGAGCTATGTAAAACTTAAGGTCTGTCAGGGGAAAAAAATTGCAACTTAGACAAAAATGTAAATAAATTATTGAATTACCTTGTTGTGATGGTGATTCCTTCTAGATTCTAGAAGGAACCATGGAATGGCAGAATATCTAGATAAATGGCCACATAACCAGAAACCTGGAGCCAAATTTTAATTTGGTCAGAGAAAAGTTACAGCCACCATCACTATTTCCTTCAGGCTTTGCTTGCTTCCCTTTGAGCCTTTTCCAGTGGGCACCACACATTCTCAAGTCACCCACTGGTTAATTCAGGGAAAGTCATAAATCTCTCTTTAGCAGAGCAGGAAGAAAATGCTATCAAGGAAAGGTACATTGAAGATCAAACAGCTAGGGTGTTGCGAACCAATGTTAAGAGAGTATTCACGCAAATTACCATATAGCCATGCATCTGTCTTCTCATATGAAATGAGAAGGTAAGTGAGGAGCAATCTGACGGCCACAGCCCAAAGTGCCTTTAATGTCCGGGTTCCCTAAGCTTCAGCTGTCCCTGACTCCTTGTCCATGATTAGCATGGAAAGGAATGCACTTCACTATATCTTCATGCATGGGTGTCAGAGTATTTTGTATGCAGGAATCTAGCTGACAGCAAACTAAACAGTTCTGCCTTCTCAGGCATGGTGCTCATGGTGGTAAAAGGTTAACAAAAATATGAAGGAAGAGTTAGAAATGATCGATAGAGGACAGTGTTGGGATTTTCTCCTCATTGTGTTTTTTTCTAAATGTTGTTTTATCCTAATGCTTTCATATTGTCTCTGTGAGTAATGTTGAGCCTGCTACTGAGAAGGTTTACAGTGCTAATAAACCAGTCTAGTGTCCAGTTCTTGAAAAGAAGTGCAGATTTGTGTCTTCTGCTAAAGGCTGCTCTTACCATCACCAGAAACAAAATTCAAGGAGAAACTAGAATTTTGTTTAGCCAGTTTATTTAGCCACATTTAGCTCTATTTTGGTAATATATTTTGTCAAAAGCTGTGCTTTTTTCTTTCTGTGAAATACTATAGTTTGTTTTGTTTATTGTAGTTAGTGGCTTTGTGTAATCCTTTACTTCCTTTTTTTTTTTTTTTTTTTTTTTTTTTTTTTTTTTACTTTTCCAAACCGCAGTGATATTTTGCATGGTTCTGTTTCCCTTAATGTCTTCCATACACGATTTCTCCTTGTTAACAGTGAGCCACTGGGAAAACAAATGTTCTGTTTCCCAAACTGTGCCGATATGTGACTGCTGCCCCGTTGCCCTGATGCAGTTTCTAAGATAAGCAGTGAAACTTCCATACGTCTCTGTGTTCAGGTATGTTCCCCTAGAAAAGAGCCTGTGACCTTGCAGTGGGGTCATGGCTCTCACAAAGGAAAGAACCTCTAGGGGGGAAACTTCTGTGAGATGAGAAGAGCAGGTAAAGGAATGGGCCAAAGCCATCCTTGATGACCACTTAGCTGAAGTCCAGCATCAGCCAGGACTCAGGGGCACAGCAGAAGGCGTCATACTATTGAGCTGCCCATGGTAGGTGAAGGAACCAAGATCTTGGCCACCATGTTGGCTAGGAGGGCTACCTGCAGGTGAAAGGTAAGGAGTCATTTCTAAGCAAATTGGTTTTTAACAAAAAAATAATAATAAAAGAAGGAAGACAAGGAGGAGAGAGAGAGAGAGAGAGAGAGAGAGAGAGAGAGAGAGAGAGAGAGAGAGAGAGAGAGAGAGAGGAGAGAGAGAGAAGAGAGCACATGAACTGGTAACACTCAGCTACTAAGGTCAAGGGTTTAGGTAGAATGATGGAGTTTAAAGAAAAAGAAAAATCTCCCAGCAGCAGCACACCATTGTGATTCGCCTGACATTCCTGCTTTGTAGCCATGGGAAGTTTCCTGACTCCTCTGAATCACACACATTACTCCTGCAAGTACAGTCAAAGTACCTGCTTGTGGACTGGAGGAAGAACGTGTGCACAACACTTGCGAAGAGGAGTCCTTTTCTCCATTTAGCACAGAGGACATTCCTCCATCTCATGCCATCAGACACTTGGTTTGAAAACAAAATTAGACTAGTGAGAAACAGTAGTAGTAGTGATGGTGGCTGCAACTTTTTCTCTGACCAAACTAACTGCAATGTCATCAGTGTTGGGGGAGGGGGAGTGCTCATCACCTCTGTGTGAAAGGACAACTGTTACAAAGTTACTTGTTTGCTGCCGGGAACACGGCTCCCTATATGACTTAGGTTTTCTTCAAGTTTGTGAGCCTCTTGCCTCATCTCCCATCTCCTAGAATTATAGGTGTGCTGTAACACCCAGCTAGAGTTTTACTTTAAGTGATAAAATTCTCAGACATTACAATATTAATAAAGCAATGCACTATCACATCAGGAAAATTGGTTGGCATCCTTAGAGATTTATGAAGAGAGTTTCTCTTTATATAATATGAAAATATTATAGTCAGCAGCTTGGAACAAGCAATATATTATTACAAAAGGTCATGGCATGCTTCTAAGGCACAGAGTAGTGTAAGACAGATTAGTCTCAAGTAGTTGGCCCGCCCTGCCCTTAAGGGGCTTTGCTTTTCAAATGGTCACCACTAGATGGGGTATCTGAAAGTCCCCTTCAGGCTTATTTAGAGATAAAAGTTCTCCAGATCAGCTACAGTCAAATCCGTCTATGTGGTTCATAGTAATCACAGAGTAAGTACATTAATACGCATACAGTTAGTCACATTCTGTACTGCTCACACCCACTCGAGACACTATACTTTTACTCTACAAATTGCTCTTGTAAGCATTGAATATTTGATATCTAAAACTGTAAGAAAAAATTGAAGCAGCAAAACGAGCTGGAAGGTAACCATAGAAACGTGTTCATTGTCAAGCTGACATCTGATAGCCCTGAGCAATAAGTCTTCACACATGTCCATATTCTAGCATCCAAGACATATTTATGCACATTTCCACTTCAGATCTTTATAATATACTAGGGATTTTTTTGGTCGTATAAATCGTCTCATTTCACCTGTGACAAATCACTCCATGTTCTTGACTTTTACAAAGTCACCAAGGAAGTAAATGAGGGGGAAAAAAAAAAGGATTTCTAGGATTGTGTGCTTGTTATATTGCTGGATACTAAAGAAGTTACTTAGCTATAGGTTTTTTGTTTTCAATACCACAAACATTGCATCTGAATTCTTTTAGCAAAAGAAGAAATGCCCATTAAGTGGCCTGGAATATCCAGCCATTTCTTTTAGTTAATCCGGATTTATTAGAGTGTCTTCATAGAGTGGCCACTGTATTGCACACTGAGGATTTTGGGATTAATAAAACAAACATTCTGATGGGAAAAAAGAGAAGGCCATGGTCAAATGCAGTGCACAACACATCTTAAGAACAAGTAGCAATATTATATAAGATGTTTACGTGATATGAAATATGTGCAAAACATAAATAATCCCAAACCTCTCAAGGATGGACTCTTGGGAAATGAGGACTTAACACTGGCCTAAAACATGAGAGTTAGTCAAGAAACTAAGAGACAAGATGGACAAGCTCTCACTAACAAGGAGGCCACAGAGGTGGAGAGAGAGAAAAGTAGACACATTTGAGCAAACTTTAGTGGTCAAACTGAAATCCAGTGGTTATGGAATATATAGAGAATGAGTGGTGAGGAAAGTAGACACATGGCTGTCTGTCTGTCTGTCTGTCTTTCGGGCGTTGTCCAGTGTCTGAGTGCTCTGCTGCACTAACAAAGAGGAGCTATAGAAGACAGGTCCTAGAGAGAAATCAGCCATTCATACTGATCTTTGGTCATTTCATGATTCTTATGGGACAAAATATATGGTTGGGTAGAAAAGTGCTGTGTTCATTCAGATTCTATAGGAGAATTCCAAGCTAGAGTCACAAACTCAAATTCACCAATTTTATAGTTTTATTTGAAGTCAGGTAAATAAACAGTATTAGCCTAGTTGTGGGGGTAGGGGAGGAAGAGAGGAAGAGTTGACAAAAATGCCATGAAATGAGTGAGTGGAAAGTTATCACCTAGTTTTTGTTTTATCATTTTGCATTACATTTCTTTTATTTTTTTTATTTTTTATTTTTTATTTTTTCACTTTTTAAAATTAATTTATTCTTGTTACATCTCAATGGTTATCCCATCCCTTGTATCCTCCCATTCTTCCCTCCCTCCCATTTTCCCCTTACTCCCCTCCCCTATGACTGTGTCTGAGGAGGACTTCCTCCCCCTTTATAAAATGTCATAGGATAGAACAAAAATTGTATGATCAGAGTAATATTTGTTAAAAGAATAACACTGAAAAGTTCAGTCTCTAAAAGGATAATTTTTCTCCATATTTTTGTAATTATAACCACATGTTACATGTCATATCTATGTACATTGCATGAACAAAGGAGCGAAAGTATAGAGTAGAGAGAGAAGCCATATTGGAGAGTAGAAACAACCACACTACTGCATTCTTCCTCCCTTTGTGCTGTGAACCTGAACCCCTCCTCCAATGTGGAGCACTGGCGTTTTATAATCTTTAGCATTAGAACTGAAGCATGCAATGGCCTGACATCTTAATGCTACATTGATTCCATCTCACCCAATCTATCTTCATGATGGTTTAAATATCAATGAGCATCCAGGATAAAAAGGGGTGGGGAGAGATCATGGTCTTCTTCATGAGTGTGTCAAGATGAAGCTGAGTATCTCCCACCCCCACCAGCTTTCAGAATCTCACTGAAATGGGTGCAGAATGAACGCTTTGGACTTTGCATGAGAAGCCATGGCCACAGAAGTAGCTGTTGGTGCTCTGAGGCATGGAAGGGTTTTGTGGTGGGAGCAACAAGCACATTTCTTCCATGAAGCAAGGTGCCTGGACCCATGGCAGAGCGAGCCTTCTCTTGAGTAAGGGATATTCTTGTTATAGACCAGAGGGAAAGAAGAAAAGACAAGCAAGTCTGTTCCAAGAGGCATTGTTGATGGCAATTGGAGTGTATTTAACTTAGTTACTATGAAAACAAGTGAGAGGGCTATTCCTGAGGGACAGATACTACTGTGCCTTGTGAATTGAGGCCCCAACGAGCTACCAGAATCCAAAATTTTTTTAAATAAGATATCAACTAGTATGTTGTCAGAAAGCCTTAACAAAAGTGGTAAGAAGCCTAGGACCGAAGCCCCCAGGATTCAGTGTCCAGTTATTCCAATGTATTGTCTGGTGAAACAACACACTAAGAAACACAAGGAGGAGGCTGCAGAATATAGTAAACTTTTGGCCTAGAGAATGAAAGAATCCAAAGACAAATTGCAGAAACAGATGCCAGGAGATGTCTGCTGTCCTTGCTGAGAGCTGCAACTTCTGTGTTGGAGTCTAGTCAAGACGCAGTTTTAAGAGTAACAAATAAATGACCATACCATTAAAAAAGTTAAATAAATAAAAGGAAACCACTCTAAGATATTAGGCACAGTATTTCCCTTGATGACTGTATGATAGCTAAGGAAATACAGCTGTCTCCATTACAGTCGTACTGTAAAAGTTCTAGAATATTCTGTGTCTTCCAGCTGAAAACCATACTATAAACCACACAGAAATTGTACATAAATTTTTTGGAGCAGAAAGATGAAACTAATCTATATGCCAATTACATCCCTAAATGTTGAGTAAAAACAAAATGTGTCATATTGAAATCAGGTAAACTTCTTAATTTAATTGGATTTAACAGTCAACTATCAAAACCAAAGCACTAGTTTCAGCTTGAGCTAACATAATGAAGAAATGAGCTCAAAGATAGTCTAACGCAGTGAGTCACAGTGTACAACATAATCCATCAAAACCACAGAGCCTATAATTTTCTTATTTTATCTTAGATTGAAAAATGACTCAGACTATGTTCTTATGTAGATAAGTGATGGGAAAGCTAAGTTGAGAGAAAACCACTCGATGCAAGCTTTGTTTGATAATGTATGAATTCTGCAGCCATAATTAATAACAGTTAGATGCTCAAATGGTCCTGAGATTCAGTTAAGCCGGCACACCTGTCATTAGGAAGCTTTGAAACGCCAGTTAGAGGAAGTTACAGCAGTTAACCTAACTAAAGTCCACTCAGTTTCTGAGCACAGGTTGAGTATTATAAAAACAATGTAGGTCAGATATTGACTTATGATTATATTTAGAGTTTTGACGCGACATATTTTAGGTTAAGCATTATCCAGTCATAATTTTGAAATCGATGAATGAATCTGAGCCTGCAAGTTCTACAGACAAGATAAATGGGGGGAAGCCCTTACTTGATATATATTCATAGTATGCAAGTACTAACCATTTTAAAGGGCTTTTGACCCTGTTTTGAAATCATAGAATTTTTAGGTTAATGAAGTTCAATTTTAAATAAAACATCATTCTCTTGGACTGTAAATCCCCACAATGAGTACCCCAAACCATTTGCAAGGTTACTGAAGAAGGAAGAGAAGAGGAGGAGGGAGAGGAGGAAGAGGATGAGGAAGAGGATGAGGAAGAGAAGGAATACTGGTGTTGCAAATGAGTGGTTTTTGGCACCATTAATAAAATTGTTTTATGGATTCCGTACAACTTAACTCACAGAACTTCCCTCAGATTTCTGTTCCCTTGGAGATCCCTGTTATTTGTAAACTAGTGTAAATTATGACAACCATATGAAGTGATATCACTGTAAATCACAAATTTGAGCTTCAAATATCTACTAGGCTAGGCTGGCTTGCCGGCAGCTGCAGACTCACTTGCTTGTCTTCCCTGGCTTTCCAAGTCTGTGCCATTCTGCTTGGGTTGTTTTTTTGAAACATAGTTTATGAGAATCAAATTCAGTTCCCATTCTTGCAAGGTAAGCATTCTTACCTCTTGGTAGATTCAGTGACTTCCTGAAGTCATTTAGTTGTTTACTTCCTGTCTTAAGAAGCAGTATTTCACCTTTCTTTAAAACGTCCCCTTGTGTCACTTCCCGGTGCACATCCTGCCTTAGAAGTTTCCCTCCTAGATGGAAGGTACTAATTTAGGGGGAAGCCGCTTCGCAGCGCCATGACATTAACCTTCTTTTCAATATAGTAGATATGTGTTTAGTTTGTTTGTGCACTTAACGGAGAGGCATAATTTTGTCTGATTCTGATATTTGAACTTTCTTCCCTGAGCAACGCACCCTACTTTTTCACCAGTGCTATGATCGATTTATATGTTTCCTTGTTGCTTTTTCCAGTATCACCTTCAAAAAGATAACTTCATGGTGATTAAGGGATTTTCTTCTTAATAAACATACTCTGAGAAGTGGCTGGATATGCTGAATCTTCAAAATCAGTCAAATTATTTTGTGTTGCGGAGATATAAACATAATGATTATAACACAGAAGAATAGTCACTAAACATATTGGTTGTAGTACAAGAGTGCCTATATCTGAATTCCAGTTCCCATTTGCTAGCTGGATTTGTACCCATGAGACCGTGGGAAAGACAGTCTTTGGTGCTTCAGTTTCTCATACAAAACTGAGACCATAATAGTGGACTGTTATAACATCATCTAGCATGTAATAATAGTTCGATAAATTAACCTTTTTGTTTTCAAGTATACTAGATGAAATTTTCTAGTTTTTTCTCTTAAAATTTGTCTTTATTCTATCCTTTCTTCATTTTTTTTTTCAAAAGGCTCTGATAATAAATCTTAGATCCCATTGGCTGAAAATTCCTTTTCTATCTTGTTGTGCCTAAGCGTGAGGAGAAATGTTGAGTATGAGTGCCACATACACAAGCAGAGTAAAAGGAAGGAGAATTGGTGATGTGATCTCACAAGCACGGATTGGAACGATGAGGCCACAGCTAAGAAGCATGTGGAGCCACCAGAACGCAAGACTGTCAAGGAAACCAACTGTACCTAGAACCTTCAGAAAAACACGTTTTCTTGATTTCAGGTTTATGGACTGCAGAACTGTAAAAGAAGAAACTTCAGTGGTTTTGATGCAAATACTAATGACAATATGTTTTTTAACATCAATATGTTATGGTAGCCTATGGAAATTACTGGTTTTATATATTGAATTACATTCATTGTCATCATTTGTAATAATTTATCTCTAAATTGTATCATTTTTAATGTTGATAGTCAAAATATAATTTATAAATAAACCTCTCTGATACACACACAAAAATAAGAAAATTCCTTTTCTAGCTAGAGTACAGATTCAAAGCAGACTACAAGGTCTTCTTCATGCCTACACATGGCACCCTGTGCCCATGGTAGTGGGTTAGATTGCTGCTATTAGAGCTCTCTGTGCTCAGTGTCCTGAAGACACAGAGGCATCAGAGAGTAGACAATCTCTATCTCATTATACTGAAACTTGTTACAAGGGCTGAGACACTGTCTTTCATCCCTCCTGCCTCCCCTCACCCCCATTAGCAACAGCAGGCAAGGCTTTAATTTATTTGAAACTTAGAAAGAGTAATTAACCAAAAGTTGTGTCTCACTTTCTGAGAAAACTGTTCAAATAACAGCACATCCACTTAGGAGATGAGCCATGGGGAGGTGGCCCAGGCTTTTCTCCCTTCCTATCAGCATGCGAAAGAGTGATAAGCTACAGGAGGATGTGTATTTGCAGCTGACCTGGTGTTTGTACCACAGTAGAGTTCCCTACATTTGTTTTTAGGTCTTCTTGTCAGTATCATCAGTGTGGTTGATTGGTTAGTTACTGGTAGTGATGCCCACAGGAGGAAAGTGTTTACCTTGATGGAAAGCTGTAGCGCTTCTGCCTTCATTAAACTCAGTTAAGAATATGGCAGCTGCAGCCTTCCACGAACACTCAGATTACACACTGATTTATCAGATACCAAGGGACCCTACTTACTTACATAAAGTTTGCTTTTGAGATGGAACTAACAGCAAGAAACTTCCTCTAACCCAACCATAGTGCATGCCGCCTAACGTTTACCAGCTTTACTCTTGCATATCCCTGTTTGTCAAGAAAACTGGAGAATTTAATGTTTGCAGCAACTACCAGATGTTGAACACATTGGCCATCTGGAATCAATGCACCCTACTACAAGCTTTCTTGAACTGCTTGATGAGCCGGAATCACTGAAGATTATACAACTGAAACTTCAGGACAGGATGGGGAAGGTGGTAGAATGAGGAGGAAAAGGACCACCTGTACACTGTTTTTTTTTGTTTTTTGTTTTTGTTTTTTTTTTGTCTTTTTTTTTATTAATTTATTCTTGTTACATCTCAATGTTTATCCCATCCCTTGTATCCTCCCATTCCTCCCCCGCCCCATTTTCCCATTATTCCCCTCCCCTATGACTGTTCCTGAGGGGGATTACCTCCCCCTGTATATTCTCATAGGGTATCAAGTCTCTTCTTGGTAACCTGCTGTCCTTCCTCTGAGTGCCACCAGGTCTCTCCCTCCAGGGAACATGGTCAAATGTGAGGCACCAGAGTACGTGAGAAAGTCATATCACACTCTCCACTCAACTGTGGAGAATATTCTAACCATTGGCTAGATCTGGGAAGGGGTTTAAAGTTTACCTCCTGTATTGTCCTTGGCTGGTGCCTTAGTTTGAGCGGGACCCCTGGGCCCAAATCTGCCTATCATATTGTTCTACTTGCAGATTTCTAGGACCCTCTGGATCCTTTTATTTTGGTATTCTCCCATGCGTCTCTCATTTAGAGTCCCAATAGGGTGCCCTCCCCTCTGTCCCAGTTTCCTGGTAAGTGAAGCCTTCCTATACACAAATGACAAGCTTGCAGAGGAAGAAATTAGGAAAACCACACCCTTCACATTAGCCACAAGCAATATAAAATATCTAGGAGTTACCCTAACTAAGCAAGTGAAGGACTTGTATGAAAAAAATTTCAAAACTCTGAAGAAAGAGATTGAAGATGACCTGAGAAGATGGCATGATCTTCCTTGCTCATGGATCGGGAGAATTAACATAGTAAAAATGGACATCCTACCAAAAGCAATCTACAGATTCAATGCAATCCCTATCAAAATAACTACACAATTTTTTAAAGACATTGAAAGTTCAATTCTGAACTTCATATGGAAAAACAAAAAACCCAGAATAGCTAAAACAATCTTGTACAATAAAAGGTGCTCCGGAGGAATCTCCATACCTGATCTCAACCTGTACACTGTTTTAAAGGGAGAAAACACTGTGAAGAGTATTCACTTCTGGAAACATAACTCAGTGGGTAAGAGGCCATGCTCTACTCTCAGAGGACCTGTGCTCTGTCCTCAGCACTGATTGCCTGTAATCCTAGCTCCAGGGCAGCATCTTACAGCTTCTTTTGGCCTCCTGTGAATGCTTTCTCTCTCTCTCTCTCTCTCTCTCTCTCTCTCTCTCTCTCTCTCTCTCTCTCTCTCTCCCTCTCCCTTTCCCTCTCCTTCTCCCTCTCTCCCCTTCTCTCACTCACACACACACACACACACACACAAATATAATAAATCTTTTAAAAGAAAATATTTACAAAAGAATATGATGTGAGCTTCCTATAACTAGATTCTCTGCTGAGAGATTTTGGTCTTCATAGTATGGTATCAGCATTTTAATACACTCTAAATTTTTGTTTTCAGCATCCACCTAGAGCATGCCATAAGAATGCACTCAGTGGCGATGGGTAGATTTATGTGGCTGTGAATAGCACTAGACCTTATAAGCAGTGTAAATACCTGGAAAGGGGAAGCCTCCTTCACGAAATGGTTTGAGAACAGCACTTGTCCTCCTGTAGCAGCAAAGGTTCTGGTGGGAGGATTCATGAATTATTCCAATTATTATCACTCAATAACCAAAGGAATGATGTGTATTAAAAGCCTTAACATCACAAACACATTCTTAAGATACTCAGAGAAAGGAAGAGCAAGTTGCTATGATGTTTATGTCCTAAACACTAAAATGTCTTCTTACTTTAATTAGTTGCATTGAAAACAACTTAAAAAAATGCTTTTGGCAGCGGGGAGCATGTGTCACTCATGTAAGAAAAGGTAACAGTCCTCAAAATACAAAAAGCAAATACTGTGTTTTGTATATCCTCATGAAAAAATCCTTATGGAAATCCACTAGTTAGTTAGCCAATTTCAAAATGTAACTTTTTAAAAATGGAGTTTGACAGGCAATGCTGACAGCAGGAAAAATAGTCTTTCTCAGAAAAGAGCATACCCAATGGTTATCTACTATCAGATGACTAGCCCTGAAAACATGCATCTGAGTAACATGATATAAATTGTGTAGGATATATTTAGAAACATATATGTAAGTACATATATGCCTATAACTAGTTAATGAAAAAAGAGGCCATGAATTTAGAAGAGAGCAAGTAGGAGTTTATGGAAGAGTTTGGACAGAGGAAAGGGAAGAAGAAAATGAAATACTCTCAAAAATAAGAGAAATATTTTAAATGGAATTTGAACAATATTACCTTACTTGAGTGAACAATGCCACTCCCAAAAAGCCTGTGTCACTCAGTGACATTTACAGTCATTGATTAGGGACTTAGAGGCCTCCAAAGCAGCATAGGCTATTCCAACTGCCCTTGGTTATCCACCATAACTCTATGGGTAATTCCCTATTATTAAAGACACCACAGACACAGAGAAATCTAAAAATAAATAAATATTAAATCAACAGAGAATCTCTCTCCTGTTGGCTAGCCTTTATTGCTCTAGAAGGTGCTATGGATGCTGCTGTGGGAGACAGGATATAAATGGTCTTACCCAAGGCTAGACCCTGCATGTGACAATACTGACCCATCAGTCAAGATATACCCACTGTAGCACAACTGTAATATGGTAACTACCTTCTGACTAGACTCAAAAACTTTTCTATACGAGGGTATTTCATGCTTGGTAGTAGAATCCTGGCCCAAAGCACATGGCTAGGAAGGACATAGTCCCAATAGTAGAAACACTGTTATTATTTTCTAAATGACCATGTTGTCAAATCACATTGTAAATATTATGTTTATGTTCACAGACCTGGGCTGGTCTCTGCCTTGGTCAAGGATGCTTCTGGGCAGCAGTCAGTATACAGACTTATAATTGTTCTATGTTGGGAATAAGAAACTAAATGTTCAAGCCTAAAGTGGACAGTCTTCCTCACCCCTCCAACCCTTCACTCCCACCAAGTCTCAGAGAACATCATCAAAGAGGAGGCAGCAAAAATGATCATATTTAATGAGATATGCACGCATATAGATAGAAATTCTCAATAAAATATTTTAAAGTGAATAATTTAAATCTATAAAAGCTCTTGTTGGTCAATAATAGAAAAAATAAGCAAAGAGATCAAAGAGGGGAGCACTAGTGAATAGTATGTATTGAAAACTTCAACTTTGATATTAAAAAGTAAGACTCAATAAATAAAAACAGGCTATTAAATAATAACAGTTTATTCCTACAGAGAAAACAGTATTTATCCATGAAGGACAGGGGAATGTTTATAGATAATATTCCTTAGATGCATCTGAACCTGTTTAGAAATATGAATACCTTTCACCCATGAACTCTGTTACCAGAGATAGTTTGATCTAGGAAGTAACAAAGGGTAATTCACTCTTTTTATGATGTTTATTGTCCATAAAAATGACATACTTGAAAACTATGTAATTTAGAATTGATAAACGTGTGTTGTGTATATATAGATTTAACATAAAAAACTGCTGTTTGCCTGTTTAAAATCATACTGATGTAAAATACCTAAAAGCACAAGATAGATAGCATAATACATATAGGTGATGAGCCAAGGCAGTAGGTATTGTGCCCTATTCGTCTGGAAGCTGATAACGACTGCATGGGCAATAGTGTTCTAAGTGGTATATTTTTCTTT
The DNA here is from genome assembly GCF_903995435.1 of Acomys russatus. Lineage (NCBI taxonomy): Eukaryota > Metazoa > Chordata > Mammalia > Rodentia > Muridae > Acomys > Acomys russatus. Next base: position 30,935,638 of record NC_067148.1, on the reverse strand, counting down.
TACTTTCATGAAGAGTCCACTATTCTTAGATTTAATGAGCAATCATGGAAATAATTTTTTATCAAGAAGACAGAAAAATATATTGAACTTACTAATCTGTATGATTTAGCTATATGTTGGTATGAGTGAGGTGCCTTTTGAAAAAAGGATCTTAGGCCAAGGATCTATTTCATATGAGATGCATTCTAACTTGCTTAGTCAATTGTATTTATTTGTTAGTTTGTATGTTTTGTTTTTTACATTTTAAACTTGGTTGTCAAGTGATTCATATGTGTCCAGGCCAGCCTCTGCCTACATGTCAGTGCACCTGCTGTTGGGGAAGAGCATAGGCCAGCCACAGGATATTATTTTGAAGATGAGAGGAAAGAAGAATGATCAAGGAAGGATACAGGACTGACTATATATGCTGCTATTCAGTGACCTGATATGTCAGAGGCTCTGCTTGTTCTGAAAAGGATTGCTTATATGACTTTTTGGTAGAAGTGGTCATTTCCCTCTAGTGCATCTTCACCTCCTTCTTGAAACGACATATTCCAGTTTGCTTACTGTAGAGCAAACTGTTGCCATAGTTGTCTATCAAAGCCACATTCAGCAATCCAAAGAAAAGATACACTTTGACCAGTCAACCATGACCAGGGATTTTCCTGACCATGTTCACAAAGCTGTAAAACAAGCCTGTTCTATCTGGACAATAGTAGTAGTATTCCCTTCATCCCTCCACATTGGCGTTAAATGAAACTCATCCTTTGTGTCTTCCATTCAACACGTCTATCTTCCTTTGTGGTATATTCCACCAACAACATTTCAGTCCTCAATTTAGTATGTTGATTTGGGCCTACTGCACCGTTAGTACCTAATTGACCTTCTGTTCCATTTATGTTTAGCTGAAAGCCCTATCAAAGGAGACAAAAATAAAAAAAACATCAACTGTATCATGTACGTAATTTTCTTAACTCAGATTTCTCAATGAAGTCATATTTTCCTTAGATCAGTATTCCCTGTGTCCTACCATGCCCCTATATCATTTATGACTTCATCTTCTCTCCAAATCATCCATCATTCCCCCCACTCTCTGATTTGAACCTTCTATTGTACCTTGCATTTGGCAAATTTTCTTGTCTTTACATTTACCTTGTACTTTGCCAGGACTGCTCATCACCAAGACCTAGAAATTGTTCTTTCCTTTATTTGCTCTGTGTCTTTAGTGCCACCTTTTCAGAGTAGTCCCGGTGACCACTTGATGAAAATAAATTCCCGCCTATGCCACCTTCAACCTCTGCATCTGGTCTCTGCCTTTGGGTTCCCATCAGCCAGCAGTGGTTATGTCCATTGCATGGCCATCCTTTGACTGTTGTAAAATGGAAGATCCACCTTGCATCTCTGTTCTCGTTAGTTTGTCTTTATTTCTTGTAGCTTGAATCAGAAAGATCCATGAATAATACGAAGTTGAGAGTTAAGTGTCAGAACAGGGAGGGTTTCAAAGGGAAACCACACAACAGTGCATCTCTGTGTCCAGATCGCTGGGATGGAGAGCTAAAAGGAGCAAGTACTTTTAACCTCTAAGGTTAACTGTTTGGTTGTACCATGAACCAGCGTTATAGTCAATATAATAAAAATAACTTTTCCTCTTTTCCTTGTCTGTTCTTTGTGTGACTGTGTATTTCCTTCATCTGTTGTCTGAACAACATGACTGACTATGTCACAACCTTTCTGGCCTTTTCTTTACCCTTCTAAATGTCCAGGCTATTTCAGAGTTATGAAAGAAAATTTTATCTTACAAAATAGATCAGAGGCCTGATGGCACTCAGACAAAGGATACCAGACTACCAAGAAGAGACTTGATACCCTATGAGCATATACAGGGGGAGGAGGTCCCCTTCAATCATAGTCATAGGAGAGGGGAGTAGGGGGAAAGCGGGAGGGAGGGAGGAATGGGAGGATACAAAAGATGTGATAAGAATTGAGGTATAATATGAATAAATTAATAAAAATATATATATAATAGATTATACCCAGTGTCTATCAAATATTGCATGTACCATATTCTGTATGAATATGTGGTCTTAATTCCCACTATGGATTTGTGTTATCCAGACTTTCACATGAAGCTGGCCCTTGTTCCTGCTTTCCAAGGCAAGATTATGACATCACAGGCTCCATAAACTTAGCAAACTTGTATCTTCCCTGTACCAATATAAGGTACTTTGAACAGTGAAGAAACTGTGCCAAGGTCAAGGGTCCACACAGCCTCTTCCTCAAACTGAGGAAACACACATATGCTTCCTGTCCTAGTTAGTGTTCAATTGCTGTGAAGAAACACCATGACCATGACAATTCTTATTTTTTAATAAGCATTTAACTGGGGCTGGCTTACAGTTTCAGAGGTTTAATACATTCCTGTCATAGTTGAGAACATGGTGGCATGTAGGCAGACGAGTGTTGCTGGAGACGTAGCTGAGAGTTCTACATATAGACCAGCAGGCTGCAGAAAGAAAAAGTGAGCCTGGCTTAGGATCTTGAAATCTCATAGACCACCCTCAGTGACACAGTTCCTCTAACAAGTCCACACCTCCTAATCCTTTCAAATAATGCCACTCCCTGGTGACCAAGCATTCAAATCTATGAGCCTATCAGGGCCATTCTCATTCACACTTCCAGACAAGTTACTCAACTGAGGCAGTATGACTGACATTTTGAACAATCATTGCGTGTGTCAAATGAATTGTAGGAGGTGTAACAGTTTCTGGCCTCTGCCAACCAGATATCAGCAGCAACATCAACTCACAGCTAAAAATATTTTCAGACTTTGAGAACCATCCCTTAGAATGTGTTGGTGTGTTGATAGATGTACACTTACAAAGAGGAAGGGTCGTGGTGAATATTACTATACTACCTTCTACCTTTCCCATTGTTGGTCCTTTCTACCTTTGTTGGCTTATCCCTTCAGAAGTGTGCAGATCTTACAGTCATGTCTTTTTCCCTAATACATAATCTCCCAAGCCTTAAAGAAATCTTTTTTGGCATGTGTATTAGTCAAAGATTTTCTAGGGGAATAGAATGATAGAATGAATCTCTCTCTCTCTCTCTCTCTCTCTCTCTCTCTCTCTCTCTCTCTCTCTCTCTCTCTCTCTCTCCATATATATATATGTGTGAATATGAATATATATTCACTAGTATGGCTCTTACAGGCTGTGATCTGGCTAGTCCAATAATGACTATCTCCTAATAGAAAGGCAAAGATTCTTGTAATTATTCAGTCCTTGACATTGGGTGTTACAGCTGGTCAATATTGGAATCCTGTAGAAGTAGGTTCTAAGAGTAGCAAAGGAAATAGATGAACTTCTCATTAAGAGTGAGAGAAAGCAAGCTAAGAGCAAAAACTTCCTTCTTCCGTGTCCTTTTATGTGTGCTGCCACCAGAAGGCATGGCCCAGATTGGAGTGGTTTTCCAGATCTCAAATGATACAGATTTAGGATGGTTCTTCCCAAATCAAATAATCAAATCAATAAAAATTCCTCACAGGAAGATACTATGCATGCTCCTGAGAGTGGAGTTTCCTTAGTTATACGCAACTGTGAACCCTGTGGACTACATTAATAATTGACCATTGGTGTTAGCAGTGACAAGAATATTGTAGGTCTAACCAATAGGTTTTCTGATCTTTTGTTTGGTTTCTTTCTTTCTTTTGTTCTTCCTATTTTGGATTTAAGGCCCAGTCCAGAAAACAGAGCTCATGACTGGTACTGTTAACTGGGACAAGAATCTGTGCCTGGATCCATTTTAGGACAGTAAAATTACTGAATAAATTAACTGCATGAATGAATAAACAAACACTCCTCAAAAATCTCCCTCAGTAACTATTCAGCGCACTGGTAAAACACTTTGGAGTCCTGTGCTGACTCTGGTTTAGATTCTGTTTTGGTATCAGTTGCATCCTACTTCTGTGTCAGATGTCAGATTAACCTGTCTCCCACAACTGTCTTCACTTTTGCATAAATTCGCCTTTGTTATCATCTAGGCTAGGCCTTCTCCATTTAGACCTTTCCTTAGCTTGGTTCCCAAGAAGTGTTCACACTTTTTCTATAATTAAAAATAAGGACAAGAGTAAGTTTTGAAACCACAAAAAAAATTAAGGCTAGGCCATTACAGATGCAGACCTTGGTGTATGAAGTGCTAGAGATAAAACTTGTAATGCATGACTTCAGGCAATAACATTAGGCCAGTTTCCATTTAAATTGAAAGAATAATGAAGGAAGGTTTGAAACTCAGTTAATCTTATTTCATGGGAAGGAAAAAGTAATTGAAGTTGACACAGAAGACCAAAATGGTTAAGTGTTGAAGACTCTTAATCTTGAAGTTGACACGATGAACCTGTTTAGGTTTTAAGTTCACTGCAGACAGAAACAAGTTGAAAAGCAGAGAGGAGAAAAATCCGAGAACACAGTCTCATGCAGTGCTTGGCCAACAGGAGAGCAGGCTTCTGTCCACAGGGCTGCTGGGAAGGAGACACATTGTAGGGATTTGTCTCAGTTGGGTTAAAGGTCAGGAACAACCTTTTTATGTGTAAGAATTTTAATGCATGCAAAATAGACAAACAATAGTGCTCTGTAGTGAATAAAATGTTAATTTTGAAGATATTTGGGTTCCACTGTTCGAAATTCTCCAAGATGTCCTCTGATTCTTGAGCAGAACTTCTGAAGAACAGAAAACCTTTAAAAGAAAAATGCATTTCTTAAAATTGGGGTGAAGACTGACATTTTCTCTCTTTCTCAAAATACACTAATAGAATTCTCAACTGACTATTTACAAATTCATGTTAACATATAGGCAAGCATATTTAAAACTTTAAATGTATTTAGCAGTAAACAGTTGATAATAATTTAAAATATTATGTACAGCTTGAATTTGTTTTTCATGATTCTTTGGTCACTTGTCTTGTTGCTGGGACTAGTACCATGAAACACCAAAATCAACCAACCAAAAGACATAAGAAGGCTTTCTTTTGACTCATAACTCCAGAGTACAGTTCACTATGGTAGCGAAGTCTTGACAGCAGGGGCTTGAGGCAGCTGGTCACACTGCATCTGTAGTAAGGAAACAGGAGGGAATTGCTTTCTCTTCTTTATGCAGTGTGTGACTGCAGCCCATGAAATGCTCCCATCCTCACTGACATGCACAGTTGTTTTTCTCCAAGGCAATTCTAGGTCTGTAAAGCTGTCAATCAATATGAACCATGGCACACTGGTTGAAGATACTGTGTGGAGAGAAATGAGAAGATAATGAAGATTATGCATTGGCACCCTCTGTGGGCAGGGGTATATAAATACACGATTAAGTGAATGTTAAGTTATAGGGTCATTTTTTTACAATCACTATTTTATAGATTAACAAATACAAACTTCCATCACATGGTAAAATCTATTATTACAGATAACGAACATTGATTTATATGAGCCAAATGGCAGACTTAACACAACTTCACATTTTAACAGAAGTGGTAAAAAGTTTGAGTTATTAAAAATTCATAAAGGTTAACATTTTAGATGTAAAAAGAGCAAGGCACCAATCGATTTAATGGGAGATAAAGGGTAAAGCATGCAATGCTTAGACTTTAAAAATCCAATTATTCCTATTAGTCTGCACACATTAGGCAGTCATATTTTAGTGCCATCCCATGTCTCATTTGTCTTGCTTTCTTTTATCAAACCTCCTGCATATATTTTAATTGACTTGGGGGAAGAGCAAAGAGAAAGCGAAAAAGAAATTGTGGGACAAGAGGAGGGGCTCTGTGTATTATAAGCACAGAATGACTTCCTCTGACTGTGTAGCTTGCACTATACTGTGGTGCTCCAAAAGCCAGGTCCTTCCCCTCGTAGGACCAGTTTCAAATAGTCTCTGATAGCTCTGAATGTGTGTTATGAGCATTGGTGTGGCCACTTGTAAGGATACTTAATAAACCGAGTGGTGGTGGGCTTGCAAAAACTCACACGGGCTTACATGCTTCCCCTGTGATAAAAAGCAGGCTACACTTCTGTTGGTTCCTGTTTCACAGCTGTGTGATGTCTACAACTCTCCGTGATTTTATTTAGCAATGGGACTGGTGAGATGGAGTGAGAAAGCCATGCGATTGAAGGAAGAGACAATGCCTGGGCGTACCTAGATGTCTGCCATCTTGATTAGCTGGGAGGGACTCACGGTACTTCTGTGAGGACTTCTGAAGTGTGTTGGAGGCTGCTTCCGGGGCCAGTGGCTCCCAGACTTCTCAGTCTCAAAACTTTATATGCTTTAAAATTTGTTGTCTAGCCCTCAAGACCCTTTGTTTCTTGGCATTATATGTTTCAATACAGTAATTTAAATGAAACTGTGTACAACCGAAAGTATAGTGAGGGCAGTTCATCCTAGCATACGTATTTTTGTGAAAGTCCATATTTAAAACACACAAGAAAAATGTGTTTTGCATTTTTTCAAAGCTCTCTCTTGTGTAGGATGATAAATCTAGAGTTTCAGATCTGCTGTCATAGCCAATCCTTGGTGATAAATTATCCAGATGGAGTCATGGCAGTGGAGAAGAGTGCAGCTACTTGAGGCTATTGGCTTCGTATCAACCTGAGGGAGATTTGACAGGAGTGCTAGGAAATGTTCACCCACCTTGTGCCTTCAAGCTGTCTTTAATCTGGCTCTCTGTCACTGGCCTGCTATACCCACCTCAGCCTGCTGCCGCCACTGAGATCAAAACCCCAGCCTGCATTTATCTGACAAAAGAAAGGAGCAGAGCTCTGAGCAGAACGAGACTTTCATACTGTGGGAGGGTTGTTCTAGCACATGCTGGGGGGTAACATGCTTTGATTTGTTATCAAACGCTACAGCTTTGTGAGATATGCAGACGCGGCATCCTCCGTTTCTAAAGCAACCATGAACACAAGCGTGTGGAGTCATTCGTAATTTTGTTGCAAGCTTAGTGTGGAAACGGCTTCCAGAATAGAGTGTGTGGTACATGCTTCGTTGATAGGTGGGTTTATGCTCTGTACGATCTCAGCTATCTCCCCCACAATGCAATTCACCATTGGCCACTCTTCATGCATGAGCTTCTCTGAGGACAGCTAAGCATCATCACTGCAAGTCTTAGGAGTGCAGGTGGTGAGAAATAGGCTTGAAAAATTAAAATTTTAACTACTAATCTTAATATGGAAAATGTAAATGAAGCTATAGTGTTTGTTAAAAATGGCTCCCTTTTATTTTGGTTTAATATTTATGAAATAATTAGCAACCCAAAGACATCACTTAAATTTAAATTTCACTGCATTTTATTAGGGTAATTAAATGTAATTGTGATATTCATGAATCGGGACATTTGGAAATGTCAAGAGTTTCATATATTAAACCAATATTTAAATCAGAGTAGTCTGAGGTGTTTTTATTTAATTTTAGCTTGTAATGTACTCAGAAGTTGAACAGTATTGTTAGTTATATATTTATTAAAAAACAGAAATTAAAGCAGCAACAAATGGCCAAATAGGGATTAATTTTTTATTTGTCTGAAAAACTGTTATATTGTCTATCACAATATGATCCATGAAAGCCTGCCTTCCTGCTATTTATAGAATGCCAGGCAAATTGGTTAATTTCATAATTTCTGACAACTGTTGATTCAAAAGGGGGGGGGTCACTTACTGGTTGCCTTGTATGTGTCTGTGGCTTATTAGTCTTCAGGGACAGGGCCTGGAAAAGAACAATTGGATTCTATGGTATACTTTATTCTTTATAAGTCACCAAATCCTTAGAAAATAGTCCTTCCTGTTGCCACTCTGCCTAATGGTCGTGGTGACTCACGTGAGTTGATCACATGGAGATGATTAATGAAACAGATCACTGTGTGCTGCAAGCTCCTAGGCATTCATTTCCATCTGGGAAGCAGAGCCAGCTGTTCCCGTGGTTGCTGTTAGCTAGCACGGGAAGCTTGCTGTTAAGCTCAGACATGTGCAAAGAGAGGTCAGCAAAACCCATTGGCTAGTTCCCTTTCAAAAATATGTCATAATTATTTCTCTAACTTATGTGTTATCTCTGATCGTTTAATTTATAAGATCATCTTATCCATAGAGATGAAAACACTAAATACAAAACATTAACTTTGATAGATTACAAGGTATATACTAACTATGAGAAAGCTTTCAAACTCTTATAAAGCATGGATCCTCGCTATCAATAGTCTCTTCTGTCACTTGCTGACAACTTTTACCTAGAAAACCAGCCTGCTCACAGCGACGTACAAACTTATGTCTGCAGATTCTGGGTGTGTATCAAAGACAATGAGGGGACTGTCTGCGTTGGAAGCAGTGTTCAGCTAATTTAATTTCATCTAAGCTTGCTAATATTCATCCAATAAGATTCTCCACAATCTTGCCAAGGCCGCATTTGTCTATTTCTTCTGTGTTCCAGTAACAATTTGTAAGTTGTATGTGCGTGTGTGTGTGTGTGTGTGTGTGTGTGTGTGTGTATGTGTGTGTGTGTGTGTGTTTGTGTGTGTGTGTTGCTGAAAAATCAACTCCCAGGGTCTCTTGCATGCTAGGCAGTTGCTTTAGCACTAGGCCACATCCCGAGCCTTAGTGCACTTAAAATTTGCTGAAAGGAGATTGCAAACTGCATGGAACCATGGCTTTGTTTCTTTCTCTAGCACTCAGTACCAGGAAAACAAAAAACTCCAAGTGAATAAATCTGCAAGTGGCTTTCTAAATTAAAAGCATAACCAAACTGCCTACCATGGAGAATATTTCATGTGGCAGGTGGAGGACATGTTTAATTTTCTATCCTTTATCTTTTGGAACATTCCCTATGGAATTCTCCTTCTATATTGTTGAAAAGAAAGAATGAGGGTACCACTCTCAGCTGGGGAGCATGTGTGTTCTAGAACATTAGCTTTTTCTTCTTTTAAAATATTATACATACCAAAGTTTTTATGGTTTGGAAACCAACCCCCAAGGCACATATCTGATAAGGTAGGAACTAACAAAATTCATTAAGTATAAAACTTTGTTCCCATAAATAGATTGGTGTCGAATTGTAAGATAGTTACTAGAATAATGGAGTTGTTGCAGAAGCAATTCCAGCCCATCTGTCTGTCACCCTCGTTTGCACCCTCTTTTACCTGGGGACCATGCAACAAGAGGCCCAGCGCTGTCTAACAGCTGCCTATGTGACTTCTGAGTTTCCAGAAGTGTGAGAAATATAGCTATCTTTTTATGTCTTCAATACTAAGTTATAGTAGAACCAATAGACCAAGATAGACTAAGATACCATATACTTTCCAACCCAGACAAAGAAATTGTATTATATATTATTCATAGATAAAACAAATGTGTTTCTTTTGTGGGGGAGGAGTTCGAGACAGCGTTTCTCTGTGTAACATGGACTTTCTTTGTAAACCAGACTGGCCTTGAACTCACAGTGATCTGCCTGCCCCTGCTTCCCTGAGTTCTGGATTTACAGGTGTGTGCCACGGTGCCCAGCTGTATATGTGTTTCTTTACTTTGCTTTAGGTAATTCCAGTCAGGAGTAAGGTTGGCTCAGCAGTGTGTCCATACTGATCACGGGTGGAGGTGTGTGTGGAACTGTTCTTATCGCCTCTTCTCCTCCAGTGTCTCCAGCTCTCAGTCCTAGGCCTGCTCATTTCTTCCACTCACAGTGCTGCACGTGTTCTATAACAAGCAGTATTTTCAGATGCAGTTTTACACAATGACCATCATTATAATATCTCTTCTGTGACTTTCAATCCTGGGGGTCCCCGTCCCCAGTTCTCTTTCTCATGCTTGTTATGTGATGATCTTTCTCATACGACAAAGATATACTACATTCAGAAACATTAACTGATCAAAGGACCTTGGCATTTGAGTTATGGCACTGTACACCCAAGATATTAGGGATGTTTTTCTTTGTCTGTTTTAAACGTTATTTCAAAAGGAAAATGGCTTGAAATGAAGTATTTTTAATGTGTTTCTTCAGGACTTTGTCGGTTTTCGTTCTTCATTTTTCTGGAATGTTGGATTGGTTTTCGTGAGTAGAGGATCACAATTCTTCATTTTTATAATGAAAGCTAAATTACAAAACAGACAACAATGCTTAACAAATCCTTGAGAATTATTAAAGATTTAGCAAAGTAAAAAGAGCTTAGAAATATCTGAGAAATCTTTTAAATAAGAGTATACTTGTGATATCTGTGCTCATTTGAAAATAATAAAGAATGTGTGCTGTGTGCTATCTCTCATAGAAAATAGCTAGGATAGGCTATGGTAATCTGAGTTCAATCTCTGATCACAGTGGTGTCATTTACCTGTGCACCTAACACTACACACACACACACACACACACACACACACACACACACACACACACACACACACCAAAGAAATGTATCTAAAGATTCAAAGAAAATAGTTGTGGTTGTCCAACAAGTAAAGCACTGAAACATGTGGAAAAAGTTAGTTTGCTGACTGATCTTTGGTGCAGTGAGTGAGGTATACCCAACAACCTCTTTTGAGCCAAGCATAATCTAGCTGCACAAATTCTTGTAACTCATTTTAATCTACCTATTACCTGCACATTTAATCCTAACAGTTAACCCCCCAATTTGTGCACACACAGGATCTAAGTCTAAGTAATATTTCTGTTTGGATTTTATGGTGTTGTTTACCAGAGGGAATACAATTTACTACTAATATGCATCTCACTAATGATATCCAAACCATCCATTTCTAGCCACGTTCTGTACTTAAACCAGCTATCTCCCATATTTTTTAGACCATAAGATGCACTTTCTCCCCAAAAGTGTGAGGGGATTAAAGTGTGCCTTCTGGTCCAATTGCTGTTCTGGCTGTTTTTCTTGGTTTACTGCTCTAAAAACTGAGTGTGTCTTATAGTCAGGTGCATCTTATAGTACAAAAAATATGGTAATGAAATTTCAGGCATCGACCCTCGGACTATCTATCCGGGAAATCTACTCACTGTTGGTTAGAGTTACCAGGATCTACCATAAAGTCACTACTAGATATAGCTCATACAGATTAAATATCAATCTTTGCAGGTAGGAGTTTGGAGTATTATTTTTAAAACTCTAGATAATTCTAAAATACAACCAAAGAGGAATGCCATTTACTTGGACAAAATGGATATTTCACATTGTACTATCAAATTTTTAGTCATTTTTTGAGAATGGTTCCTTGAACAAAATAAAAAAAGAATAAATATATAAGAATGTAAATAAATAAGGCATTCATTGAGCATTGACCGTTAATGTCGAATGTTTTCGCCTTTGAACTGTTCAGTATGAAAATGTTTGGTAATCACAAACTCCTTTTTGTCACTTGGATCTTCCTGAGGGATGGCATCTCACTGGGAAGTAATGTGTGTTCTTTCTTGATTCAAAATGCTGGGAGCTTTTGAGAAGGGCTTAGTGCATATAGGTTGCTAGAAAGCACTAGGATTAAGACATTGAATTGTAATAATAATGTTCTGTCATAATAATGAATACTATGTTATGAGAAATTCATTTTAGAAGAAGAATACTTTTCTATTGAAAAGTTTCGGGAGTATTTTATTTTCCTAAGTTCACTTCTTCAGTTAGTTTGTAGTATAAAAGAGAACAAAACCTATAATAGTGAACATGGAAGGAGGACATTCTTTAAAAAATACCATGAATCTGGCCTTTTGCTTGAGAACAATAAAATGCCTGGCCTCAGGTGAAGCTGTTCACTGGTAGGATGTAAAGCAGTGAGAATGGTTCTGAAGCTCGACTCTAAAGTGGGCTAGATCAAGCACTCCCTCCCACCAAAAGACGTTTCCAACATAATAAAATATGTGTTCCTAAGGATATTTTTTAAAGGACTTAAGTTAGTCACTTATTCTAATACTATACCAGAAATATAACAATGAGGAAGAGGTGGTTCCTTGTCTGAAATGGCATACCATGTTGTAGTTAACACAGACCTATATGTGAAAATCCCAGTATTCGAAAAGCCTGGCAAAACAAAATAGGGCCTCTTTTGTCTCCATGACATTGACCAAGGGCTTTAAAAGGGAAACAAACTGGACATGGATTTCCTAGGATGACAAGCCCCCCACCAGGAGGGAATGAGTAAAGGCAGTCAACATTTGCAGCACCCTGCAAGCTAGGTAAGCTTTTTAATCTGGCCTGGACCCAGAGCATATCTACAGAGACCAGCTCTTAGGAGGGCTGCAGACGCTTGGTCAGAAGCTATGAAGAACCCTGAATGGCAACCTGGGGTTGTTGCTCTTAAATTACCAATACAGCCTAATAATGTTTATTATCAGGCCGATAATTAGTATTATGGCAATATAACCTGTTAGCAACCAATCAAGACGTAGACACCTGTTATATTTTAAAATAGCCTTAGTTAACCTGGGATAGGGCAGAAATTAATTTCCTAAACCACTTTCCATAGTGGTCTCCTTATGGAGATGGCTTCAAATGTGGCAAACAAGCCACTGGGCAAAAATGTCCTTTTATCTGCCACAGGCAAAATTCTGCCTAAAATGGGCAAAACCCACTAGCAGGCAGGGTTGATGGCGAGAACTGCCAAGACAGGGTAAACAAGTCCTCAATACTTCCTGCCTCACAAAAATGTCTGTCAGATATACTGGCCCAGAAGGCTGAAGAGGATGCTGCAACATTAGAGAGAGTTTTAGGGTAACTGTTCAGGCAGCAAACTGTCTCTGTCATTTTTTTCATTTTAGAAGCTGCTAACCTGCACTACCTGTTTACTCAGGCAGTTATATTTATTCCGTCTCAAGTCTCTGATGGGGTTGAAGACCAGATAGTTTTAAAGCAAACTTAGTTGTTTAGGAGTTAAGAAGATACTTCTTGGTCTAGATAGATATCTTAGGTTGATAGATATAAGCTTTAATAGATATTGATTTAGGCTCAAAACTTTAGACTCACCAAGATAGAATAGATAATATATCTTCAAGGTAGCCAAATACCGTTTGATTAGACATTATGTGAGTCTTACTTATTGGTTTTTATAATTTTTCTTAATTGTTCTTACTGTATATAAAAAGTGGCCTTTTTATTTAGACAGAAAAGGAGAGTTGTTGGAGGTTTGTCTGATGTATTTTGATTTAGTGTTTGTTGTCTCTGACCCACCTTGCCTAGGAACCTAATCTATTTGACCAATAAAAGACCATCACCTTGGGCAGGGCAAATGAGATAGGTGTGGCTAAGGTTCCTGGGCTGGGGAGGCAGAGAGAATTTTGGGAGGAGACGAAGACCAGAGGAGAGGAGAAGGTTATGCCATCGTGAGTTAAATGGGGAGGAAGCATGTGGCCGGTGTGGATGGAGACTTGGCCCAGATGATGATAATTAACAAGTATTTGGGATTGCGGATGGGAGGTAGCTTGATAGAAATTATTAGAAACAGATGGCATGGGGTTGGGATGGGTATCCCATACATGCCCCACTGTGGGAAGTGGTAACCCTGCCCCAGGTTAACTAAGGCTATTTTAAAATATAACAGGTATCTGTGTCGTGACTGATTGCTAGAAGGTTTTGCTGCCGTAATAATAATTACCAGCCTGATGATAAACATTGTTGGGCCGTAAGGGTAATTTAACACCAACATGGGATTTCTGTGTTTTTCAAATGCCCACTGTAATCCCGAGTTTCTTAACCTTCTTGATTTTTTGATTACCTTTCTTAGCCTAATATCAAGAAGACTACCCAATACTATAATATTTCTCTCATATTGATTAATTTACCAAGTAATGAAAATGTTTCACAATGATTTGGTTTCTTTAAAATAAAACAAATGTCTATAGAGTATTCTTATAATATTAGTGTTGCTTACTTCTATTAAGACTAAGCCTTCTTGATTAAGGATTATGATATCATCTTATATGCACTTGCCATAATTTTGGCAGTAGCATAACAAAGAAATAATTTTAATATAAAAATTTCCGAAAAGGTTTTCTTATTTTCCCAACTAGTAAATAATATGTATTTCACCTGAAGAATAAAACCTCAAGACTTACTTCACAAGGAAGAATTTCGAATCTATAGACTTTCTGAAGAAAAAGGACCCTACTTGTCATCTGAACACTGAAATTAGTTTATCTTCTGGATAAGAAGAATGTTTTTGTGCTGATGTTTTTTTTCATAACCCCAGGAATGTCTAAACTTTCTAGATGGAGTAGTTTTTTTTAAGTAAATAAAACAACTTGCTGAAATTAAGCAAATGAGTATTTCAAGACATACTCAATTAAATCAGCAGGAAGTATGTAACGTGAGTGAAGCAATGCTTGAGGATTACCCCATGAGACGGTGACGCGCAGTGGAGCCAAGCCTGACCTTCTGGTGATGGGGTTGTCATACGTGGATAGGTTTGACTCAAGTGATAGCCCAGTAACTAGCACACGGTGTGCCAGATGGCATTGCCTGCGTCTAATGTCATTTGAGGTAGGGATTACTGGTGAAAGAAGGAATTTTATCATTCTGTATAAAATGGTTAGTGGAGGTCACTCTCACTAATGACGTGATATTTAATCCATGTCAAAGCATTTCCTCAGTGTTCAAGGGAAATCATGGAATTTCAGTGTCACCAGAGGGCAATGAGCCTATATTTAAGTGACAATTAAAAATTACACTCTTAGATTTTTTTTCCCCAGAAGTAGCTTTCTGGTAAATTCAGGGAAACTACATTCAAGCTCAAACATTCAAGCTCAATAGAACTATCAAATTATTGTAACACATAGTACCATAACACAAAGTATGAAGCAAATGTGGGCATGCACGATGAAGGGACAGATAGGAGACAATCAAGGCTCCCTTTATAGTTGCTAAGTGCCAATGATCTGTGTGTGTGTGTGTGTGTGTGTGTGTGTGTGCACTCATTTCACTTATATGATTTTTTGTTTGCAGAACCAATTTAGGGATAGTTATAAGGACTTAGTCCATTCTAATTATTTCAACTGTGTTGTTGAAATCAAATTCACCAAAGGCACCACTATGTTGAAAATCAGAACCAATTAGAGCCCATATATAGTCTTGACCTCGCCTACTTTTTTGTCCCCACCTGGGTAGTTTGCCTGAATTTACCAGTCTGGCTACTTCTGGAAAAAATCCAAGAGCATGACTTTCAATCATCACTTAAATATAGGTTAGAGACTGCATGGAAAAAAAGATTTGATTTGCAAATCATTATGTAATTCACACTTCAAACTGATCAGCCTTAACATGAAACATTTATTACTTCTCACATGTCTCTCGGGTTCTTGGCTGGGTCTCCTCACTTATCTACAGCTAGCTGCTGGGTCAGCAGAGTCGGGCTGGACTAGAATAGTCTTAGGTAGTGTAGCTCAACAGCCCTGCCCCCTCAGTCTCTCATCTCATGGTAGGTGAGGCTAGAGAGGTTCCCAAGCTGAAAACAGAAATCAAAAAGAACAAGTCAGAAATGCCCATTCATTATTTAGAGCCTCTATTTAGATGAAGTCTAAAAATATTCTATTTGCCACATCAAGTCACATACTCAGGCACAGTCAGAGTGGAGAAAGAGATCCTGGTCACTTAGGGGAAAACAATCTCAGTGATGGTTAAAAGGCAGATATTCTCAGGCATTATAGCCAACATTTTTTTCTTTCTTTTTTTAAAGTTCCCTGCATCCATTTGGTTCTGCCCATAAGTGCATGGGTGGGTCATCTCCTTGGCAACCAGAAGCTTACCAGTAGCCAACCACCGAAGGAAAATGACCCTCCCTCAGTGGCCAGTCACAGCCAAGGGCTACCATTTCTTTTCCAACTAATACGCATCTTTAGTTTATGCCTAACTCTACCCAACCTATTATTCAGCAATGTGCTATAGCTGTCCAGAACAGCAGATTATCTCAAGGCTCTTTTCAATGCTAGCAAATACTCCCTGTTAACCCTATACTGGAAAACACACTGATAATATTATCTTTATGATTCATTATTACATTATAATAATACAATAGTCATAATATTATAATGTATATTATGTTATCATAATTTAATATAATATAATATTTTCAGCACTTAGGTGAAAAATAAAAATTACACATCATAAAACATGAGGTATAATTAACATAAGGTCTGTAAATATAAACATTTGATATGCAAGCCTGATGATTCAAGCTCTAGTCTCTGAGCCCATGAAAAGATGAGAGGAAAATATCAACTCCACAAAATTTCCCCTCAACTCTAGAAGCACAGCATAGCATACCATACAGGGCACACACTACACACACACACACACACACACACACACACACACACACACACATGAAACAAACAAAATCATGAGGCTCAAAATTTGTCCAGATAGTAGCTCAGTCTAAGGAAATAGTTTTAGAAGTTTTCTTCTGGAACTAATTCCCTGGATCTTAAAATGTGCTTGTTATTTCTGTGTCCAAATGTTAGTCGTTACAGATTTGAAACATTGATTCTTTGCATTCTGGTATCCTACACATTTAAATGTGTTATTCATGGGAGATAATAGCTACATTGACAAAAAAATAAAACAATATGTACTAAGGGTGATTAGGGTTGTCTGTGTGTGTGTGTGTGTGTGTGTGTGTGTGTGTGTGTGTGTGTGTGTGTGTGTACATGTGTGTATTTAAGAGAGAGAGAAAATAAAGTTGGGTGGGTACAGAGTGGGAAGGATCTGGGAGAAGTTGGAGCAGGAGAAAATAAGATCAAATGTACCATATGAATAAAAATTTAAACTAGCACACATACAACAACAAAGGAAAAACAAAAATCAAATCATAACAAAACAAAAAGAAAAACACTAAGGACACCTCAAAGCCTTAACAATGTATTGGTCTCAAAGACCAGAACACGAGTATAATATAGTGTTTTGATCAAATACTTTTCCAAGATAAGCTTTTTCGGTGTAGCCCTGGCTGCCCTGGAATTTATTTTGTAAACCAAGCTGGGCCCCGCTGGGATTAAAGTCATTTCCCCACCACCACCCAAACACTAAGGTCTTTGTTAACTAATGGATTTCATAGGAACAGCACATGTTTATGTCATAAAACTCATTCTTTTTTAAAGTTATTCAATGAATCTGTGGTCAAATAAGAGTGGTTATGGAAGCTGCAGAAATTCTACTCTGTTTGCTGACTACAAACCTTTATTTCAGTAAATTACCACCTCAAAGTTGTTCAAATTAACTGCTTAAATTCAATTTTAGGACAGTTTCAACATTTTCTGCCAAATATACCAAAAACACATCACAGGAAAAGATAGCAATAAATAAGTAGCCAAAAGATACTAACTATCCATTTTATTATTCATAATACTATGTATATATTGTTTCCCATCATTCTTTCTTCAACATCTCTGCCAGGTGGGACTGTAATCTTAAAGACTTAACATGCCGACCTTGTATAGTATGCTCCTGGTAGGCCATGGTCCCTTTGTTCCCCATCATTAACTTATTACTGGCTGCACCTACAGTGCTTGCTCTTGTAGTATTTCTCTCTCTTTGTTATGCCAAAAATGAAGGCTATTTTGAGAATCCCACCTTCACATTGGACTGCCAAGATTACATGTTATTTAGAAAATATTTTCTTTCAGATACTACCTATATATATTTGTGTGTGTGTATACACACATATGTATATATGTATATGTATATACACACATATATATGTGTATATATATGTATACACACACACACACACACACACACACATATATATATGTTCACAATTTTCTCCCCCATTAGTTTATTTCATTGAGAGGAGAAACTGAGGACAAGAACTTTGTAAGTAAAAGAAGTCTAGAAAACAATCTCACTTGAAGACTTGGCTTGAAATGCCCTTTCTTTCTATAAGTCTCTTACTGAGAGTCTGTACTCTATTTGTAAATATAAAAGTGACTCTTGAGACAGATGGTTATTTACTGTGTTTTCTCTATTATGCAGGATAAATTATTAACAAGAAAATAATTGAATATTGAATATGCCCTGGCAAAGAAATAATCTTTCACCAAGTCTGTCACATACTATGTTGTAAGTGTGCATTCCAATTAGTAGAGTGGGCCAAGTAGATTAATGTATGAAATTATTTAAATTCATGATCCAAGCCTGCTTTTCTTAAGAACTTAGTACCATTGTGAGTCAATTATTATTTAAGCTTGTTAACTTTGAATTTCAACTGTATTTTATGAACCACGGATTTAAATCATAATTCAATTATGCATACCACTGAAAAATTTCTCAAACATTTTCATTTTAAAAATGTTGATAGTATTATATCACAGCTGATCAAGTTATTTGTCATTTTGACATATTGAAATGTAAGGCTGAGAAATAATTTACCTACTACTGAAGACTGGATGGAACAGAGCTCCAAAAGCAGCCTAGCTAAGCTGTTGAATATCACTGGATTACAAGAACAAACAAAACTCTTTAAGCACCTTGTAACTGCAGTGCCCTCCAGCAGTAGCTCCCAAAGTGTGGCACCTGACTGGCAGTAACGACAGTACCTGGGAACTGACAAGAAAAACAACCTGCTTTCATCCTGTCCTCAGAGCGGATGAAACCCCTTTCTAAGTCACAGTTACCTGTTAGCTCCAACTCTTGGGAATCTGACCCTCTATTTTTATCCTCTATGGGTACCTGCACATACAGGATTCCCATGTATACAGTCAGGCACTCATGCATGCACGCGCGCGCGCGCGCGCGCACACACACACACACACACACACACACACACACACACACAGGAAATAGAATTTTGAGAAGATAAAAATGGAATTCTTCAAAAACTTCAAACCCAACTTTACAGCACACCCAGTAAAATTAGTAGTTCATACATTAGAAAAACTCCATAATGCATAAACGTTGCAATGAGCACAGGCAACAGGTTTCTTCTGGTTCTGAGTTGGAGAGGAGAGGCACATGCTCACAGAGCACTTCTGGAACATGTAATGACTAGTCATACAGCAAGGAGAGCCTTTTAACAAGGAAAGATCTTAATCTAAAAGCGTAGCTATGGACTTGAGTAAGAACAAGCATGGGTCCTTGTGTCTTGACTTGGTTATCTAAAGAAAGGTACAGGGCTTGTTGCACATCAATGAAATCTTTGAAATCCAGAACCAAAAAAAAAAAAAAAAAATTTCAAATTGAGTTCTTGTATGAGGATGTAACCATTTAAATATTTTAGAGCGTAGATATCAAGCACATGTTTTTCTTTCACACACTCTAATTGAGAAGACTGAAAACAAAACTGATACTCTAGTAAATGTTTTATTTTTGAGGGAACCAGAGGCAAAAGATGCCTTTGTGCAACTAGACAATATGAATTTTGCATATTCAACCTCATACTGAGCTTTCTCTTACCTTCTACCTTTATTATATGGGAAGCTAAAAGTAGACAAACACCCATTATATTATCAGAGTGAGTGAAGAAAAATATTGTTAAATCAGAATAATTTTTGTTCAAATTATTCCATAATAGTTCTTCCATGGCGATTATTAAGGTGTTTTGTGTATCAGGTTATATTGTTGTCATATGATTCTAAATAGTCTTTGTTACCTCCCTAGCCTCTACATTAACCAAACTGTGTAGTTGATAGACAAACAGGGCAGAGTAGGACAGATGTTCCTATCCCGTAGTTAACCTAAGATGCACCAACTTACAGAGAGCTTCTGAAAGATACATTAATTTCACTGCTGGCCAACATTGTCAAAGTGAGCTGCCATTCTGACTCTGCCAAAAAATTTTTGCAACAAGGTGAGAGGAAAACAAATGTGTTGTCAGTTTGATACTAAATATTTATAATATTAAATTTTTAAGCACGAGAAACAACAGTGAATCTCATGAAGAAATAAGATAGTTTAGAATCAGTTCATAAATAATTACTTACAGAGTATCTTGTTCTTAGAGCTTGTTCTCAGTAGGCAATTAAAGCACACCTCTATATGCGTATCCTAATGCTGAAGGGTGGCATGCAGAGTCAAGAACTCTGCGGAAGACACCAACATTCTTATATTAGCTCCAAAAAGAGACAGGAATGTATAGGCCAATACTCATTGGCATCCAGCATTCCAGAGAATAATTTGCTATTTAGAAGATGACACATGGCATGGCAAGGTGATCAAAAGGAGGGAATGTAGAAATAGAAAGTGTGTCCAGCATCTTCCAGCCAAGGTTTTTTAAATCAAGTTTCAAAAACCAGATGAAGCAAACAGACTCAACCCATCTCTCCACTATCTTGGGTGTCAACAACATTGGTTGATTATGTTTTACCTGCTATACTTGACAATTGTCAGTGATGACTGTAATCCTCCCCAGTGTTATTTGTGACTGTGCTTAGATATGATTGGAGCCACCTGCCATGTTCCAGAACAGTGCTTATTGTGAGCAAGAGAGTTTAGGAATAGATCAGGGCTCCATATGAACACATTATTTACTGACAATAAAAATCGAATATATTTCAACCTGGGATAAAAATGTGGACAAGTCAATTCATAACAATGATACCACTTCATCAAATTAAATTTTTAAGAGACCATTTTAAATACAAAACAGTGTGTGATAACATGCTTTTAGATCAATTAAAGAATTTCCTTGCATATGGAGTCTTATCATTTGTTAGACTTCAGAATGAACTAAGAACACTTCTGGTTTGGAAAAGAGAAAAAAAATTTATCTAGTTAAAAAATGTGGTCAAGTACAAAATACATCCCCATAGGCTTCAGGATATTACATTTAAATATACATATTATAAGACAGTATACTATTTCATATTTATAATTATGGAATTCTATGCAAATAGGATTATTACTCTTATTTGTTGTTTCTTATATTTTCAATATATTTTATTTATTATTCATATGTGTGTAGGGTGTCAGGATGTGTGTGGCTGTGCATGTGTCAGTGTGTGAGTCAGAGACCCCCTGCATATAGTTGACAATAACAAAGCAAAACACAACAAAGCAAAACAAAACCAAGCAAAAAACCCAAGTATTAAAAGGAAGTTTCCAGGTTGAAGAGATGACTCAGCAGTTAAGAGCACTGGCTGCTCTTACAGAGGACACAGGTTTAACTACCAGCAACCACAGGGCAGTTCACATCTATCTGTGACTCCATTTCCAAGAATCAAGTGCCCATTCTGATCTATAAGGGCACAAAGCACATGTATGCCCAGACATACATGTAGCCAAAACACTCAAATACAAATAACAGTTTTAAAAATTGAAAAGAAAATATCCCAGGTGCTTCTGTCTACCAGTTTACTTCACTGAAGAATGTAGAATGCAGAAGAAGAGAGGTCATTTTGTTTTCACTGAAGTTTTATAGAGGGAGGTAGGATGGCACACTTGTCTGCATGTAAACACAGTGACCGGGGTCAATAGATTCCGGTGTCTCTTTTTCAGGAGACATATATTATATTTTGGGTTTGTTTCTGTCTGCCTGGCCAGGAACTTGCCAAGTAGGCAAGGCTGGCTGTCAAGAGACATCCCCTCCTCTGGGAACAGCTTGTCTCTGCCATCAAATCCAGCTTCTCAACATGGGTCCTGGGGATCGAACTCAGGTCCTCAGGATTGCACAGCAAGCACTCTACTGAATCATCTCTGCAACCCTAGATCAAGATTTTCTTAATAATAATTAAGTTCATTATTTTCTTCAGTGTCTTGCCCATGGACAAAATAATGAATTATAATGCAAAGCATTTATATATATTTTATCATAGGACTAATATTAATTTTCAACAATGTTAAAAAAATTGTTTCATTTACATCTTATAGCCATGGCAACAACAGAATATATACTGAAACCTATCATTACCTTCTACAACCACTAATACATTGGAAATTTTGTGCATTTTATTTTTTAAGCTTTAAGCTTGTTTTATGTAGTATGATTGATAGAATTAAGTGAGGTGGAAATGGATTTTTGTTCTTAGGAAGCGTATCCACATTAAATTCTCTCCGCTCTATTAATGGAATATGGAAGAGGTGGGAGTATTCTTATTTCATCTGCGACTTTGATAACTATGGCCTAGCCATCTGTCACACCATATTATTGTGTAAATAATTCCCATCAGGTGTCCCACTAACAAATTCAGATCAATTAGTGCTTGTAATTGAAACTCAGTAATAATTACAGCTACCACTACTGAGCGGTTGTCTCTTGGGTGCCGGGGAGTGATAGGTATATGTTAGGCTGTTCAAGTTGAACACAGTGGAAATCTAGGAGCATCGGTGTTTGTAAACATCAACAGTGCATGGGAGCTGCACGTGCATAGCTTCTGAGTATAGCGTTTTGACTTGGTGATATATGTTGGTCCAGTTTCTCTCATCATACTGCCAAGTAACGTCATAAATATACTCAGAGATTTTTTAGAAAAAATCACCAAGCTTGTGCATCCTCTGGATTCATATGATGCCCCTGAACACATCCTCAACCTCAAACTGCCTTTGGAATAAGAAATAATCATAAGGCTCATGGAAAGCCTGCAGATGGATAATTTATGGTTTTGGAGTCATAATTTCCCCATTTTATAGAACTCACGCTTCCCAGATGATCCATTCTTTCTGTATCTACAGCACGTACCCCCGACCTTTGAATTTCAGCAGAGCATAGCAGACCAGTGTTATTTTAAGGACGATGCTTTTTTGAAGAAGAGGTAGCAAGATTATGAATCCTTATGAGATCCACAAAAGTGTAGTTAAATGCATTTTTATTAATGTAGTCATGTTGCTATGGTCTAGGTTTAAGCTCTGTACTCATATTACGTAATGTTTCTAAAGACTATGAGAACAACATTACAAGGATTCGAGCATAGGATCTGTAGGTTCCCTGGAAAATTTTTTTATTTTTTTTTTATATTTAATATTTGGCATTTGTTAATTTCCAACCATAAAAGGAATAGGATCTTCATTCATGGATATCTGTTAATATTTTGTTTGTGAGTTAAGTAATACACATGTACAAATAAGAGCCCAAACCATGGAGAATGTCTTCTCCGGTGTGTCTGAGATATTTTGAGAATTATACTAGACTGGCTTTCAAGATGTTAGTAAATGTTTTAACATTCTTTTTTACATTTATGTCTTTCTTTTTCAGTTGGCCTTTTGATAATTCACATAAACTTTGATCATTTTTGCATTTGCATAGTGCTCCATTAGTTAGTATATCAAAAACTCCGTCATTATTTCCCACTAAGAGACACTGAAGTTACAATGTTTTAGTGAATATGTTATATATTCTATTTAGGTTAATAGTGAAACATTTCTTTAGGAATTATTATTTTATATTAACTATACAAGATACTACTAAGTTAATCATTAAAGATTTTTGACCAGCTTATTTCTCCACGGCTATATAGAAAATTTGCATTTTTCCCATTCATATGCACACAGTTGTAATTTCAGACTTTGTATATTTTTGGATTTTATGAAAGTGAAATTATACCACACTGTATTCTGATTGACAGATAATGTGATTGATAGATAATGTGGTCATATATCTCTTTAATTTCTATTGGGTCTGTGGATTTCCCTTTATGAATTAATGTGTTTTTCCTTTACTATTTTATTGTTCTATTTGTCTACATTTTTCTTTTTTTTCCTTTTTATGCTTTCCTTTTCCCTTTTTTCTCTTATATTATTTTTATTCATATGCATTTATATCATTACACATATATACAATAAACTACCTAGAGCAAGAAGAACCACAAAATAATCAGGAATTATGTAAATGTTATATTCATAGTGTTTTGGCTATTTGTATTTGGCAACCTTGAAGAAAACATCTTTCCCATCTTGGTGTATCTAAAATTCTGAAAGTAAATCAATATTTATCATATCTCATCTTTATCCACTTAAATCATCTATCTAGACCTAAAAACATCTTAACCCCTAAACAACTAAGCTTAATTGTAAAACTAAAATATCTGATCTTCAACCCCATCAGAGACTTGAGGAGGAATAAAATTATCTGAGTATACAGGAGGTGCAGGTTAGCAGCTTCAAAAATGAGAAGATGACAGCGACAATTTGCTGTCTGAACAGTCACCCAAAACTCTCTATAACTTTGGAGCATCTTCTTCAGCCATCTGTCCCAATGTATCTGACAGACATATTTGTGAGGCAGGAACTATTGAGGACTTGCTTACCCTGTCTTGGCAGAGTATAGCTGTTAACTCTGCCTGCATCCAAGCTTGCCAATTTTTAGGCAAAATTCTATCCATGGCAGAAATGAGGACATTTTGCCCAGTGACTAGAGTGCCACATTTGAAGCCATCTCCCTAAGGAGGTGCATTGATGCTCATCATCTTCTTTGAGGAAGACTGAGTGTTGCCAGGAGTTAACTTGTCTTATTGTCAAAGAATCTTTAAAATAATAAAAACATCTTTAAATGCATATGCTGTAAGTCTATGAGGTTTTTGAAGACCTTATCTAACATTTTACCTGTCTATAGAATCATATCTATCATATATGTATATATGTATTTGTGATAAAAATGGGCTAGTAATTTATATGACCATGATTCGATCAACTAACAATCAACTTGTATTAATTATCTTAAGCAGCCTGCAATAGCACTTTCAAAGTATATATATATATAGTATGTGAAGAATAATCTTTAATTTGAATTCTATTCCAATGTATCAAAGTTAAACTTATTTTGCATCAATATACAAAGTTCTATACCAGTGAATTAAAAATAACCTTGTGAGTAAAATTAAGGCCTTAAGTTGAGGAGTAGATTCAATAATCTGCTTTATGTCCTATCATCCCTACATATTTCTATATTCCCTTCTCTTTCTTTTCAAACACTATCTCCAAACCTAAGAATGAAAGATAAAGGAAAAAGAGACATCCATGAGTCCAACTTTATTTTCTTTCTGAATAAGACAAATAATAACTTATAACCAACTCCCAATGAGAATAAACCTCTATAGCCCAGGAAAGCAACCAAATACCTACCCAACCCCCTTAAAGGGAATGGAACATTTTTCTTTTTCTTTTTCTTTTTTCTTTTTTCTTTTCTTTTTTTTTTTTAAGGCTTCTTCTGGCTGATTTTGGATGAATAATACCTTTGTAGAGGTCCAAATAAAATTGGGGGAAATGTTTAAACAAGCTAAGAATAGCATTTGTAGTTCATTTTTCTAAATATTGAGAAATCCCAAGCTTAATTAAAATCCTATGTGAGACAGTCTGAATTGCTGAACCAATTAGGATTGGAATCTTCCTTTGAAGCTTTCCTGTTCTGATGAGGAACAGCAACTGAAGCATGGAGCATGAGGATGTAGGATGTCAGCGTCCAGCATGCTGAGAGGAGTGAATCCTTCCAGGTCTGATCCAGTGTCAGTGTTCAGTTTTTTTTTGTTCTGAAAACATATAATTTCTCGCAAACATTATACAGTCCTAAAATTATAAATATATGAGATAGACATGATGCACAGAACAATTAAGGCTAGTTCTCTGCTATTCATATGAACAGAAGAAAGACATCTGTATATCTTCATTCATGTCATATGAAGAATGGCATCCAATCCTAAGTTACAGGCTTTCTTTAACCAACAAGACACATTGACTATGAATAGACATTCATGTCTCAGCCTATCTCAGAACTATTCCCATGTAGTGGGTTTAACACTATAAGCTACCTGCTTGTTCTGCAGTTTGAATTATTCACATCCCGAGTGTAGCCCCCTCCCTCATCACCTCCCAATCCCCACTACCTCAGTCATGTCCTCTCCCTCCCTCCCCTTGTCCTTAGAAAGGGGAGTCTCCTCCCCTAACATCTGACCTCAGCCTAGAGTCTTCTTGAAAACTAGGAACTATAATTGTTCATTGCATGTACCCCTTCAAAACACAGTAATTACCTAGAAACAAATATTTTGTTGGCTCAACATTTGCCAATTAGTAAGTGAAATAAGGGTATGCATAATATAATTTTATTCTTAGGATTTGATTATTCTCTTTTAGAAATAGACTTACTCTGTTTAATTTTCCTTTACAAAAATTCATTTGGCATAAAAAATTAGATTTAAGGTATGCTTGTGAAAGAATGTGGTGAAGAGAAGATTAATATGACTTCCATCGGCCTCCGTATGTTCGGGTTGAAACCAGTAGTCACAGGATGTTGAATTCCATGTTTCCCATTCAGACACAGAGCTGTTCTCCTAACTCCACAAGCTTGTTGTAGATGTAGAATTAACACATTGCACCTAATTCAAAAGAACATTTAAATTATGAATAAGACATGCTACAGAACTTTATTTTAAATTAGGACCGTTAAAATATTTCATATATTATTAACAGCCTTAAATTGGCTTATTGTCTAATTTGTTTGTATTTTAGAATAAGACAATTTCCATGCAGGCAACAACCAAAATCTATTGCTGGCTACCTTTTTTTCATGTTTCCTTAGCTTTTTGTTTCCTGTGGCAGGACCATGAAATGTGAGTAGATGTGATAATGAGATGACAATAACTTCCCATCAGTTCAGACGGTCACTTTCTACCACGATTCATCTTACACGTCACAGTAGGCTGTGCTCCTCTAATCTTGTAGATCACTTCATGCAAATCTGTGTTTTAGTTAAAAACTATTTCTATGCCCAGGATCATTTAACTTATTATTTAATACCATTATAAGCAAACATATTCTGTTACCTTTTTGATAGTAAGGGTTGGAATTTGGAGGATCAGTGGATTCTACAGCAGCAGTGAGTGGCAAGTTCAAATGCTAAAACTATGTAATTGGATTGAAATCAGAAAAATAATTCAACATATGCTGAAATAATTTTCTCCAACTCGTGATCCTCCTGCCTCCGCGTCTGCCTCCTTCAGCAAACCATAATGGTGTGCATCACCACAAGTAAAGCCAAAGGTATTTTGTTAAATTAGCATTGTAGTTGATTGTAACAGGATCTGTTCATTGACACATTAATTAAACTAAACAATAAATAGCACATTAGGTGGTTAGGCACTACCTATCTGTCTCTTCCCACGAATTACTGATGCAATTTACTTATAAAACCTGGATACATTAGCCTAACAAACACTTTAAATGACTATGTTCCCTGATAGAAATACCCTTGTTTCCAAAAATATAAATATCTACAGCTAGCATCTTTTAGAAATAAGTTATGTTGTTGTTACAAAATTTTTATTCAGTCTCTGTTCATGCAAAGACATCTAATGTCTCCATTTAGAACTTTGTGGTCTTCACTGCAGACTAGAGTCATAGCTCTGCAAGAGCACTTCCCTAACTGCCCTCTGCTTGTGTAAGTTGTATTCAATCCAGAGACCCATTTATTCCTACCCATATCTAATTGTGCATCTTAGCAGTGTTAGCTATATTCTCATTATTATGACACAGGTTTTAAACTTTCCAGTCATCCAATACTGATATCCTACAGCAGTGGTTCTTAACCTTCCTAATGCTGTGGCCCTTTAATATAGTTCATCATGTTGTGGTGACCCCCAACCATAAGATTATTTTGTTGCTTCTTCACAACTGTAATTGTTACCATTATGAGTCATAATGTAAATATCTGAATGCAGAATATCTGATATATGACCCATGTCAGGGTTACAATTCACAGGCTGAGAACCACTGCTGTAGATTCGTTGAGAAATGGGTCACCATTTCCACAGCTTGATAAGATTTGGGTCGTTAGGAAAGGTCCCTCTGCAAACACACCGGTAAAAGGAGACTTTGTATTTACGTTACTTACATATTATTGAGGGGAGCATCTTAGATAATTCAGTTATTTCTATCACAGCTTAGTGCCCTTTGTACTCTGTCCTGCTAGAATGGCTTTCCACCATCATGGCAAGTTTAGAGTTCTCCATGAAGCTCAGAAAAGATCTTCAGGTTTGTTAATGTGTCAGGTTTTCATTTCTAATTTCCTTCATATTAACTCTACTGAAAGAAGTCCAAAATCACTATTTGTTCTTTTCTTACCTACAAGTTCTTTACAGGCAGAATCAGTGTCCTTTGCACTCATTTCTCAAACTCATCTCACCTCTGGCACATGGTAGATGGATAAGCCAGTGGAGCAAATGAATCAATAATTGGCTTTTATGTAGAACCCCTTTAAAATAGCCTAATTCCAACTACACTGACTCATTATCTAGCACGCACAGCCATCAAAGCAAGGTTTAGAAGGCATGTTTTGGAATGAAAAGCAAGCTAGAAACCTTAAAGAAATATCTTTTCCTTACACGAGTACTCTAGGGATTTATACAACTCACCTATTCAATCTATCAGACAATGGCTTCTAGGTACTGCTCTGATTATGGCCAGCTAGGCCTGATAAAAATCATCTGAGATCATAATACAAATCAGTCATCATCAAAAATGCATAATAGAAACCTTCAATTTATATAACCCTTACTAACATTTATTTTACGTGAAAGAGGAATGCCTTCCACAGCACATACATAATTAAATGTAAATGTATGCTGAAAAATCACATAATCATGAAAAATACATAACCTGATGGACTACTTATATTTGGCAACCTTTTCCTTCCAATATCTGTCTTAATATTCGGAGTAGATTAGAAATTATAGCCACAGTCTCAAATCCCTCTATGAAATATGTATAGGAGTAGGTCTAGATAATTTATTTTGCTTCCACTACACATAGAGATGGATAATTACATCTTTCTGAAAAAGCGAAGCCATTAGAGGCTGTCTAACCTTTGCTTTTACATTGGTAGATTTTGATGCTGTCAACTATTATGCTGTTGTTTGAAGGTGCTCACCCCGTTTTCTAAGCACCATTGATAGTGTTATAACTTTGAGAAGTAGTCCCAGCCAATGCAGCCCTACTGTTTGCGTTAGCACTATTTTTAGTGGCTCCATTTTGAAAAGAATAACAGTTTTCGTGCTTCGTTGCACTTTCTGATCAATCTGAAACCACTCTAAGTAATAAAATCAATTAATTTAAAAACTTGATACAAATTATAGGAAACTCTTTAAAGTGTAACTTAAGCTGAAAGAGAAAGGCACATGACTACTTTACTAGCATGGCAGTTAATTGTTTTATACAGCATACCCCCTTTGTTCCCTAAGTACAGGACAAGGAAACAGACTGAAATTGCCCTAAGTCTAATGTTGAGTTGGGTAAAAGCATTGTGATGCTCAGGGTCAGCTAGTAACATCAAAACTCTTGGCTGGAAATTCTAGAAGTATGTACCTTTGTGACTTCAGATTCACACAGTCCAATGCTTGTCACATTTTCAGGTTCTCTCACCTTCAGTCAAAGACATAAATTTGTAGACACTAGAGAGACAGTTCTAAGTTTCAATGACTAGAATCCTGTTTTCCTTACAGATTTGCCCACCCAGTTAGGAAATGGGGACATAATAAACTTAAGGGCACAAGTCTGATTCTTATTTCTATGTATTAACTTTCTGTTCTTCAGAGAACGGACAGGATTGTACCCGACACCAAAGACAACTAGCTTATAACTTTGATCATCTCACAGAGCAAGGTGCTTTGAATGGACTGGCACCTTGTGGTCCTCCCCAAATCCCTGAAAGTGTGGGCTGCACTCTTGGTGTCATAGGAAGATTATGGTGACTGCAAAGGAGACTCATTACTATTTTGCTTGTCAATGTTGTAGGAAGGCTTAGGGTAACCCATGAAATTCAGGATCTCTATATCAAGAGAATAGAGGGCACTCAGCGCTGTTTTCATCAGATAGAGCCTTATCACATTGTACTGAATTTTGCTTCTTTATCAGTCTCTAAATTCTGACTTGGAGCAAGAACTGTCTCCACTGTCACTGAACTTCCCAAAATATTGTATCTTAAATACACACAAGTCAAGAGCAAAATGCATTTCTTCACATTTTCTCACGTGTTATGAGAAGTTGAAAAATATTTTTAAAATTTATATTATAAATATATAAGTAAAAATAATGCAAAATCCATACTTTTAAAAATCACCATAGTTCAACTTTGTAGATTAAAAATATTCTGAAAATGTGGGATGATGTCTGGAAGGATGAACTTACTGCCTCCTAATAAGAGAATAAGTGACCTGTTTGCCATCACTTGGGTAGCTACAGAATTAATACATTGATTGCTTTTTTTCCTGCTAACAAAATAAAAACCTACTTCAGGGATGACTTGCTGATTTAAAAAGCTGAATTTTCTGAAACTTAGGACACATTAAAAATCAATAAGTGAAAAGATAAATGTTTGAGGTCATAGAGAGAAACTTCTATTTACAATTCTAAGAGCCAGGGACATCATCGGAATTTATTGAAATGCTCAGATGACAGAGGGTAGAGAAGAAACCCAATTCTGTATCTGTCTCCTTCGAGTGAGAAATGAATTTTAATCAATTTGGTTATA
This sequence comes from Acomys russatus, assembly GCF_903995435.1. NCBI lineage: Eukaryota > Metazoa > Chordata > Mammalia > Rodentia > Muridae > Acomys > Acomys russatus. The sequence goes on along the minus strand of NC_067148.1, from coordinate 30,905,279 downwards.
AAAAAAATATGTAAAAGTGAATTCTATTTGCCAGTTACAATTGTTGTCTAGGAGGTCTCTGTCTGCTAACCTAGGGCATAGTCCTGGAAGCTTCTAGCCTCTATATAATCTAATCTAGGCCTAGAAGGTTCTCAGCCTCTGAGACTTACCGCTGAATAAGCATTCTAGGTCTTTTTGAACTCTGGTGTCTGGTACACTTCAACTATTCTGCCTCCAATTCCTCTCCCAGCTGATTTATTCAACCTGGCATTTCTCTGGGCCTCTGTATTGCTTTGCTTGGCCTCAAACTAACCCCAGCAATCTGCTCTAATCTCCTGGCTCCTTCTCATTCTCTGGCTCATTCAGTCTTCACCTGAGTTCTCTCTGCAAACTGGTAAAACTGCTTTCTCTCTTCTCTTCTCTTCTCTTCTCTTCTCCTCTCCTCTCTTCTTCTTTCCTCCTCCTCCTCCTCCTCCTCCTCCTCCTCCTCCTCCTCTTCTTCTTCTTCTTCTTCTTCCTCTCTCTCTCTCTCTCTCTCTCTCTCTCTCTCTCTCTCTCTCTCTCTCTCTCTCTCTCTCCATTGCCCCTTAACAGTTTCCCTCAACTCTCTCTTCTTTTGAGAGCTGGGCATATCCTATTCTGTCAAATTTTCCTCAGATTCATCACATTTTCTGCTACTCAAACATTAGTTTCAAACATGTGTATTTCCTTCTACAAACTAACTTTCCCTTCATTGTTCTGGATTAAAGGCATGAACCACCATGCCTGGACCTAAGCTTTTCTTTACCTGAACCTTGCTGTATACCAGGTTGGCCTTGAATTCAGATCTGTTTGCCTCTCTCCCAGCTTCTTGTATTCTAGCTGGACCACACAGACCTAGAAAATCTTTGGATGTGATCTCTTGCCAGTACAGCCATGTTCTGAATTAAAATTCCTCTTTGAAAAACCAGCATGAGTATTATTGTAGATGTATTAGAAATCAGGAGAAACCCTAGTATTATATTCTCACCAGTGTTTCAATAGACATTTGAAATGAACTAGAACTTTGGACAAAATTCATTTGTTTTTTTTTAAATTCATTTGTTTTTAACACAAGTCAGCCCATCTTTATATGTAAAATATCCTGAAATTATAATTGTTTGTTTATAAGATACATCTGTCTATGATTAAGGTTCATGAAATGAACCTGTCGTAATGTTTTATGAATTCATATTTAAAGTTAATAATCATAAGCACCTCTAGTGATGGGTAAAACTGTTTTATAATATTTTTAGCATAAATGTATGCCTATCAATGATTACTACATTTTCTAAATAAGTAATTTCTGCTGTACATTATGTGTTTCATGTATCAAGCATGTGTATTTTATATGCTACTTCATGTTTGGTAGTTTGATTACATTTTTTAAATATTAATCATGACTTCAAGAGTTTTTTAAAAATATTTTATTAATTTATTTATATTGCATCTCAATGGTTATCCCATCCTTTGTATCTTCCCATTCCTCCCTCCCTCCCATTTTCCCCTTACTCCCCTCCCCTATGACTGTGACTGAGAGGGACCTCCTCCCTCTGTATATGCTCATACGGTATCAAGTCTCTTCTTGGTAGCCTGCTATTCTTCCTCTGAGTGCCGCCAGGTCTCCCCATCAAAGAGTTCACCAGTCACCTCTCATCAATATTTAAAGGAAAATAATTTCATAAAAATTTAACTCTAGTGATTTTTCTAGGCGGTTTTTTGCTCTAGGCAAAGGGAAGTTTGCTATGAAACCAGGAAACAGTACAAAATGTCTCCATATTCCATAGTACTTCTCTGAAGATGTGTTCATAGGAATTCTGATCTATGTTTAGAGGCCCAAGTATATTAACTAGTGAAATCCAATGGTGGATCAAAATGAAGCACACTCAGATTTTTACACTTATCTTATGGCCTGGGTCAGATTTTGTCATCAGGATCCTGAGGTCACAGATCTGACAGAACTATAATAAATTACAATGTGGTTGACAGTAATATTTTTAAGTATCAATTTTAGAACATTTTGCTAATTGTATATATATATATATATGTACACATATATTTATATACGTATGTACATACATATAAATTTAGGAGTCTGACATGGTGGCGCATGCCAGAGACAGGTGGATGTCTGTGTATTTGAGGCCAGCCTGGTCTAAAAAGAGAGTCCAGAACAGCCAGGACTACAAGAGGAACCCTGTCTCAAAAAAATTTACTATGTGTGCCAGAGTCAGAAAGTCCATGTTTAGTGTGTTTCTCAGTTGTTCTCCACCACTTCCTATAGGCATGGTTTTTTCTGAAACTGGCTTTCACAGATTTAGGTAAGAAGCTTGCCCAGTGTGCTCCAAGGAATCTACTTGTCTCTCCCTTACTGTCCTGGGATAACAACTGTACAACCACATCAGGATTTCCTGTGTGGATGCCCAGGCCATCGGCACTCAGGTTCTCCTTGTATACACATCAAGCACTTTACACCTGAGCTTTTCCCCCAGACTCCCATTTGGAAATTTACAGCCATTTATACATGTTTATTCTTTTAGTCATACATGTTCAGTATCACACCACGTCCTATTGAAATAACTTTCTTGAGAAACCACTCAGACAGCTACAAATGTGTGTGAAATGAAAGAAAGACTTCAAAACCAATCAAATATTGAAACTAAATACTTAAATTAGATGCATCTGAAATAATTACATTTTTATATATAGCACTATGGGTCTGTATCCATGTGAAAATTGGAGACATGACCTATTATTTATCAGCTCCCAATGTAATTATAAGTAGATTTAATTGGCATCAGGATTAAAGGCTTACTTACTAGTGTGTAACTAATTAATAGAATTTTCAGCTCACTCAGCATGTGACTTCTTCAACGATAAGCTAAAGTTCTAAGAAAAACTGAAGACTTAAAATGACTATGCATATAATTTTCACATTATTCTCCATGTTTGTACAGAAATTAACAAACCAAGCATAGTAGTTTGTGAGGCTTTGCTATGAAGCAAAGATGTAAATTTTAAAGATAATGACCATAGATAAGATAAACAATTATTATAAGTCTAATTTATATTATTGAAGCTATCTGGACTACAAAAACATTTTAGGTAAGTTTTCAAAAAGTTACATAAGTTCTGTATCATGCTTCTGAAAAGCAGTCATTAGTGTTTAATAATGTTGAAATACTACTTTTATTGTAATGTTCTTTCAGTCATGACTGAAGTAGCTGGTTTTTGTCTTTTGATTTCATCATTTTCCCTTTTGGACAATATAGATGTTTTATAAACAAGAATTTTGCCTTTAAATTTTCTTCAAATTTCTTCCCCTATTATCTTATATATGCCCCGTTAACCCAAGTCAATCAAATTAACTTCTCTATTTCTCTTTTAGAGAATTTCATAATGAGTATTTCACCTAGCCATCATCCCACCTAACTCCTCTTGTGCTCCCAACTCCCTCTCAAATTCATAACTTCTTCTTTAATTCTTGTTATAAGTATATAAATATATTTACATATGCATATATAAATAGAGCCTGCTGAGCCCATGTAGTGTTGCTTGTATACCTGTGTTTAAAGCTGGCCACCAATCAGTGAGCTCATCCCTGGAGAAGAATGACTTTCACTTTCTTAGAAGATGAATTGACTATAGCCTTCGTCTACGGGAGGCCCTCATGAGATTTCCACCATCTACGTCACCATGTCAGCTAGTGCTTACATTGTGCAGATCTTGCTTAGGCAACCATACTTTTGACATTTCATGGGTGTAGGAACTTTTTCCATGGCATACGTGGAAGACACAATCTCATAGTTTATGTCCTGGCCTCTGACTCTAGTAACCAATCCTCCCGCCTCTTCTTCTGTGTTGTTCTGTCAACCTTGAGTATAAGAGTTTTTGGTTTTGTAGATATATCAACTGACATTGGATACCCTACATTCATATATATGTATTTGAAATGGCTTTAAATTCCCATTATGGTCTCCATCTTCTGCAAAAGGAAACTTCATTAATAAGGAGTGGGGAAAAGACTTCTCTGTGGGCCCAAGTATTTAGAATGTAGTTATAAGTTATACCGGTTTAGGAAAGTGGCGGTGGTAGGCTCTCTACATAACATGACCTCATTCACCATGGGGAGCTGGCTCAGTTTACATTACCAGACACAAACCCTTACCCTCTGAGCGGGTGGTAGACACAATTAGACAGTTGTGGGTTACCTCTAAGTTGTAGGTGCTGCTGTTGCAACTTTTGCGTATATCTTGTCATGCTAGTCCTTCCTGCATTCAGAGGCTTTATGGTTAGGTAAGAGTATTGATTACTGCTTTTTCTGGCTTAGCAGCTTGTATAGGACACTATGTAAAACACTCTGAGAGTTAGTCCTCATAGAAGAGGCTCCCAAGTCAAGTCCAACTAAATTCCTGCAAGACCTGTGTCCAAATAATAGTGTCTTGTCTTTGAGTACTGAGAGGCTAGTAAGTCCAAGAGCAGTAGCCTATATTGTTGTGGGAGTTTCTAGGATATCTGAGACCAAAACTTCAAGGAAGGTTTCCCATGCCTAGCACTGGTGTTTTTGTTTGTTTGTTTGTTGTTCTTGGTTTTGTTTTTTAGTAGTATATGTCTCTTAGGGGAAGTATTGTAATCAGCAATATGTGATTTCATTCAAAGTATTCATATATTTATACTTCTATACTCATATATATTATGTATGTGTGTTAAATAAACATAAATTTTTCTGTTTTTTCAATCATCCTTAGTGTTATTAATTCGCCCTACCTCCCTTTCCCTCTATATTTTGTCCTTACTTCTCTATTTCAAATTTAATACCCCCATTATCCCCTTCATGGCATCTGCATCCTCTTACCCTCCTCTCTGGAGCTCCTTCTGCCCCTCTCCCACAGACCTCTTTACTTTCCTTATTTCTGAAGTTACTCCTGGTTGTATACTCATCTAAAAATCCAGAGCTGGGATCCAAAAATAAAAGGGAGCATGCAGTGTTTGTTTTTCTTAGTCTGTGTTATCTCATTAAGTATCTTAGATTTTACATCCATCCATTAATCTGAATATTTCATGATTTGATTTTCTTTGTACATGAATAGAATTCTATAGTACGTATGTATACATTTTACTATCTATTCATCAGTTGAAGGATGTTTAGGTTGTTTTCATTTCCTAACTATTGTGAATAGAGCAGCTGTAAATATTACTGGATAGGTTGAGTGGTATCAAGTCCTTTGGGCATATCCAGGGAGTGATATAGCTGGGTCAAATGGTAGATTCACTTAATGAGGATTATAAACACTGCTTTCCATAGTGGCTACACCAGTTGCAATCTGACCAGCATCCTTGCCAACATTGTGTTCTTGATCTTAACCATACTGGCTTACATAAGGTGAAATTTAGCAATAATTTTAATTCATATTTTCCTCAATGCTATGGATATTGAACATTTTAAATATATTTTTCAACCAATTCCATTTCTTCTTTTGAGAACTCAAATTTGTTTCCCATAGTTTTTAAAATGTGGGTCATTGGTTTTCTTGAGTCTTTCTTATTTTTATTTCTTTGTATATTAGCCACCTCTCAGCTGTTTTACTGGTAAAGATTCTATCCCACTGAGCTTCCTTGTAACTGGCTTGATTGTTTCTTTAATTGTACAGAGCCTTTTTAGTTTTTTAGTCCTATTGTCAGTTGTTGGCCTTGATTCCTAAGCAAGTAGAATCCTATTCAGAAAGTCCTTTTCTATTCATATATCTTGGAGGTTACGCCTTTCTAGCAGTTGCAATATTTCAGGGTTCATATTGAGATGTTTGGTCCATTTGAATTTAGTGTTTGCAGTGGATTATATATATGAGTCTAATTTCATCCTTCTACATGTTAGCATGCAGTTCTCCAAGAGCCATTTGTTGAAGATGCTGTCCTTTCTTCAGTTGTATTTTGGCGTCGCTGTCAAATATTAGATGGCTGTAATTAGCTGTGTGCACCCATGTTTGAGCCTTTTATTTTGCTTCATGTATGCATTTCTCTCTCTCTTCATAGCTGAACTCTCTTAGCTAGTTTTCTAGATTCTACATTATGTTTACACATTTTCACTTTGCTGGCACCAATGATTACTGCTCTTGGGTTCCAATGTCCTTTAACTATTATTGTTTGACTGTCTGCTCTAAGTTTAAATTATGCCTGCTGTTCAGCATCACCTGTAAACCTCTACTCCTATACATTTTGGTATAATTGTTAATTTACTTACAAGGCTATTATTCAGGATGCACAGCAGCACTGTGAAACCATAGACTTTTTATTTATATGAATTTATGTAGACAGTTGTGATATCTACTCAGCCCCAAAGTGTTTGTCCTCCTTACATCCTGTTATGTCTCAGCCAACATCCCTTGTCCCAAGCCTCTCAAGATAGTTGTACCAACATTTTAAGGAGCTAAAACTTATCTTATTTGAAGTATTTGAAATTTGTGAAGTTTCACAAGATAAGTGAACATTGAGCATTTTCCTGCATATAAGCCAAAGTAACTAATGAAATTTTTGGGAAAACTTGGCAAGAGTGTGAGTTTTTTCCCACTGGGAACAATAAATTATTTTGACGTAAAAGAACCTATTCCTCATACATTAAAATTGTATCTTTTCATTTTGTAGATTATACTGAACATAAATTCTGATATATATACAATGCTATAGTTGACCATTTACTAGTGAAATTTAAGGGCATTTCAGGTCAACACAAGAGTTTTCTTCTTCAAACTAGGTATCCCTATCAATGCTTTATTACATTTGACACTTGCACTTTATTTAAGTGCAGCAGAAGAAATTTTTTTCTGTCTTCAAATATCCTCCAGTATACTTCAAAGGGCCTAAAGCATAAATTCCTCAGAAAAAAATCAATTTTATGAATTTGGGTTCTAGGCTCTATGAGTTCAGAATAGCCATGGCATGTACAGACAGATTTCTAGTATCTGTGGCTATGGGTGTGGACTGGAGTTTTCCCATTCTTCAGACACATTCTCTAATGCTTAGGACATTCCAAGGGTCCAACAGATGGCATCCATAAATGTCTCTATCTTAAATTTTCCTGGAGTAGTCCATTGTGGCCACTCCACCGACAAAGGAAAGAAAATGCACGTGGAGTGTCAGTCTTTTATCTGGATAATTTTGCAAGTTTCATTTATTATTTTGTTTCTCTTAAGAATATATTACAGGCCGGGCATAGTGGCCCACGCCTTTAATCCGAGTACTCTGGAGGCAGAGGTAGGCTGATCTCTGTGAGTTTGAGGCCAGCCTGGTCTATAGAGGGAGTCTAGGTCAGCCAAGGCTACAGAGAGGAACCGTGTCCCTGTGTCTTGCAAAAAAAAAAAAAAAAAAAAAAAAAAAAAAAAAAATATATATATATATATATATATATATATATATATATATATATTACAGTTTTTACTTTGTATGTAGATTTATTTTGGATTGAACATTTTAGATTTGTTTAAAAGGAGTGTGAAGTGTCTTTTAATTCTGTGGTTTATTTTTTCTCAAGAGTATTAGCCTTTATTGTTTTAGTAAGCTTGTGGGTTAGGTAAACCACACCACAAAGCCTATCTCCACCTTACTGGCCAGGAACTTTGAGTTCAGTTTGTTTAGCTGTAGCTACAACACTTAGAGCTTAATTTGTGTGTATCTGATAAAAGTTACAGCCATAGACTTAAGATGACTTTTCATATATATAACTATCCACCTACACACACACACACACACACACACACACACACACACACACACACACACACACACACTTTTCAGCTGTATTTAACACAAATTCTAGGTTATTGCTTCCTTGGTAAAACCACACATTTTCACATTAGTGTTTTAACCAACGACATCATATAGAATGAAGTTCCCATTGGCTATACAAAAAAAAAAAAAAAAAAAAAATTCACTCACTATTTCCTGAGCCAATCTGTTCTGCAAAGTGCTCATTATCCTTTGTATCTTATCTGCCTGTTCTTTTGTGTATATTTGGGAGTTTGGGATTGTTCATTTCATTATTATCTTGCTCGATTTTTATTTTATTTCCAGTTCCTTTGGGAAATTTGAGTGTGTAGGAGAAGGTGTTTCTAAATGTTCGTATTTTGATAGGAGATATTTACCATACCAAAATAAACTTTCTAAATTTCTGACTTTTCTGGTAGTGGCACACATGGATGTTGTATGACGAAGCGATTTGTCTTAGACCAAATCTTTTATTATGAAATTATAGAAACTGGTGGTTCTTCAGTCTCATTGTTAAAGAATGACATTGTCTTATTAAACATACAATGTATTACATTACAGTACAAAGGAAGAAAATAAATGTATTTACATGGGATTAAAATAAATCATTAAATAAAGTTTTTTTTCTGATTATTGAGCAAAGTCATGTTTTATATAATAAGTAGCAAAATATTTGTTCATAACTTCAGGTATCAAAGAGAAATGTTGTTAAAGTAGTTTCTAAAATCAATTCACCTTTTTGTAATAAATTTATGCTACCAGGTAAGAGAACTTAATCTGAGTTCATTCATTTTCTTCTATGTGCTTTTCCTAATTTATTTCCATATTCTATCAGAAAAATCCTGTAGCTATAAAATATATAGAAAACAATTTAATCCTTGTTCAACCTGACTACACAGACCCACTAACGTATGCACTATCCCATTGTGCATTTGCATCTGTACAGGGTTTCTCTTTCTCTGTTATCATCGAAACTTCATGACGTCTCTCTGGATTGACTCCCAGAGTACCTTCTAGACAAGACAGGCTTTATTTCTGAGCTGAGCTCTCTTTCTAGAGCTTTATCATGGTACAAAGAGCCTGCCCACTCTACGTCCTTCTCTCTGACGATCCATAAAATAGCTTAGCATCCTTCTATGCCTAGCCTAGCAACAGAGAGTGCAAAAAGATCAGAGGTCTTATCACTTTGATGAAATTATCACAAGACTATAAAAACTACCTTGGAGTCTTGATTCAGGGACTTGCAAAACCACTTGGGCCCAGACCTACACTCCTCTAATCCCTAACCAAAGCATCCCATCACCCCAATACACATGTGCCCACACAACCACTACTCCCACTCCCACCGAGTAAGGTTTTAAAAGCATTCCATGTCCATAGTTCCTCTTCTCAAAGAAGGAATGTCTTTCTAACAGGTGGCTAAGGAAGTTTTGAGCTTTCTGTTTATTTGGGGGATTGTAATTTAATTATACAATTCTCTGGTCCCTTTTCCTCCCTCCAATCAGTCTCATATACTAAATACAGTACTTTGAGTCCATATAATGTTACTGAATATATGTTTCTGGGCTCACCATTTGGCACTGGACAACCATTTGGTGTGCTCTCTCCTGGAGAGGACCTCCTCTCTCACTCCCAACTTTATTCAGTTGTCTATAGTTCTTTGTGTAGAGTTGAAGCTTCATGTGCTTTTCCCTGTTCAGCTTGGCATGATTGTTGATGTCCTGCTTATTCACCTCACATCTGGTGCTCATGTTGAGCCTTGTGAGTGTAGCTTCTGAGGTTACTAGGAGACACATCTCAGAGAAAACTTCCTTATGGTCTGATTCTTAAGGTCTTTCTGTTTCCTCCTCCAAATTCTGTATGCTTTAAGACCCTCAGATATTGGACTTCTAAAAAAACATAAGAGAACCAAAATTAAGCTTGAAGGAGAAACCACAAAAGATAATCAGAAATAGATTTTTTCTAAGTGGTATGTTATAGATCACATAACTTTTTATTTATATATGTATTTGGTATTGAGATATAAGTAATATATATTTTTATAAATCTTTCTAAGATTTTACTAAGCTTTAGTCAGTTTGTCAATTGTGTAATATCTCTTCTATCCATCATATTGAAAATTTAAATCAAATAATATTTTATACATACATATAATTTTATTTAAAATATGAAGACTGTTGTACATTCTAGATTACCTCATTTATAACTTTTATTCTAAAAGACTTGAATTCTTTTCATAAGAGATTTTTTTAATGTAATTTTGATGCAAGTATCAAATGACAAATGTTGGAAACATAGACCATCTGCCTAATCCAAGACATATGCTGAATTATGAGAGAAGCATCTCTCTAAGTAAGATTGTTCAAAGTCTGTCATAAAAAGAAAACATTCAATTCCATTGTTTTTGTACATGATATAAACTTAGATATGTAATCTTATTAGATAGCTAATATTCATTATGTTGACTAATTATGTATATGGTGTAGTATTCCTTTTGAAAAGCTATTTTCTATTGATTTTTATTATGTGAGTATATGTGTGCATCTCTCTCTTTCTCTTTCTCCTCATCTTCCTCCTCCTCCTGTTCTTCTCCTTTCCTCACTGTGTATAGAGGTATTGCACATGTATGTGCTCACAGATGCCAGAAATGTCAGAGCTCCAGGACTCAGAGGTGCATAGGGACCAGTTAGGTTCTCTAAATGAACAGCAAGGCTTAACCTCTCCAGCTCTATTCTCTATATTTATAAAATTGCTGCTCCTTATTCCAGCATTATCTATATATCTTATAAAATTCCCCAAATTATCTTTACCATATTAAATAAATACAGTGTACCAAGGAAAGAGGTGAGAAGAGATCAACAAAAATTCAGCTTCTTGATTTATGTGGAAAATATTCGATGTTTAGAATACTTCTTCAATTACATGTTATACGTACTAATTGATTTTATCCTGGGGTGTATGCCTTCTAATTTTTTTCTTTTACATTTAAAGTACCTTGAAAAAAGTAGCCTTTCTTTTAGCATTCACTTGATAAAATGGTATTTCTATTTCACACACTAAGGAAGTGCCCATACTAATAAACAAACAAAAAAAATATAGATGTTGTTACCATGCTGTCTGTACATTAGTTGGTTCCTAGATATTTTCTTAAGTGATCATTTTTAAAAGTCACATTAAGTTAACCAAAATTTTAACGATATGTCATCTCAAAGGCTATTTTTCATTTATTTTCAATTTTTGCATCTATATAATTGGAACAGATTTGACTATGTGTTCCTAAACTTTTATTCCACTCTGAAAATATTTGATGCTTAGGCTGGAGAGATGGCCTGGACTAAGGTTCGAAGCACATGCTGGATTTTCCGAGGACCCGACTTTGGTACCCACCACCCCCACCAGGCATCCCACAGCCCCTGTAACTCCAGTTTTGGCACCTCCTTGCGCTCATATACATGTGGCACACACACACACACACACACACACACACACACACACACACACACACACACAAATATGTGAAAACAAATCTCTCAAACATGTAATTCTGATCAACACCGAAATGATATTATGTATGGACAAAGTAAAATGAGGAAGCATCAGATGACTAATGTTGCAGTGCTGTACTAATGATGCAGTGCTGTACTAATGATGCAGTGCTGTACTAATGATGCAGTGCTGTACCACTGCCTAACCTTTCTTATGAGGTGTCCAGTGTTCAGGGCCTAGAGGATATGTTATACTTTTAAAAATAATATATTATAGAGAGACTGGCAAATTGGTTCAGCAGTGAAATGCTGAGGACATAGATTGGATTCTTGGAGCCAACGTAAAGGTAGAAGGAGAGAACTGATGCCATAAAGCTGGTCTTTGCCCTTCATGGTCTCGATGTACACACACATACACACACACACACACACACACACACACACAGGGAGAGAGAGAGAGAGAGAGAGAGAGAGAGAGAGAGAGAGAGAGAGAGAGAGAGAGAGAGAGAGAGAGAGAGAACAACATTTATTTTTAAGTAAAACATAACACTATCTAATTTAATTTATTTAAATTAAATGCTTTGTTACTTTATTTCCTGTCATTTTAATTTTCTATGTTTCTTATGATATAGTTGTCAAATAAAAATTACATAATTTTCAACACTCACCTCCAGTCCACCTGTAAAGTCTTCTATTTTCCCTATCTAGGGAGACCCATCTGTGACCCCAGACTTCTCCTTTTTATCATAACTTCTCTGAATCTATGGATTGTAGCTCGGTTATTTATCATTTGCTTTGTGGATAATATCCACTTATAAGTGAATGCATGCCATATTTGTCTCTCTTGATTTTTTTTCTAGTCCTATCTATTTGCCTGCAAATTTCATGACATCATTTTAACAACTGGCTAATACTACATCATGTAAATATGCCATATTTTGTTTATCCTTTTTCCCATTGAGGGGCATCTACATTGTTTCTTGGCTATTATGAATAATGCCATGATGAACATGGTTCAACAAGTGTCCCTGTGGTAGGATGGAGCATCCTTTGCATATATGCTTAAGGGTGTATAGCTGGGTCTTGAAGTATGTTGATTCCCAATCATCTGAGGAACAAGGAGCTGCCATATTGATTTCTATAGTGGCTGTTCAAGTTTGTAGTCCCATCAGCAATGGATGAGTGTTCACCTTACTCTACATCCTTACCAGCATGAAATGTCACTTGTATTACTGATCTTAGACATACATATAAGATGGAATGTAGAAGCAGTTTTGATTTTCATTTCCCACTGGCTAAGGATGTTGAACATTTCCTTAATTGTTTCTCTGCCATTTGAAATCCATCTATTTAGAAATATCTGTTCAGATCTGTATCCCATATTTAAACTAGATTATTTGGAGGTTTTGATATCTAATTTCCTGAGTCTTTATATATCTTGAAAAATAGCCCTTCCAGATGTGGAGTTGGTGAAATCTTTCCCCATTCCATAGGCTGCCATGTTCTTCCATCTATGCTGTCCTTTGCCTTACAGAAGCTTTTCTGTTTCATGGGATCCCACTGGGTGTTCTGTTCAGAAACTTGTCTCCTGTGCCAATGTAGTCAAATTTATTTCCCACTTTCAATTCTGTCAGATTCATTGGATCAGTTTATGTTAAGGACTTTGATCCACTTGGACTTGAGTGCAGGATGATAACTATGGATCTATTTGCATTCTTCTACATGCACACATCCAGTTTGACCAGCATCATTTGTGGATGATGGTGTCTGCTTTTTGTTTTGTTTTGCTTTTCTGATCTTATTTTTCTTATTATTACTAATAATTATTTTCTACATCAAAACCACAGTTACCCCTCCCTGTTCTCCTCCCAGACTCTTCCTACCCCACTTCCCTTCTTCCCCTCAATCCACTCCTCCTCTGTTTCTCTTCAGAAAAGGGCAGGTCTGCCATGGATATCAACCAAACATATCATATCAAGTTGCAGTAGGACTAGGCACCTCCCCTCACATTAAGGCTGCACAAGGCAACCCAGTATGAGGAAAAGGATCCCAAAAGCTGGCAAAAGAGTCAGAGACAGCCCCTGCTCCCTCTATTAGGAATCCCACAAAAAGACCAAGCTATGCAACTGTAACATATATGCATAGAGCCCAGGTCAAACCTATGCAGGCTTTCTGCTTTTTCGTTCATCTCTGTGAGCCCCTAAGAGCTCAGGTTAGCTGATCCTAGGGATTTCTTGTGGTACTGTTGACCCCTCTAGCTCCTACAATTCTTCCTCCCTTCTTCTGCAGGATTCTCCAAGCTCCAACTAATGTGTAGCTGTGTTTAGCTGTGGGTCTTTGCATCTGCTCTTATCAGTTGCTGGATGAAGCCTTTCTGATGGTGACTATGCTAGGCTCCAGTCTATGAGTACATCAAAGTATCATTAGGAATCATTTCAATAACTTTTTTGCCAGTCGTGTTTGGTTCTTCTATCCTAGGTCTCTGAACTATTCAGCTCCTGGGTCCTAGCCCTATAGGCAGTATCAGGACTCATAGCATGGGTCTCAAGCTGGACCAATCATTTTTTGGCCACTCCCACAACTTCGGTGCCACCTTTATCCCAGAACATCTTATAGACAGGACAAATTGTAGGTTGAAGGTTTTGTGGCTGGGTTGGTATCCCTACCACAAGACTTGACCAGTTACAGGAGATGGCCAGTTCAGGCTCCATTATCACCCACTCCTAGGAGTCTTAGCTAGTGTTATCCTAGTAGATTCCTGGGAGTTTTTTATTGCAGTAGGTTTCTAGCTTGTCTCTAAGATACCTCCATTTTTCCAGTATATATTTCTGGCTTCTTTATAAAAAAAACTATGTGTACATATGTGTTTCAATTTATGTCTGAATCTTCAATTCGATCCCATTGATCACCATGTCTACTTTTATGCCAACACCATGCAGTTAATGGAGGGATTGGATAGAGTGGAAAAAGCGTGGGGAGGGACAAGTAGAACTGGAGAGCATTAAGTGTTTATGTGTGTGTGTGTGTGTGTGTGTGTGTGTGTGCGTGTGTGTGCATGTGTGTGTGTTAACCTAGTACAGTGGAAACTTCCTGGATTCTACAAAGGTGATCCTAATGAATATTACTAGTAGTGGGAAAGATCTCTTATAGCCACTCAATATTTCCAGTCAAAGGGCTGAGTTGCATTCAATTGTATTGTTTGCCAGAGTGGTCCCATGGTATTCCCCAAACAACCCAGGATAATGTTAAGTAGAAAGTTTGCTCTCCAAAAACTGACAGTGGGGCCCCATTTTTTTGGACAGCATCCACACAACTCATGGAACATGGAGAAGTCAAGCTGGTGCCTGCGTGGAGCCTCCATCCCTACATTCTGGTCTCTTTGTTGCAGGAAGATACTCTGTAAGCTACCAAAAGAGAAATATGGGCACCAACCCAGCCATAAAACTTTTGGCCTACAATTTGTCCTATCTACAAAATATGCTAGGGCAATGGTGACACAGAACTTTCAAGAATAGCCAACCAATGTCTGATGTGATTTAAAACCCATGCCATGAAAAGGAGCCCATACCTGGCAGTGCTTAGGCAACCAAGAACCAGAGCCTAGATAGCCCAGAGACCTAGGTAAAAACCAAACACAACTGGCCTAACAGAAAAAAATAAATCCGTAGTTGTAAAATGTACTGTGCTATGTTTCCATCAATGCATACATTGTAAAACCACTGCCCCAATCAATCTGATTAATATTCAAAAGTAACTCATCTTTCCTAGGATAGAAACTTTGAACATCTACTCTCCTAGCAAATTTCTGTATATCAGTATTATCTATAGTCACCATCATGTGTATTAGACCTCTAGAATTTATTCATATTATAGCTGAAAGCATGTTCTTGATTGCCATGTCCAGGGAGAACACATGTGCTGAGGCCCCCCCACACTTGAATAAATTCTCATTTCCATCCCAGACCCCTGGCTCAGCATAATTCTCCCTCTGATCCTTTCCAATGAATTCTTAATTACTAATTATTTATGCCTCTACTTGCTCTGTATTGTTTCTCAAGGTTTTCAGTAAACCCTGTGGGTAATTGTGTAGGTGTGGATAGAGTGTTGTTCTGTATGCATGTGCAGTCTACTGCAGTGGTGTCACGTATGTTTGGAGCACTTAATAGATACTACCTTTTGCCATCAGCTTTGAAGTTTTAGGTACATTTGCATGTCAGGAGATTCTTCTATGCTTCAATGCATCACATTGCAAGATGTCCTTGGTGGTTCTCCTTCAAGGTCTCAGGTGTGGAGTCTTTAGCAGCTTTGGAATAGATCAGGATTACACTACAGCTGCACAACCGAAAACAATGGGTAATCCACGTTTCTTCAGGCTTAGCAGCAGCATCTGGAAGACTCCTTAGCCCTTGCCTGCAAAGAGAGTCAATGTGGAAGTTTTGAGCTAAATTCCACTGGGATAATTTCTTCAAAAGACGTTTAAATTATAAAGTATATGTAAAATGAGTAAAACAGAGAGTCGTGATGTGAATATCTGTTCCTCCACCTTTAAAAAAAAAGTTACTTTAAAAGAAATTATACTTTAATATGTTCAATATATTTATATTTGGGAGTTGTGTGTGTATGTGTCTCTGTATGTGTGCATGCAGTATGTGTGTGTGTGCATGCATGCATGTGCATATGTGTGTGTTGGATATGTACATGTTTGTGTCTGTGTAAGTGTGAATGTACATGGCGTTGTATGTGCATGCATGTCAGGGGACAACTTAGTCTATGGGTCCTTGCCTTCCTCATTGTTTGGAACAGGGTCTCTGGCTCACAGCTGTATATGCCAAGATGGACAGCTCATGAGCTTCTGGGAATTCTATTTTCTCTGGCTGCCATCTTGCTGTAGGTGTGCCAATATTACCGAGACATCTATAGCACACAGCCTTATGGGGATCTAGGCACCTTAGGCCCTGATGCTTGCATACAAAGTGCTTAATTAATTGAGCCATTGCCTCAGCCCATGTAGGGAGAATATTGAGCTCAGTGACTCCTAGATTAACTGAACTAGTAATAGAAATATATCTACAATCAAGTTATAATTAATATTGACTATTTTATTAAAATTAAGCATACAGTGGATTCTACCATAATTATTAAGAAAAAAAGCCAAGTTATGGGGAGATTAAACTACAGAAATGTTTCTGGCTTTGTGAACCTTCAAGACCTATCTTTCACGTTGAATCTTTCTCCTTGCCTGTCATCCCCATACCCCTGAACTCAATGGTTCTCGAAACAGACAAATGGGTCCTGGAGAAATTAGATTCAATTTCCTATGTAAAAGCTCTGAGACCTTTTTCCGTTCACCTGGCACAAGCTAAGAGGTATCTCCATGGCCTTTGAGAGCTGCCATGTCCTTATGTACCTTCTGCTACCCTTCTTTGCTCTGGATCCCAGCAAGCACAGTTCTGGTGGCTTTTGAGTCCTTTCCCCAGAATGCCCTGCTCCTGCACATGGTCACAGGCAACTCTTCTAAATCAAGCAACCTCATTTTCAGATCGGTTTTATGTTTATAGAAAAAAAAAGTGGCCAGCATAATGTGCCCATCTATCCTCTTCTACCTTTCCACACCCTCTTTATTATTAACATTTTGCACTAGTATAATAATGTTTGTTATTTATGAGTGAATGGTGATGCATTATTAAGTGAGTTCCATCCTTTTATTTGGATTCACTCTTCAATATGTACAGTTGAGTGAGTTTTGACAATTGTATGCATCATTGCAATATCATACAGGACAGTTTCACTGCCATGAATTCCCCTGTGTTCCCTTAGTCATACTTTATTTTTTCCTCCTGAATCCATGGCTACTACTGATAATTTTATTGTCTCTACATTCTGCCTTTTCCAAAATGTCATGTAACTGGACTCATACACTACCAAGCTTTAACACACTGGCTTTGTCACTTAGCAATACACACTTAATGTTCTTTTGTACGTTTCTCATTTTTTGATAGCCCATTTACTTTAGCACTTGATAATACTCCACTGTACAAAGGTATCACCATCTATTTATTCATTTGCCCATTGAAGAATATCTAGGTTACTTTGTATTTCTGTAATTATAGTGGCTATAGTGTAGGATTTTATATGGATAAATAAATTTTCAGCTCCTTTGGATAAGTACTGAGAAGCACTGCTGATGAATATTACAAGAAGATTATGGTGAGTTGTATAGGAAGTCACCAAGCTGTCTTTCAAAATGGTGGTATTCTTTGTCCTTGCCAACACAATAAATGAGAGATCCTGCTGGTACCACATCCTTTCCAGTATTTTCTATTGTCCTTATAGACGTGGGACGCCTGGTATGTACATAGTCATGTATTGTTGTTGTCTAAGTTTGTAATTTCTCAGAGGCTCATGATCTCAGCAACCTTTTCATATGCTTATTTACCATATTATATCTTTTTTATTGTATGTATGTATAGTTTGTTTCTCCATTTTTTAATTAGACTCTTTGTTTTCCTTTCTTTTATGTTTTTAATGGTCTATATTTGGGATACAAGTTTGTTACGTGATACAGTATTTTGGTTAATATTTTTTCTCCAGACTACGGCTTATCATTTTACACTTTTGTCCTTTGCAGAGTAGAAAATGTCATTTTAATCAAGTATAATCTGTCAATTCTTTTGCTCATAGACTGTGGTTTTAGTGTTGTGCATATAAAAATAATCACCAAACCCAAAGTCACCTCAATTCTTTTTAATGTTAAATTTTAAAGCCATGTAGCTCTGCATTTTACATTTATATCTGTGATCCATTTTAGGCCACTTTTTGTGAGATCAGTTTACTGACTCTTCTCAATTACATTCTGACTTTAATTTGCTTCCTCTGTAGGGATTTCTCATGTTTCTTCTAGTTAACACAATATCATCCTACCAATCAGTGACTGGTCTAATATTCTTCCTTTCCCTATCACCATACAAAATCCTATTGAAGCTTGCTTATTTGTTTTTTTTCCCCCCCTTGGAGTCATCTATACTGTTTATTAAACTGATGTATCATTTGTTTCAATGCTGTAATGAAACAATCCACACTGGAAGTCCCACAGAGTGCATCCACAATTTCTTCAGTAGACAGCAAGGCAGCTCATGAGTTGTTAAATTCAGTAAGTTTATACTCACCCTCCTTCTCAGTAGCTTTTTGGAAGTAGCCCAAGGTAACTGACAGGATAAACTCACCTATCATTTAATAGGACACCTGGACCAGTTCCTCTGAGAAACTATACAGGGACTGCGAACAGAGAGACAAAGGGGATAAGGGTAAAAGAAAGGTGTGCATTGCCACTAGGAGTGTCCCATGTGTCATAGATTCATGAGAAACTGTGCTTCAGGAGGAGTGCGTGCTATGAGCCCAGTACTTAGGAAGGGTGCATGCTATGAGCCCAGTACTTAGGAAACTAAGGCAGGAGTACCCTGACTTGGTGTTAGCTTGAGCCACAGAGGAAAGCACTACCTTAAAAAGGAAGGAAAGAAGGGGAAAAAACCAACGAACTAAATCCAAGCAACCAGCCAAACAACAACAACAGCAACAATAACAAGAACAACAAAAAGCAAGCTGCACTTCAGTTTCACCTCTGGGGAGGACCAGAAGTTACACTGTTAAAAGTTTTCCTCATTAAATACACTGTTACTAAACAACTGGAATGTAGGAAATTCCTAAAGGGCTTCTTAAATTATTTTACATAGAGCAAATGGCTACATTGTGCTTTGGGCATGTTGAGTCGGTCAGGACACAGCCAATCAAGGCAACTGTAGTTCCCAGGGTTTACAGAGATCTATCGTCTTCATCTTCCACTATTTTCCTGGTGGCTGCTGGGGGTGAGTCGTCAGTTTCTCTAAAATGCCATTTTGCAGGTGAATCACCATGCATGACACAATGCACAAAGCCGCTTCAGTGACTGTCACTCAGTCTCCAGGTTTTCCCCTCGAGCCTGTGGATCTCCTGCGCCTGAAGTTCACAGGGGCAGTACTGACTGCTTCCACCCTAATGTTGACTTTTTCTTTAACTAGAACAGTTAAGTGCCATAGGAGTCAGGACTCAATCCATCTTGTTAACTCTAGTGTCTAACAGACTAGTATTCAACCAATATGATGTATTGGAAAATATTTATTGAAAAATAAATAAAAAATACACTTAAGATTCTCAAAGTGTTCCAGTTTTGACTACGAATGTCTTTTTTTTTTTTTTTTTTTTTTTTAAGTAACAAGAACAAAAATTTACAAGAAAGGAAAAGAAAGGTACTGAATTGGAAGCAAAGTTTAAACAAAACTCTCCACCTATTTTCGTGTTCTGCTTCTACCACATATTAAGGCCAGCTGAATGTAGACTACGGGGATATAAAAGGAATGTGACTCAGGAAAATTAAATGATGAGCCTGGAAGGTTTAGTTTCCCTGGTCTGTGGCCAATCTCCTTTATTTTTGGAGAAGATCTATTTAATCATTTTGAGCAGGCAATAGTAGACTCAGATAGATTGTCTCTCCTTTCTACAAAATGCAAATTAGCTTCAACTAATTTTAGTTTAGTTTTTATTAACTAAGTAATAGAAAGGAATTTATTTGTAATCTGAGTTAGATTAAATGATAAATAATCTTATCTGTTGCTGACAAAAGAAAAGAATTACTTGGCCTAGTCTTTTCATAGCTTTTAGTGAATCTTGAAACAACCCAAAAATCCAGAAGGAGGCTTCCTAATTGATTCCTTGACAGCTGATGGGCCATTAAGTAAAGATCCTTGGGTTTAGAAACATCTATATAAATGCGCCTGCCATAAGCAGGAGATGAGTGGCCTGGTTTCAGCTGTAATTAGTATTATCATAATATTAATATGCTTAATGGAGAGGCTGAGGTGAAGCTCAGTTGTAGAGCATTTGCCTAGGACACTCAAGTTTCCGAATCTTATGTATTGAACCTCAATGGATCAGCAAATCAACCAATCATAGCAACAAACACCAACCAAACTGTTACCTAGATCCTTTGGTCTTTTTATTAAAAATTACAGTACTACCTATTTTGGGGGGGGGGGAAATAATTGTATTGTTTCAAGTAGGTAAATAATGCAAAGGTTTACACAAAAAAGAGTATGCTATTCTATCATGTGTTATAAAGCTAAAGAATTTTTGACATTGGGTGATTTACAGTAATAGATCTTGTACACATGGGCATAACTGAATAATAAAAAGTTCAAACAAAGAAATGTTTTGCAAATATATGTTAAATGTAAAAGAGGAAAGCAACATACTCTCCCTTGTGCATCCTGGCATTTTAGCAATTAGTACTACTCATTTTTAAAAGTGCGTAGTCTTTTTAGATTCTTGTATTGAGTCCGATAATTTGTCAGTCTGCATGTGTTGATAGCAGAGGGAAGGAAATAAGCATGTATCTCTTACCATGGTTTAATAAAGCAGATGAGAATCAATAATACCTGTGCAGGAAATTATTTACCGTAAGACAAAAAATGAGCCTGAAGAGATGGCTCAGTGGTTAGGGAGTACAAACATTGCTCTTGCAGAGGACCCAACTTCTGTACCCAGCAGCTATATCAAGAGGCTCACAACTGCCTGTGGCTAGGCCCAGCTCCAGGAGGGTCTGTGGACTGTGTGGATACTGCACTCCTGCACACATAGCCATGCACGTACACATAATTCAAAATAATGCATATTTTATTATTTTATTTAGGAGGTTATAATTTAATTACATACTTGTTCTCTCTTCTCCATCCAAATCTTCCCATATACCTGTCCTCCCTCTGCTTCAAGTTGATAACCTATTTTTCATTATTTGTTATTGTCTGCATATGTGTGTATATTTGTATATACATAGATGGACTCATGTGATTATGTTTAGGAATAAATCCTTCACATGATGAAAACTGCCCAAAGTACTGTGATAGTTTTCAAGAAATACTGTCTTGATAGATAGATGATAGGTGATAGATAGACAGATAGATAGATAGACAGACAGATAACTTTAGAAGAGAAGGAAAATGTCCAAAATAATACAAATAATTAAAAATATATTTAATACCTTATAAATAAATTTTTATGTTTATTTTTTAATTACAACAGTAATTTTTAAGTCATCATTTCACCGAATCCTAAGATTGGCTAAAGGAGATAGAGGCTAGGTGTATTTGCCAAAGTCATTCTATGGAATTACATATATTATAATCCCTATCAATAAGAAATTTACATATCAATAATATATATTTGATAGTTGAACAAATCACAATCTGAGTTCCCTCCAGTGTTGTGCTGATAATGTAGCCCCCAAATGGGGATTGTTTTGTATTTGTCCTCTTTTTGTCATGGGTGGTAGTCAATAATGTTTGATGACCAGCAAAGTTTTATATATATATATATATATATATATATATATATATATATATATATATATATATATATATATATATATTCGAGCAATGAATCTAAAACAAAGACAGAAATAAACAAACAGAAGCTTTATTTAAAAAATAGACACTTGGATGGGGTTTTAGGGAATGGGTGGAAGATGGAATTTAGGGAAAGAACATTACTAGTACAAAATGATATGGTGATAGTTCGTGCTGTCCAGAGACTTACTAATTTACTTTCTGAAGACCAGAAGACAATCCCTGCGACTGAAAACAAGCAGATGGTGTGTGTACACAGGAAAAGTAAACAAAACAACGGAGTAACTAGTGAGCATTAATAAATAGCAGGAAAGGCAGCAAAAGCCTGGGTCTACACATGTCTATGTCCTCACTGTGACCTTAAATCACACCAGCGATTCTGTTAGATACTCGGTTTATGCATTAATAAATGCCATACACTAGAAACACCACAGAATTCTCCCTGTTGTCCTCAGCAGTATTTTTTAAAGAAAAAGCTTGCTGCATATAAATGTTAGGTTTTTTTCAGTGCCTACAATTTAGTGTCTTGACATTAAAGTAATAGTGCTAATCCACTTTACTTTACTATTTATAATTTTATTTATTTATTTTTATTTTATATACATTGGTGTTTTGCCTGCATATATATCTGGGTGAAGGTGTCAGGTCTTGGAGTTACAGACAGTTATAAGCTGCCAAGTGGATGCTAGGAATTGAACCCTGATCCTCTGGAAGAGTAGTCAGTGCTCTTATCCTCGGAGCCATGTCTCCAGTCCAAGGTCTTTGTTATTTATAGAAAGAAATTGGTGTTATAAATAGAATAATTGGCTTCTCCAGAAATAATGTGGGGATTACTAAAACCTACTTTAAATTTGATCGGCAGTAGTCTATAGTGCATGTATACTTTCAATCCACTTTGTTGGTGGGTTAAACATATGTCATGCAGCTGTTAGAGGTTTTTCCCCCAGGTACTTGAAAATAAGACTTTAGTGCAGGAGAAAATAATTAAGACAGAGAAAGCCTGAAGTATGGGACTACCTCAGGCAGTTAGGTTGAAGGCAGAAGTCCAGATAATGCCTGTCTGGTCACTGGAGGGATCTACTGGCCACTAGTGAGCTTAAATCTAAGCTTATTCTGAAATATTTGCTTAAGGGCAAATGTTATTTTCTGACCAAGGTCTTGTAATGAATTAGTTGTAGCAATGGAACCTGGAACAGAAAGAAGAAAATGTCCTCTGTCTTTCAACTTACTCTTTCTGATCTTTTTAATCTTGTAGTTTGTCTCCCCCATGTCAGTCTAATCTATTTTAAGATAGAATGGCTACCAAATGGAGTTTCTGTCCACTAAAACACTATATATATATATATTTGAGAAACTTCCCAGTGGATGCAACTTGACTACATAAATGCTAAGTTGACAGATCAGACATGAAGTGATAGCGTTGGTAGCATCCGATGCATCTTAACAACTGCTCTGTTGATCACATTTTCATAGACTTTGTGCAAGAATTTTACAGTTCAAAGCTCTCATTTGGATCACAGTCCAAACGTATTTAAAGGGGAAACATGAAGTCCTGTGTGGGTGCTTTTGGCTTTCGTAACAGAAAGTACAGCACTAAATCTGTTGATTGATCAATAAAGGGATCAGAATCTTCTTTCTTGGTGTGAATTTGAGTATTCTGCAGCTTTACACTTTAAACATGTTATGCTGGCTATAAAGCCAAACTGTCAACAATGACACACAGGAGCCCCTACGTTATGATTCCTCACATCTTGTCCAGCTTTCCAGCCTTCATATGTTTTTTTCTTTCCTTACTAAGTTTTAACACCAGCTGCCTTTCTGTTTGAAGATATCACAACCCTCCCATTTCAGAAAAAATCATATACTCAGAGTGATATTCTGTTCACTGGTCCCTGACACATGCCATAGTCACATAAGCCAAAGCTAAAAACCTTTCTCTAGCAGCTACTGGAGGCCGCCAAGGGTTCTGAGTAGTTGGAGTCACATCCACTCTCTAGTTTAGATTTAGCCAAATTCGTGATTTTGGAATTTTTGTTTGCTTTTTTATATTCTGATGACTTGGAAGAAAATGACTTAACTGAAATGACTTAATGATTAAAATTTTATTAAACCAAATCTTGGGTTTTATTTAGGTTTGAAAAAGAGAAATAGCAGAAATTAGTTTTATTTGAATTTCATTGAGTTTAACAATACTAAAGTTTTTCTCTTTGTGTGTAATTCCTGTAGTCTCTATCTCTTTTCAAGGAAAATCAATAAGAATAGTTTCATATAATTAATATATATATACATGTATATATAGCTGAGGGGCTATCTCAATGGCAAAGTACTTCTTAACATGTTTGGGGCCCTGAGTTCTATGACTACAAAAATAGTTTTATACTAATACAAAGTGCTATTGTATTGATAATATTTTAGCTAATATATTTTCTTTGAAATCCTATACTACTTATGTTTGTGTGGTTATTAAAATAACAATATGTACCAAGTTACTATTTACCATATTACAGCATGTGAACTAGTCTGGCCTTTAGTAATGGAATGGTGCTATGCAGTAGTGGATTTGAGGTACTATATAGTCTATATACTATGTAATTGCTATTGATATAGTCCTTCCTTATGACATTAAATAGAAGTAAAGTCACATTACAAATAAATTCCAGATCAGCCTCTTGACTTTCTGAGAGATTATCTTCACAAACAGTGTAGAAAGTTTCTAAATTTGAAGCATAGCAGTAGATGTCCATGTTACTAGAGAATCAATGGTATGTTGTATGGTAAAAATACATTTGTTTAGGTATAAACATACATATTATAGGCAGAATAACTGCCTGTTGTACTCTTCCTGAACACAAATGTCTTTTAATTTTTCTATTATTTACGTGTATGATTAACATACTCTTAAAGAAAATTTGATTTTCCCTTCTAGAAGCCAACAATTGTGATTAACTCCTTGGCTAGGGACACATGTCATTTGAGCATCTGCAGGTCTGTCATGTTCTCACGATGCTGTATGCAATCCTGCATAGCTAAGAGTATAGGAACAGTGCAAAGTGGACTTGATGGGTGTTTATTTCTTTGTTTGTTTGTTTGTTTGTTTGTTTTTAAAGCAAAAAGAAGAGAAAAAAGGTTTGTTGGTTGGTTAGAGAAGTGGCTAGAGATGGGATTAGTTGAAGGGTGAATATGATAAAGCAATACATTGCACAAACTTCTCAAAGAATGAAATAATTGAAAAAAGGATGTATTGCACAATATTATAAGATTAAATACATTTTTGTAATAATGATTTGGGAGTACATAGTAAATTACCTAGCTTGACTCCCACGCCTTTAAATATAGTAAAGTCCCTAACACCATCCTAAGAAATACCATCATTAGAAAAATTTATTTTCTGTGAAATAAAATGGAGAAATAAAAGCAAAACCAAGACTTTTCAGCTTTAAGCTCCGTGTTTGGTTAAACTTTGCTACAAGGCACACACTGAAAGCACCGTTCATATTGAGCCTAAGGAAGTTGTTATGGCTCTTGTTTTTGAACTTCATCAACAGGGACTATTGAATAGTGAGAAATAACTACCCATTGACCTAAATAGGGAACTGTGACAACCAAGCAGATGGTTCAGATTCTACACTTCCTGTCCCACATGTTACGGGACTATACAAATTTCTTACTGTGAATGTGATAATTGACTTCTGCTCCATCCCAAGGCTGAGGTGCAGTGACAGAATTTACCTAACTGCCTGAAATAATAGTCACACGAGCAACAAAACCAGACAGAACTGATAAAACAAGAGTTTTCATGGCACCGAACATCCAGCAATTGATGAAGTAATCTCAAAGACATAACAGGCTAGTAAAGCTAGGTGCACATTTGCAGCAGGTTAATATTGCCAGAAAAATTTTATGCCACAACCCAAGAAAACAGAGCCCAAAATGGGCTTTAATAAACTCTAAAATATAAGGAAGTAGAAATGAGAATACAAGGTTAGCCAACCTTCTAGAATCCATAAATTAGAGAGGAGAATCCTGGAGAGGAAGAGGAAGTAATTGTATAAGGTACCTTTTAGATGTTCATCAGCATAGGACCATGCAGATGTAGAAAGCACATAAGACAAGACACACTTAGAATTAAAGAAAAGTTCATGCATACAATGAATATATGGAACAGTTTCATCCTGACTGGAAAATCTAAAAATATATGGGGTAATGCACAGAGTACTTGAAAGGATTTTGTCTCAGTAGTAGTGAGAAATAATTATTACCACAATTAATGCTGCCATTCTTCAAAGTAACAAACTTTCAAATGAAGACCAAAAGGATCAAACTATCTCCAAGTATGTTATGCATGCCAAGACAAGGTTCAAGGATATTCCGAGGAAGTAGGAAAATTAGCAGCACTTCAGGAGGAAATGAACAGTCTTGCATTTGGATCAGGAATAAACAGACAAAGAAAGCACAGAAATACAACCCACAATAAAGAAGGAAAAAAAAATCTCTTAAACATAAAAATGAACTGAGCTACTCATTAGAATTTCAGAGAAGGCTATGAAACTTATTTCAAGTACATTCCATATGGTCAAGATGTTGATCAATACATGGGTGATATAGTAGATAAAAATTCTAAATACAAAGCCACACTGACTAAGATGAAGAGTAAACTTGGTAGGATTAGTGGCAATTAATTTTTTTATTTATTCACTTTACATCCCTATTGAAAACCCCTCCCCCCTCTTCTGGTTCCCTCCTCCCACCCTCTTCCCTCTTTCCCTCATCCTCTTTCTCCTCAGATCAAGGCGCATCGGGACTAAGGACATCCTCTACTGCTGAGGCCCCACAAGGCCTGCCAGCTCGGGGAAAGTGACACAAAAGGAGGTAACAGAGTCCAATTGCTCATGCTCCAATTGCTAGGGGACCCTCTCTCATGAAGACCAAGGTGCTCATCAGGTACATATGTGTAGGGATCTAGGTCTAGTCAATATATGCTCCTTGGTTGATGGATAAGTCTCTGTGAACCCCCATGGACCTCAGCTAGTTGACTCTGTTGATCCTCTTTTGGAGTTCTTTTCCCCTCCAGATTCCTGTTTGTTTTCCCCCAATGCTTCCTCAAGACTCCCAGAGGTGCTCCTAATGTTTGGGTGTCAACATCTGTTTCAATCTGCTGTTGGGTGGAGCCTCTCAGAGGACACTTATGCAAGTTCTCAGGTCTGCAAGCATAACAGAGTATTATTAATAGTGTCAGGGATTGGCTCTCTCCCATGAGATAGGTCTCAAGCTGGGCCAATCACTGTTTGTCCCTTCCCCCAATCTCCACTTCAACATTATCCCTGTACACCTTGTTGGCAGAGTAAATTTTGGGTTGAAGGTTTTGTGGGTGAGTTGGTATCCCTCCTCACTGAAACTCCTGCCTGGCTATAGGAAGTGTCCACTTCAGTCTTCATTTCCACCATAGCTAGAAGTCTCAGCCAGAGTCACCCTCATATCCACTTAGAAGTCTATGCCATCATGGGTCTCCGGCCCAGCTTGTCAAAGAGATAGCCCCCTATCAATTTCCCTTCTCTCTCCCAACCCTCTTACCTCCCACCCCTGCTCTCCCCCATCTGATGCCCACACTTCTTCCACTTCCTATCCCCTCTCCCACCCAGTCCTCTGGATTTATCATGCTTCTAATATCTATTCTATTTCCTCTTCAGAATGAGGTTCAAGCACCCGCTCTTGGGCCCTCTTTTTTACTTAGCTTCTTTGGGTCTGTGGATCATGAAATGGTTATCTTGTACTCTGTGGCTAATATCCACTTACAAGTGAGTACATAGCGTATGTGTCTTTCTGACTCTGGGTTACTTCACTCAGGAGGATATTTTATAGTTCCATCCATTTGCCTGAAATTTTCATGATTTTCTTCTTTTTAATAGCTGAGTAGTATTCCATTGTATAAATGTACCACATTCCCTTTGTTCATACTTTGGTGAAGGGACATCTGAGTTCTTTCCAGTTTCTGGATATTACAAATAAAACTTCTATGAATATTGTTGAGCTGGTATCATTGTGGAATGGTGGAGCATCTTTTGGGAGTAGCATAGCTGGTTCTTGAGGTAAAGTTATTACCAATTTTCTGAGAAAGCTCCAGATTTATTTCCAAAGTGGTTATACAACTTTGCAGCCCCACCAGAATGGAGGAGTGTTTCCCTTTCCCCACATCCTCACCATGAGCATGTGCTGTCACTTGGCTTTTTTATCTTAGCTGTGCTGACAGGTTTAAGATGAAATTCAGAGTTGCATTTGATTTGCATTGCTTCTGAGCCATTCATGACACCATGAACTAACGCTGGACCTCAGGAACAACAGAAACAACAGAAAGCCTACAAACACATGGAAATTGAACAACTCTATCAATGACCATATAAAGATAAGTAAAGAAAGAAATTTCTAGAATTCAATTAAAATGAAGGCAAAACATACCCAAACATATGGGAAACAATGAAAGCTAAGAAAAAAAGTGCTAAGAAAAAAGTTCATAGCACTAAGAGCATTCATTATGAAATTGGAGAGGTCTCATACTAGCAATTTAACAGCATACCTAAATGCTCTAGAACAGAAAGGAGCAAACACATCCAAAAGGAGTACATAGCAGGGAATAATCACACTCAGGCAGAAATCAATAACTTAGAAACATAAAAAGAAAAAAAAAGAATCAATGAGACTAAAAGCTGGTCCTTTGAGAAAATCAACAACACAAAGAAATCCTTAGCCAAACTACCTAATAGGGAGAAAGATAATATCCAAATTAATAAAATCAGAAATTAAAAGGGAGACATAACAACAGACACTGAGGAAATCCAAGGAATCATTAGGTCCTAGTATGCCACCAAACTGAAAAATCTAAATGCAATAGATAGTTTTCTTGATATAGCCTACTATCCAAAGTTAAATCAAGATCAGGTTAGAAGTATAAACAGTCCTATAACCACTAAGGAAATAAAAGCAGTCATCAAAAGTCCCCCAATAAAAAAAAAAAGCTCAGGGCCAGATGATTTTAGCTCAGAATTCTATCAGACTATCAAGGAAGAGTTAATACCAGCATTCCCCAAACTACTACACAAAATAGAAACAAAAGAAACATTGCCAAAGTCATTCTATGAAGCTACATTCACCATGATACTTAAGCCACACAGAGACCCAACAAAGAAGGAGAATTGAAGATCAATATTCCTCATGAACAGTGATGGAAAAATACTCAATAAAATACTCACAAACCAAATCCAAGAACTCATCAAAAGCATTATTGACCATGATCAAGTAGGCTTCATCCCTGGCATGCTAGGGTACATCAACATATGAAATCCATTGTATAAACAAAATGAAAAAAAAAAAAAGACCCACACTATCATTTCATTAGATGCTGTCAAAAACAAACAAACAAACAAAAAACCTTTGACAAAATCCAACACCCCTTCATCATAACAGAAGAACATTGCTAAACTCATTCTTTGAAGCTACAGTCAGCCTGATACCGAAACCACATAAAGATTCAACAAAGAAAGAGAATTTTAGAACAATATCCTTCATCAACATTGATGGAAAAATCAGTCTTGGAGAGCTCAGATATATAGGCCCATACCTAAATGTAATAAAGGCAATATACAGCAAACCAATAGCTAACATCAAATTAAATAGAGAGACACTTAAAGCCATTGCACTAAAAGCAGAGAAAAGACAAGGCTGTCCATTCTCTCCATATCTATTCAACATAGCACTAGAATTTCTAGCTAGTGCAATAAGACAACTAAAGGAGATCAAGAGGATACAAATTGGAAAAGAAGACAAAGTGTCTTTATTCACAGATGATACGATCGTATACATAAGTGACCCCCAAAATTAACAGAGAACTCCTACAGCTGATAAAGACCTTCATCAAAGTGGCTGATACAAAATTAACTAAAACAAAAAATCAATAGCTCTCTTTAATACAAATGGTAAATGGGATGAGGAAGAAATTAGAGAAGCAACACTCTTCAGAATAGCCACAAATAATATAAACTATCTTGGGTAACTCTAACCAAGCAAGTGAAAGACCTATATGACAAAAACTTCAAGTCTCTGAATAAAGAAATTAAAAAGAGTTTGGAAGATGGAAAGATCTCCCATGCTCATGGATGAATAGGATTAACAAAATAAAAATGGCTGTCTTATCAAAAGCAACCTACAGATTCAATGCAATTCCTATCAAAATGCCAACACAATTCTTTTTTTTTTTTTTTTTTTTGCCAACACAATTCTTTACAGACCTCAAAGAAAAATCCTCAACTTCATATAGAAAATTAAAAAAAAAAAAAAACAGGAGAGCTAAAAACAATTCTGTACAATAAAAGAACTTCTGGAGTTATCATTATCCCTGATTTCAAGTTGTAGTATAAAGCAATAGTAATAAAAACCACATGATATTGACATAAAAACAGGATGATCAATGGAATTGAAGACTCAGAAATAAACCCACACACCTATGAACATTTGATTTTTGACAAAGAAGCAAAAATCATATAATGGAGAAAAGCATCTTCAACAAATGGTGCTGGTCTATCTGATATCTGCATGTAGAATAATGCAAATAGACCCATATTATCACCCTGCACACAACTCAGGTCCAAGTGGATGAAAGACCTCAACATAAAACCAGATACGTTAAATCTAATAGAAGAAAAAGTGGTGGAAGAGCCTTGACCTCATCAGCACAGGAGACAACTTCTTGAATAGAACACCAACAATATAGGCTCTAAGATCAACAATTAATAAATGGGAACTCATTAAATATAAAAGCTTCTGTAGCCCGGTGGTGGTGGCCTATGCCTTTAATCTCAGCACTCAGGAGACAGAGGCAGGTGGATCACTGAGAGTTCAAGGCCAGCCTGGTCTACAAAGGGAGTCCAGGGCAGCCAAGGCTACACAGAGAAACCCTGTCTTAAAAAACAAACAAACAAAAAGAAAAGCTTCTGTAACGCAGAGGACACTGCCAATAGAACAAAATGGCAGCCTACAAATTGTGAAAAGATATTCACCAACCTTACATCTGACAGAGGGTTAATATCCAAAATATATAAAGAACTCAAGAAATTAAACACAAACAAACCAAATAATCCTATTTAAAAAGCAGGGTACAGAGTTAAACCGAGAATTCTCAACAGAAGAATCTTGAATGACTGAGACGCACTTAATGGAACTTTTTAATAGAAAAAAATACTGAAGGTGTAGTGAGCTGTAAGGCACAGTAATCAGAACCCTGCAGAGGCTGAGGAATCAGAATTTAATGGTGTTCAGACCTCATACCTAGAAGAGAGACACTTCTGATGTTAGTGAGATACTGAACAATATTTTCAATGTATTCTTTTTTAGTGTAATTTTTTAGAGATTCTCATGCAACATATTTCAGTCATACTCATTTCCAATACTTCCACTAAATCTTTGCTCTGGCATTTACAATCTTTCTGCTTCCCTTTGGATCCTTTTGCATGAGCCTTAGGTATAAGGATTGTTTTTTGAATGTATCACTCAGAGACAACTTTTAAGAAATTGGAGATGCATGTGTGGTGGGATGGATTTCCTAATAGCAAGTAGATTGGGCAGAAAAGGTGTAATTGTAACAATTTTAAATTTTGATTATGGTAAGAAAACACTTTTCTTTAAACCCGGTTATGTTTGAATTACAGGAATCATAATTTAAATATGAGAATATAAAAATTTTGTTGTTGATGATGTTGTTTGTTTGTTTGCTTTTATGTGAACAGATATAGTAAATAGTGTTATGGTTCATCTTCATTATCAGTGTGACTGGATTTGAACCACTTAGACTTACCTTGGGATGTGCCTGTGTTTCCGGAGAGGTCTAACTGGAAAGGGAAACAGTAGAGGCACGTAGACACCATCCCTTGAGAAGGGCTTCCAGACTTAACAAAAACTGAAAACAGGAGAAAGCAAAGAGAGCATCATCATTCATTTTTCTTGGCTTTGTGAGAGTGGATGCATGTGACCACCTGCTCGGCCACATGTGAAAGCCACTCTCATCACTGTGATGGACAGTACCCTTGTACTGAGTTTTCTCCTTAGGATGCTTGCTAATTATGTCATAGCAATGAAACAGTATCTAATACAGGTAGAATATGCCTTATAAATACTGATCAAAAGGAGCTGATTTGCTATGTTACTACTAGGCTTGGTAGGTTTCAGAGCAATAAACAGCATGAGGCCATTTCATCATAAGGTTGTTACTATGGTTAACAGATACAGCTGATGATCGATGATTTTAATAATACATAATCTTTTATATATATATTTCATTAATTTATTCATATTACATCTCAATTGTTATCCCATCCCTTGTATCCTCCCATTCCTCCCTCCCTCCCTCCCGCTTTCCCCCTACTCTAGTCTCCTATGACTGTGACTGAGGGGGACCTCCTCACCCTGTATATGCTCAATCTTGAGTTTTGTTTTGCATAATAACAGATCCTCAAAAGCACACAATAGATATAAGTCAACAATTGTTTTTGAAAATGCAAATACACTTTCTAAACAATTTATAGAACCACTAATAATCTGAAATACAATACGAATATGGACTTAAGTGATATTTCCAAATGATCTACCCACTAAGAACTCAATTCATGTCCATTTCAAAATTACCTAAAGCATTTGTCAAGCTATACCATATTGTGGGCCATGAAATAAGTCTTAAAACACTTTATATGTTTCAAATTACACAATTATTCCTCTGGATGAGGTAAAATTAAGTCAGGATTCAATCACACACCACATACTTACTAGTCAAGTAACCCATGCATTAAATATGAAATTTAAAAATTAACGATGTGAATTGAAGGTTACAGGTGGATTCCACGGGTACAGTGATTGCTGTTTGAGCAGGAGGACCTATGTTTCAACACTCACCAACACAGTAAAATGCAGGCATTGCAGCATTTGCCTTTAACCCCAATACTTGGGAGGCAAGCTGCTGATACTGAGGTCTTTCTGGTCAGTCAGTTCAGCCTGATTGGTAAGCTCTGGGTTCATGAGAGGAAACTTATCTCAAAACCGAAGTGGAGGGTGATAAAGACATACACTATGGACCTCTGGCCTCCACATGTGAAAGCACAGATGAGTGCAGCCACATACATGCATGCAGAAAAGACATACATTGACCTGAGCAACAATAAGCTAGAGGATGTGTTGAGACATAATTTAATTCTTAAATTTATATTAATGGTCTTTAAATAAACATTTTGGAGCTGAAATATGATAGAAATCTAGTAGTCTGTTATTTGAATATGTAAAGGGTAAATCTGAGGCCAATTTAAATGTCTTCCTTGGAGTCATTAGAGAAACAAGTAGCAGGGTTGGAAGCAGAATTCAGGTCACATAAGGGCCATACCCAAATGGAGAGACAACGTACAGGACACCCAACTTGACATATTATGCATGGTTTTACAAATAGGTGGAGCTAGTCTTTGTCTTGGAGTGACAAAAAAGTTGAGAAAAGACAAAATGGTCTCAGCCGGTTCAGGCAAAAATTGATAGAACCCCCTAAGTCTGATGTTGACTCAGTGTGAGGCATATACATGAGAGCAACTGGTAGACCTGTGTAGATAAATGCC
The DNA here is from genome assembly GCF_903995435.1 of Acomys russatus. NCBI lineage: Eukaryota > Metazoa > Chordata > Mammalia > Rodentia > Muridae > Acomys > Acomys russatus. Next base: position 30,871,970 of record NC_067148.1, on the reverse strand, counting down.
GACACCTCCAAGCAAAAGCACACCAGTATAAGCCTGTGGCAATCATTAATAATTATTAGCAGTTCTAAGATTCCTCAGCCTTAGAAAATTGATAGTACTGTGCTTCCCTGATATAATTTATTTGTCTTATTGCACTGTATCCAGTAATTTTTGTTTGTTTGTTTTTTTGTTTTTCTAGACAAGGTTTCTCTGTGTAGCCTTGGCTGGCCTGGAACTCACTCTGTAGACCAGGCTGGCTTCACAAAGATCTGCCTGCCTATGCTTCCCAAGTGCTGGGATTAAAGGAGTCTGCCACCACCGCCCAGCTTGTGCCACCACCGCCCAGCTTGTGCCACCACCACTTGGCTCCAGTAATTTGTTAATTTATTACTATTATTATGTGTGTAAACCTTTTTCCTTGAAAGTGTAACAATTTGAGTTTCATCTTTCTAATTTATGGTTCGGTGACAATATCAACAATAGCAACAACAACAAAAAGCAACTGCCAGGGTTAAACATAGACCTGCTCTGTGCCGGGGTCATGCCCGTATGCCTGCTCTGTGCCGGGGTCATGCCCGTATGCCTGCTCTGTGCCAGGGTCATGCCCGTATGCCTGCACTGTGCCGGGGTCATGCCCGTATGCCTGCACTGTGCCGGGGTCATGCCCGTATGCCTGCTCTGTGCCGGGGTCATGCCCGTATGCCTGCTCTGTGCCGGGGTCATGCCCGTATGCCTGCACTGTGCCGGGGTCATGCCCGTATGCCTGCACTGTGCCGGGGTCATGCCCGTATGCCTGCTCTGTGCCGGGGTCATGCACGTATGCCTGCTCTGTGCCGGGGTCATGCCCGTATGCCTGCTCTGTGCCGGGGTCATGCCCGTATGCCTGCTCTGTGCCGGGGTCATGCCCGTATGCCTGCACTGTGCCGGGGTCATGCCCGTATGCCTGCTCTGTGCCGGGGTCATGCCCGTATGCCTGCTCTGTGCCGGGGTCATGCCCGTATGCCTGCTCTGTGCCGGGGTCATGCCCGTATGCCTGCACTGTGCCGGGGTCATGCCCGTATGCCTGCTCTGTGTGGGGTCATGCCCGTATGCCTGCTCTGTGCCGGGGTCATGCCCGTATGCCTGCTCTGTGCCGGGGTCATGCCCGTATGCCTGCACTGTGCCGGGGTCATGCCCGTATGCCTGCTCTGTGCCGGGGTCATGCCCGTATGCCTGCTCTGTGCCGGGGTCATGCCCGTATGCCTGCTCTGTGCCGGGGTCATGCCCGTATGCCTGCTCTGTGCCGGGGTCATGCCCGTATGCCTGCTCTGTGCCGGGGTCATGCCCGTATGCCTGCTCTGTGCCGGGGTCATGCCCGTATGCCTGCTCTGTGCCGGGGTCATGCCCGTATGCCTGCTCTGTGCCGGGGTCATGCCCGTATGCCTGCTCTGTGCCGGGGTCATGCCCGTATGCCTGCTCTGTGCCGGGGTCATGCCCGTATGCCTGCACTGTGCCGGGGTCATGCCCGTATGCCTGCTCTGTGCCGGGGTCATGCCCGTATGCCTGCTCTGTGCCGGGGTCATGCCCGTATGCCTGCTCTGTGCCGGGGTCATGCCCGTATGCCTGCTCTGTGCCAGGGTCATGCCCGTATGCCTGCACTGTGCCGGGGTCATGCCCGTATGCCTGCTCTGTGCCGGGGTCATGCCCGTATGCCTGCTCTGTGCCGGGGTCATGCCCGTATGCCTGCTCTGTGCCGGGGTCATGCAGCACCTGATACAGTTGCACCCCTTTAAATGCTTTAAGTACTTCTAATCATTTATACATTACCTCTCATAGTTGCCATAAAACCCCATGTTTGGTGTGACTCTCATTCTCACCTTAAAGATGTAGAAATCATGAAGGACGTTTTACATTGTAGAGCAGAAAAAACTTTAGATAACACATTATTAGCTACTTTTAAAAACTATAAAATTATTTAGAGAGAGAGAGGGAGAGAGAGAGCGAGAGAGGAGAAGAGGACAAGAGAGACAGAGAGAGAGACAGAGAGAGAGAGAGAGAAACCTTTTGCTACTTGAGCCAACTAGGAAACGGTACATTCCAAACTAACAGTTTCTGCTGAGACTGGCAGAATTGTTACTGCTCTATTAGTTTCTATTTAATGAGAAAATTGCCTGAAGTACACATATAACACTGTGGTACCTAGGATAAAGATTTCAGCCAGTTTCTTTATCAACTGAGATAATTCTTATTCTTCCTACTTGTACAATAGCACTTTGGGTTTAATTTCTGAAAAAGGATGCCACTTAAGAAATTAACTTCATAAACTTTTTAAAATTACCATTGCATACGGGGAGCCATAAAATCAGTAATTCAAGCAAAGCACATGGAACCCTCCATTAGAGTATTGTCATAAGGACATTGATTAATAATCAGAACGTATCCTACTTATTCAAGTGCTTTTCAGTAGGGAGACTTCAAGACATTTAGCTGTAGCACCATCTACCCTTAAGGGGAGACCTCAGTTCTTTCTTAGGGGAGAGGCTACCTAATGATGAATGCCCCTCAAAGGGACTGCACCTCTGGGAAAAAATATAAAACAGAGTTTCTGGTCTGTCTGTCTGTCTGTCTGTCTGTCTGTCTGTCTGTCTTTCTGTCTCTGTCTCTCTTCTCTCTCTTCTCCCTCTTCTCTCTCTCTCTCTCCTCTCTCTTCTTCTCTTCTCTTCTCTTCTTCTTCTTCTTCTTCTTCTTCTTTTCTCTCTCTCTCTCTCTCTCTCTCTCTCTCTCTCTCTCTCTCTCTCTCATCCCTTTGAGGCAGGGTCTCACTATCTATCTAACTCTGAACATCCTGAAACTCACTGTGTGAACTGGATTGCCCTTGGCTTTACAGAGATCTACTTGCTTCTGCTTCCCAAGGGCTGGAATTAAATCTCTGTGCCCCTTTGCCCAGACTAACTTCTTAATGTTTATAAGTTCTTAATATTCTGAAATTATGCGACCTCATCTTAAGATTTTTTTTCTCCCTTCTGCTTTGATAAATGTTATCAGTTCTCCAAAACTCATCTAAACAAGTTCATTTCTTTAATCCTTCCTTCATTTGACTTCCTTGTTCTTTGTCCATTATGAATGGACTGAGGTAAATGCCCTACATATACCCAGACCTCAGTTACAGAAAGCCTGTGCTATTGGTTGATGGTTACGGCAACAAGGTGTCCTGCACAAGGATAAACATCACAAACAGTGTCCTTATCTCAGTCCTTTCAACTTGCACAGCACTGAATACAAAGCCTAGATAAGAGACTCTGAAGAGCACTGTGGGCACCTCCCACATGAAAAGCAAACACTCGTTTGGAGGTAGACAGCGTACTAACTCCCTGATTCATGGCACTAATTCACAGAACAAATCAGTAACTGAGGAAGTTTGCCCCCTGGAAAATCTTTGCCTAAGGAGAGAGCTAGGAGAGAGGAGAAGGAGTCACCTTCTTTAGGAAAAAGCAACTAGGGATAGGTTGTCCATTTCTCAATGGATGACCCCGTGAACATGTGCATATGGGCAACATTAACTCGGACTTAAGGGATACTGTTAAAAAATATATTAGATTCTAGAGAGATAAGAGATATATTGGGTGGAGGGTAAAGGGAGCTGGAGCGAGAGGGTGGAGAATAGATATGACCAGATGTTTTATACATGTGTGAAAATTTCAAACGAAAATAATATGGAGAGAGAGGAAGAGAAAGGAAAAAGAAGAGAAGGGAAGAAAGGGGAGAAGAGTGGAAGAAAAGAGAAGGGAGGGAGGGCAGGGGAGAGAAAGGGAGGAGAGAGGAGAGGAGGGGAGGAAAGGAAAGGAAAAAGGGCGGGAGAGCGCTGGTCTCCAGTCATTGCTTACATTGGCTGCCCAAAGGTGAGCTGAACAGGGATGGCATGAATGAGCGTGCCAAAATGGATAGTGAAAAGCCCATGCCTAAACTGTACACAAGTAACTACAGGCAACTAAAGAAGGCTGAAAGTCGGAGAAACAGTCTTCCCATGGAAGAGAACACCAACTGGTCATCCAATATGAAATGGTCAGCCCTAAACACATACATATGAGCAAAATGCTGACTTGAGTGCAGAAGTATGTGCACAGGCATGTGTGTGTGTGCATGTGTGCATGTGCGTGTGTGTGTGTGTGTGTGTGTGTGTGTGTGTGTGTGTGTGTGTAAAATCTCTAGATGTCCTTTAGCTCTAGCCTGTTAATGGGCATTTAGGATCTTCCATATTTTGGCCACTGGAAATGATGGTGTAATGAACCCTGAGACACAGAGCTCCTTTCTTTTGGCTATGTACCTTCAGTGCTGAAATTGCTCGGTCCTATGATTGCTCTGTTTCAAATTTTTGCCAACCTCCATAGTGTTTTCTGTACTGGCTGTACCAATTAAATTCTGACTAGTAACATACAAAGGCCCCTTTCTCAACATCCTTGTTAAGAATTACCAGATTTGTTTTCTTATAGCAGCATTCCTAAAAGTATGATATGTAATTTGAGTGGAATATTCTTTATGATTAATAATAGTTTTGGCTTTCTCATTTATCTATTGTATACCAGGGCCTTTTGACTCTTATCAGATTGTTTGGTTTGTATATTTTTGATATGGAGTCAAAAATGTTTTGTATATTTTCAGTAAACATTGCCAGATATATGGCTCTGAAAATACCATCTTATTCCACAGATTGCAACATTCCTGTTGTTCCTTTTGCCATCCGCAAGCTTTTTCCTTTGATGCAATTCCACTTGTTTTATACACTTGTAGCCTGTGTTTTTGGTGTTATACCAAAAAAAAAAAAAAAAAACCTTTTCCAGACTCATGATTTAAAATTCAATGCCCTGTATTGTTTATAATCTTGTGGTTTTAAGTGTGTTTAGGTTTTAACTCATATTTCTTTCATTATTCATATAATTGCATATCTAGATACAGAAAGACAAATATTTAATAGTATCACTTACATGTAGAATCTAAATAGCCAAACATGAGTAGGCTACGTATCTGTCAGTAAATGCACCTGATACCAAAGCTGAAAATAAGAGGGTAGTCTCTGAAACATATATGCTGGAAGGAGAGAACTGACTCATATAGGAAGCCCTGTGACATAAATACACACACACACACACACACACACACACACACACACACACACAAGAGAGAGAGAGAGAGACAGAGACAGAGAGAGATAAAAATGATTATATACATGGTCATATGATTTATTTCTCCAATATACACATAGATACTAAAATAGTAACATAAAGAACTAATGTGTCTTTCAGGTATATGCCAGGAGTGGTATGGTTGGGTCTTGAGGTAGAAATATTGCCAATTTTCTGAGAAACCACCAGTTGATTTCCAAAGTGGTTGTACACGTTTTCACTCCCACCAGCAATGGAGAAATGTTTCCCTTTCTCCACATCCTCATCAGCATGTGCTGTCATTGGAGATTTTTATCTTAGCCATTCTAATGGTTGTTAGATGTAATCTCAGAGTGGATTAGATTTGCATTTCCCTGAAAACTAAAGATATTGAGCACTTCTTTAAATGTTTCTCGGCCATATGATAGTCTTCTGTTGATAATTCTCTGTTTAGCTCTGTACCCCATTCTTTAACAGGGTTATTTGGTTTGGTGGTGTTTAATTTCTTTATTTCTTTATAGATTTTGAATATTAGCCTTTTGTTGGGTGTAGGGTTGGTGAAAATCTTTCCCCAGTCTATAAGCTGTCATTTTGTTCTGTTGACAGTGTCTTTTGTCTAACAGAAGCTTTGCAGTTTCATGAGGTCCCATTTATTGTTGATCTTATAGCCTGAGTAATTGGCGTTCTATTCAGAAAGTTGTTTCCTATACCAATGAGTTCCAGGCTCTTCCTCACTTTCTTTTCTAACATATTTAGTGTGTCTGGTTTTATGTTGAGCTCTTTAATCCACTTGGATGTTATTTTAGTGTAGAGTGATAAATATAGATATATTTGCATTTACTACATGTAGACATCTAGTTAGACCAACACCATTTGTTGAAGATGGTATCCTTTTTCCATTGTATGATTTTCAAGGATATTTTCTCAGCTATGTTCATAGCAGCTTTATTCATAATAGTTACAATCTGCAAACAACCTAGATGTCCCTGAACTGAAGAATGGATAAAAAACCTGTGGTACATTTACACAATGGAATACTATTCAGCTTTTAAAAACAATGAAATCTTGAAATTTGCAGGCAAATGAATGAGGTAACTGAGACCCAAAAAGACATGCATGGTATATACTCACTTGTAAGTGGATATTAACCCAACATAGATGTCCTGTGAGAGGCTCTGCCCATAGAGGGATCAGAACAGATGCTGGTACTCACTGCTGGACTCCAGGTGGAGTGCTGAGAGTGGTATGGAAAAATGAGGGGATCAAAGGACCCAGAGGGTTCAGGAGCTCCACAAGGAGACCGTCAAGGTTAGCCATACTGGACATAGGGATTTGCACAAACTGTTGCACTAACCAAGGACAATTTATATATGCAGTAAACCTAGGCTGCCTGGTCAGATCTAGCCAATGGACAGCTCATTCTCCATGGTTGTGAGGAGAGCAGGGACTGCCTCTGATATGAACTCTCATGTCCCCAATTTGGTCACCTCTCCTTTATGAAGAGCCTGGTAGAACACAGAGGAAAGGGAAACAGGCTATCCATATGAGCCTATCAAGGCTGTGGTCATATGGAGGGAGGATGTCCCCTTCTATCAGAGGTCTACAGGAGCAGAATAGGGTGGCAGAGGGAGGAAGGGTGGGAATGGGAATATACAATCAAGGGGATAACATTCAGGATGTAATCTGAACACATTATAATAAATTAAAATATAAAGGAAAAGATTACATTGTCTAACTATTTAGGGTTTAATTTATGAAAAATGATCCTATTTGGGATTTTTGTCACTATTATAATTAAATACAGATTGCACTCAGCCAAAGTGAAAAAGAATAGAAAAACAAACAAAAAAGAACTAAAGTATGTTTTAAATGACATAGTTTTTGTTGTAATGTTCCTGAACTATCTTCATTAGAAGCATTTGAAATGACTGAGATATCCATAACAATATTAATGTTCTCTATAATAACTTGCTAGTGAATCCATTTTCCATGTTTCATATATTTAATAATAACTCCCTTAAAATACTACATTCCAGTTATTCTGAGTCAGTGAGTAAGCATCATGACTGAAGAGATCAATTTAATAGTAGTAAAATAGTCTTTAGGAAAGATTATTTGTAATTTCATCGTCATTTTGGTATAACGTTTCTTAGATGTTTGGATTATACCATCAAACACAGAAGCCCTTTTTTCTTCCTTGCGTATTTAGCTATGCCAGCACTCTGCTCCATTTGCTGGTACCTTCCAAGTCATTTCCCATCAATTATATCCATTGAGTGCTAACTTTGAGTGACTGCAGAACTTTGTCCGTATAAGCACTGAATGTACTTGAAAGGAGAAATAAAACTCTACTCTTCAAATTTCATTCCTTTTTATCTTTTTTTCTAAGAACTTATTGGTGATTTCATTCTGTATCCCATTATAGGAATGGCATCACAGAATAAAATATAAGCCGACAGTTCACAGATTTATTATTGTATTTGATATATTCACATTTTCAAGAGTGATGTTCAACAGTTAAATGAATCCACAGAGATTAAATCTCCTTAAAAGGAATCAATCCTCTCAGAGTGGGATTCTCCTGCCAATGTGGCTTGATCAAACCCTAATTGGGTGTGAACTTTTGGAGATTGCAACAATTTTCATTTGCTCATCTGCTTGAAGTAGAATTATTTTATTTTGAGTCTTAATACCCTCAACTATTGATTTTTCTGACTTATCATTACAATTGAATGCATTCACATTAGTGCCTTGCAATGAAAGTATCAACACCAATAGAAAAATCAGTGTGTGAGGAAATTAAAACGTCCAATTTTCATAAATATTAGCTTCAAGTATTGTAATTAAGATGCCAACCAGGCTCACGAGTGTTCTGGCTGGAGGGTGGCCAGTGAGCACCTCTCTGTCCATGTGCCATCTCACAACCTTGCCTGTGCATAGCTCCCTCTTGTCAGAGAGAATCATGGCCTTCACTGGAGGCATTCCAGTGAAGGATCCATGTTTGATTGCCTATTGTCCCTTATTTAACCCTAAGCAGCCTACTTTACAACTACCCACATTGTTCTTTTCCTCTTAAGAAAGGGACTTATCGCCTAACACACAGTACTGCGTGATGGCCTCAATGCCTTTCCCAAGATACTCACTTGATGCCGAAGTATACATCTAGCTTGACGGGACTCTTGACTATGCAACCAGTGTTTGTTAACACTCTTCTACTATACATTTGAATTTCAAAAGGACAGACACTTGGTATATGGAAGGATAACAGTCGTGGCAGATCCATGTGAAAGCGGTGGATCCAGCCACAGTGTCAGTGCTCCTGGGAGCAGATCTGGTGAAGTCCAGGGCCTCAACTGTTTGGTGCAGTTGAGAAGTAAGCAACAGCAAGTTTAGCATAAAGACGTATATATTGTACATAGGAGCTAATGTCGGGCAGCTACAGCACTCCCATATCCAGCATCTCTGCTTTCCTTGTCATTTCTGACAAATCAGAATTGGCAACCACAGGGCGAAAGTGGACAGGACGCTCACTGGCCGATCAGCAACTCCATGTAATAACTTGTTTTGACAACTTTTAAGCTAAAATATAATTATATCATTCTCATGTTTCCAATCCTCTCTCAATCACCTCCCCCCCTTTTCTACCTACTCTTCTCTCAGATCCTGTTATTGTGAGAGTTGAGGGTATTTTATCTCTGACTCATTCTGTCAACTCTGTCTTTGATTCTTTGTCTTTGCATCAATTAGATACCACTTTCAAACATGGCTGCTTCCTTCTATAAACTACACATACCTTCATTGTTGGGGTTAAAGGTGTGTACTAGGTGTGAATGTATTCTATCTGGAGCACATAGAGCTAGAAAGTCTTTGGATATGATCCATTTCCAGAGCAGCCGTGTTGCTGGATTAAAATTCTTCTATATGTAGCCTCTTCCAGTATTATGGGAACTAAGTCCTGAACAAGGAGACGTTTAGATCAGATCCATCTATAAGCCTCTGAGCCCTGTGTCTGAAATGCATTCTGTCTTAAGCAATAGGATCTTACTTTCAACCTCTGGGAGTCAACCAAGGGTCATAATGAAAGCCTACATTGTTTGGGAAATCTAACCTGATCAACAACAGGAAAGAAGGTTTCTCACTTCTGATATTAGGGGGTTTGTTAGTCTATGGCTTTTGGGGTAGGAGGAAGCATCATCAGTGCAAAAGATACATGTTATTTAAACTGTAAGTATTATATACATATTATATATATTTAAATAAATATAAAACAATGAGATTCCCTATGGCTTTTAAGTGGTGACTGTCTTAGTGTTATTTACTACTTTCTTCCCCCTGCTATTTGACCTCCTCCATCTGTCCCTGACTAAATAAATCTACTCGGTTTTTCCTGTTTCCCCCTTCATATCATCTGCATCCTGCTATGTGTGGTAACTTATGATCATTGCACGTTCCAAGTCATATTAAGCACAAGTTTTGCATCTTGCCCCTTAAAACCAACATAGGCAAACATTGATCCTTAAGGGAGTTTGAATGCTTTCTTCATCAGACACAAGTTACATGCTAAGCAATTCCTAACTGAATTAATGAATATGAAATCAGGCAAGGTAACCAATCTCTTCCATATTGCAAAGCCATTTTTGGCTATCTCCGTTTAATTTAAGTTTTTAAAAATATTCCCCTTTAATTAGATAAATTCACAATGCAATGGTATCTAGAAAATGATGTTATCTTCACTTCCTGAGGCTGAAAATATTGACTCAATCATTTTTGGCTATGTGACAAACTTGACATTGGTATCAGTATAGATCTTATTTTCATAGCCACTCACATTTTTTTAATTAAAAAGAATGAACTATAAAGTAATATCACATGAAGGGGAGTAACATTAATAGTGTAGATTTAATATATAAAATGGTACGTTTACAAGCACAATCATATTTCCATACTCATTCAATGAATTATTCAAAGAAAAAGCAAAATATTTTTTGCATAGATTTTCGAATGTGAATCATTTTCTTTGTCATAAAAATGATCATGTTTAATGACGTGAGTCACATCTTTTAAGAGCTGTGATAAATATTCTACATGGAAACTTAAAATAACGTGTCAGAAATCTCCCAAATTAAAAACAAAAGGAAACCTCTCCGGGGGAGCATCAGTAATTTTCAGAGATGCATTATCTCTTGCTTTATGACCTAAAGAGCACTGCTACAACTCACCCTATGCGCTAAGGTGTGCTTTGGCTTCACACAGAGATATGGATAACTCATTATAGCCTTTTAATAACTTGAACACAAGTGGCTATGGAGTGAATAATTTTCATCCTGAGTAAATTTGACCCTACTAGTGCAGTGCCAAGCAGATTAATCTCCCAAGTGCTCATATGGCACACAGAGATACCTATGCTCTGACCCCCATGATCCCCGACCTGCTGGATTGCACTGATGTTATCACCGCATGAATGTGGCACCAAGGCAGTGGGTAATCACCCAACTATGCTCAGAATATAATATTGGTTTGTATTTTCCCCCAAGTATCGTTTAGCTGTTCTAAAACAGGAAGTCTTAAAGTGTAATGTAATTAGCACTCCATTTCTGGTTCATCTTTACAGATCTTGTTCTCTTAGAGACAGATGCTCTAAGTCATTTCTACTGAGGCAGATCCTGCTGATGAAACATTCACATTAGGGTTATCTCTGTCAAAGTGAAGTAGAAAATGGAAACAACTCCACTTTCTATCCCAAGAAAAAAGGAACAAACCCAAAACCACTTGGAGTGAAACAATCATGACACATAGGAGAAACCTATATATATATATATATTACTGTAAATATCTTCATGAATAATTTAAAATGCATTGGCCATAGTAAAATGTTCAATTATTTCAAATAAAGAAATTATGGGATATTTCTTTCTTTCTTGGATGCAGGCAGAGTTGACAGCCAAACTCTGCCTAAACAGAGTAAGTAAGTCCTCAATAGTCCCTGCCTCACAAATATGTCTGTCAGATATATTGGGCCAGAAGGCTGAAGATGATGCTCCAATGTTATAGAGAATTTGGGGTGACTGTACAAGTAGCAAACTGTCTCTGTCATATTTTCATTTGGAAAGCTAATAACCTGCACTGCTTGTAGACTCAGGTAATCAAGTTTATTCCTTCTCAAGTCTCTGATGGGGTTGAAGACCAGATAGTTTAGCTTTACAATTAGCTTAGTTGTTTAAAGGTTAAGATGTTTTTAGGTCTAGATAGATGTTTTAAGTTGATAATGATGAAATATTATAGATATTGAATTACATTCAGAATTTTAGATGCACCAAGATAGGAAAGATGTTTTCTTCAAGGCTGAAAAATATGAGTAGCTAAAACACCATGAATTTACATAATTCCTGATTATTTCATGGTTCTTCTTGGTATAGGTAGTTGAATGTAGATATGTATTATTTAAGTGTACATGTAAAGAAATAAAATGTTTAATTAAAAATTTTTAAAAATATAAATCAAATAAAACATTACTTAAATTAAACTGAAATTACAATAAGCCTACATAAAATACTGTAATCATGAAAATAAAATTTTTCATTGATATTTTTCAATGGTATAACATACATTAATTCTTTTACTAATACTCATATTAACCTTTATATGACATGTGTTTCTTAACAGTACTCTGTGAATTTAGTACAACTCTTTATTTAGTTTCAAGCATATTGCTACTAACAAATACAGAGCTATTTTTAAGGATTCAATTATTTTTCATTATATTCGGATTATTTTTTAAAGTAGTATTTGAGAAAACACCTCTGACACACCATTGTGTTTACAGTGAAATTAGACTACAGTTAAGCCAACTGCATATTGTGTTGAAAAATTTAATAGAATAGTACAGATAAGAATTCCATCATGTATAGTACAGATTTTCAAAACAAAAAAATTCAATTCTCCCTAATTATTTTCAGGATTCATTAGTTTAAAAATATCTCTTCAAAATAAATAAATGTACATTTCTTATGACATCATTTTATCTGTTTGTGATATCCATAGTGTCTCTCCCTTATCCAAAGTAGCGCCAGTTTCTTGTTTCTGTGCAGATTCACATAAAGGTTTACACAATGCCTGAGTCAAACCTAGTTCCAAACTGAAGTTCATGAAATGAGAAACCACTTATAAAAATCACATCTAGGGTAATTATAATAAGGACTGAATGCTTGTTTGCATTTAATACTTTTCTTTTGTTTTATACTTTTGAAAGTTTTATCTACTTTTATCCTAATGACATAATTTTATTAAACTGCCTGCAGTGATTTTTGAGCATTTTAAGAGAAATTGATTATTCAAATTATGCCCCTGTATGTTAATAATTATTTAAATTAAGTGTCCTTAATAGTTCATTATTGCTATATCTACTTGAAGCATTGTACATATAACTAGACTAATAATTTTGTATTTGTTCCCAACTTTCCTATGATTTAGTAATGAGCATAGAATTACTACTGTATCAGTAATTTACAATTAGCAACCACATGGTTAGCTTCTCTTACTGCACTTCTAAAACAGTATATAGCTTTAATTTTGTTCAAATGACCTTTTTCAGACAGAGAATTATTACTGTTCCACGAAGAACAATTTTTGCATATCTAAATATTTTTCTTTTACAATTAGTTCCATTTATGTAATTATAGTTGAAGTTGCCTACTGCCGAAACTTATGGATTAAAATTAAGGCTAATATTGAGTTCTGCTTATTTATGCAAAATTTTCAGAATTACTTTGAGAAACTAGAAATTCTTACCAAATTGCTCAGCTAATCAGCATCTCCATATTCTAAAACATGAATGAAACCATAAAGTCCCAATTTTGGTTTCAATATTTATCAACAAGAATGTAAATTATTTAATATCCTCCTGAATATGATTGAATTTAGGAGCATTAACCATTCATCAAGGAGACAGCACCTTTCAATGAGGACATGAACTGGAGGCTATTGACCAATGGAGGGAGCAATATTGAAATGAGACATGAATATGGCCATCAGGGTGACCACTGTTCAATGGCCACCATGAGAGCGATACAAGCATAACTCAGTAAAAGGTCAGTACATCAGTGAAATGAATAGACTACAACATAATCCTCAAAGGCAGCAATGAAGACTGGCCAGATATGACAGTTACCTATAATGGATGTGAAGGATTTTTATGTGATGCTTTCCCAGCCCAGTTACCACTTAGTTCCATTATTGCTTTCCAGTTGACAGACAGTACAAGCAAGCAGGAAGCATCAGGATCGAAGGTGCAGAGTAACAGCAATGCCATTACTAGTGCCCTTTCTTCAGGCGAAATGACACACACGTACATCAAAGGGGGCAAGCGAGCCACGAACCACTTCTTTATCCAGCAGTTAGCAACAGTTCCGAAAACAAAGGCAGCAGATGCATTTATGATTAGCTGCTGTTTAGATTTAAAGACTGTCGATCCCTATTGCCTCCTCAATTGTCTTGGCCTCTGTTAAAACATCACTGGAACAGGAGAGGACAAAAGTGGGAACAGTTTCTCTTTGGGATGAAATCACCCAAGAAGATAACTGTGGTTCACTTGAAGTGAACACTTCTATCTCTGTCTCTGTCTGTCTCTGTCTCTCTGTCTGTTTCTGTCTGTCTCTTGGTCTCTCTGTGTCTCTGTGTCTCTGTGTCTCTGTTTCTCTCTCTCTCTCTCTCTCTCTCTCTCTCTCTCTCTCTCTCTCTCTCTCTCTCTCTCTCTCCATCTTTCTCTCTTGCTGCCTCCTCCAAAGCAAGTAAGTGAGCAAATTTTACCTCATTATTTCTCTGAGCAGCTGTGTCTGCTCAGACCCAGTCTCAGATGAGAACTGTGTTCCAAGGCAGAACGGACACACGAGTGCTCACCGAGGAACGGTAGCAGATACAGTGATATTTGGAAACATCTTGTCATTCAGCTGCACTCACTTGCTCTGTTCCAGGACTATTGATAACAAAGAGGAGACTGCATCGATTTTTGTAGTCTTTTGTGCTACCAGCTACTTTGTAGTCTCATATTACACAAGCCTCGGTCACCTTGGTGACCACATTCCCTTTTGAACGTTTTTTTCTAAAGGTTTTCTTCACAGCTTATGAATCCCAAGTGCCTTAATGAGTGCCCTGTCGGTAGCCTGTTGTGCAGGACTACAGGAAAACAAAACTGTGTACTAGAGACACAACAGCAGTAATTCCATTAGTAAGTGCAGTCAGAGGCTCCAGGAAAAAGCAGTTTCAATGAAATGGGGAAACATCTCAGTTCATACCTAGGCTGCTGAACAAGGGGGATGTTCTCACGCTCATCGCTAGTGAGCTGAATATGGGTCTTCATTCTTATCTACGGACAGACCTCCCTTCTTATAACATTGTCTGTCAGTAACAAACCAATTTTCTCCTTGCTTATTCAGGATTCTTTACCACGAACAACTGTTATGTGTAACAACTATCTGAGGGGATCACTGCCAAATTTTCTCACTGTTCTATTTTAGTCTTGGAAATTGAGACAAATTTTCAAATTCAAATGTCTTACATCAATTTCAATAATTTTAAATCAGACTTGTACTTCCTTGTACTTAAACAAATATGGATTTCTTTAATTTTACAACTTGGATGTTTTTATTAGTACTATAATGTGTAGGCTCAATTTTCTTAGCAAATATATTTTATTACCAACATATTAACCTAGAGTACCTCACTTATAACCTGAGTAACCTAAACAATAGGAAAAGGAGAATAAAAACTACAGTAATGAAACGGTAAGGATATCAGTTCTGAGGAACAATTCTCCTGGCATAATCAGCAGGATTTCTTCTGCTGGAACATGGAGCAACCAGAACCTGGAACCTAGCAGGAACCTGAAGCCCCGAAGCCTTCCCTCGAGAGGTTCTCTCTAGGAGTGTTTCAAAGTGGAGCAATGAACAGCCAAAACTATCCCAAGTCTCCCAAAAGTCCCACCTCTTGTTTTTGGCTCACATTTATACCTCCTCTTAGAATTTGTTTAAGGATGTTTTTCAGCTAATTGACAACCAATCTCCCCAACATGGTGGTTCGATTTCTAAGGGGATAAATATCACCTGCTCTCTCACAAGTCCTTTTCTCATAACCCACTTGTAATCTAAACAACACACACAAAAAAATGTTTATCTCTCCTTCAATAATGTATAAACTTTCATATTCTTGCCCTCAGCCAAAAGCTTCCCAAACAACTGTCCCAATCTTGGCAACTCCTGATACCCTCTGTCCACATAATATGCATCTGCTAAAGTCAGTACGTCACCAAAGAGCCAGGAAGCCTTCACTTGTCCAGCCCTAGCCATAGAACATGGCAATCCCCATCAGCAGATAAGAGTGCCCTGATTCTGTTTGCATGTAAGAAAACTTTATTCAATAAGTATAGTGTGAGAATTTGACATGGACAATCAGAATGACTGTCTCCATTAGATACAGGTGGTAGGATCTCTTGGGGCTTGCTGGAGGCAATTTATATATACATTTGGGCTATGTGACATTAGAGCCAGAAATCCATTTGAAACAATTGGATATACACTCCTGATTTAGCAGTTTAGAGCATCACATGACAGAGAGTTCAATTTGCTGGTCAAGGTTGGACAAAGATAGTATCAAGCCAAGGTCCCAAGTCCCAGTCTTCTGACTCCCACAAAGTTCAAGCCATGAACATTAACAAAAACACATGTTCTAGTAAAGCCAAACTTAATTACAGTAGCAAAGATATGACAGACACATGGGTCTTCCAAGTGGAGTGGGCACAGTCCTTGAACTGAGGACTCTTGACAATCTCAAACCCATCTTACTATAGCTTAAGAAAAACTTGGAGACTTTGAACTACAAATATACAGGGACTCTTTTTTTATTTATTTTTATTTTTTTATTAATTTATTCTTGTTACATCTCAATGGTTATCCCATCCCTTGTATCCTCCCATTCTTCCCTCCCTCCCATTTTCCCCTTATTCCCCTCCCCTATGACTGTTCCTGAGGGGGATTTTCTCCCCCTGTATATGCTCATAGGGTATCAAGTCTCTTCTTGGTATCCTGCTATCCTTCCTCTGAGTGCCACCAGGTCTCCCCCTCCAGGGGACATGGTCAAATGTGAGGCACCAGAGTTCGTGTGAAAGTCATACCCCACTCTCCACTCAACTGTGGAGAATGTTCTGCCCATTGGCTAGATCTGGGTAGGGGTTTAAAGTTTACCGCCTGTATTGTCCTTGGCTGGTGCCTTAATTTGAGCGGGACCCCTGGACCCAAATCTGCCTATCATATTGTTCTACTTGTAGGTTTCTAGGACCCTCTGGATCCTTCTACTTTGCTAATCTCCCATGCTTCTCTCATCTAGAGTCCCAATAGGATGTCCTCCCCTCTGTCGACTCTTTCTTAAAGTGACATAAGCAGCAGGAGATTTTTAATTCACACACAGGTTGACTGTAGACTAAAGTGAGGAAGGCACAGTGTTGGCACACTATTCAATTTATCAATGTTAGGACTCTGGTTCTCTGGGAATTTCTCAGCTCAGTCATCCCAATCTCATGATGCTTCCAGGTGTCAGGTGCTAGTCCATGTCTATGTCCCTTCAACAGAGAAGAAACCTTTTATAGTCATCTTCCCTGGCAGATACTAGTTCATTACAGAATTGTATCATATGACCTCACATCAACCACTCCATCTCAGGGAACGAGATGATTACAGTTGGTTCAGAGACATCAACATTCTGTTTTAAGACCTCCACAGGTTTGCTCAAAATCTGAATCTTCTCAGATTGGGGTCAGAGGGGCTATCAGAGTTTAGGAAAGGATGGTGGTGGTGGCCTCTTCTAATGAGGGCATATTTCTTAATTATGTGGGACTCTTTTAAAAAGATATTCAGATTGTAACACATTGGAACTCAGGATTCATCAGCATCTGACAAGTTCCTAGTGCTTGCCACAATTTGGAAGTGTCTGCTGCATGCAGTAACATGGCACCTGGGAAATTGTGCTTCTCTGTGATTAGGATTGATAGAGCACAGCTGGAAAGATCATTATTCTGCTCACAGAAGCAAGAACCCTAGCCAGTGCTAGCATACAGGAACCCTACAGTGCAAGATTCCATCCACCTCCTCCTACCCCTTCCTGCCCCTCCCCCTCCAGCTGTACTTGAAGATGGAGGCAAGACAATGGACCACACAACCTGGACCAGGTCAGGAGTAGACAATGATGATTTGAGTGCTGCAAGTGGGGGTAAACAGATGTGATGGCAGGTACTGATGACAGGCACAGCATCTTCCAAACACAGTGTAGATTACCTTGGCTCTAGCAGAGAGTACCCTGACAAGGGGTACCAAAACTGAACCCATAAGAAGAGAGGCTCTAGGGAGGGGATACTAAATGATTATTCTTGTAAATGTTCCTCTTTTGTCAGTTTTCTTTAGTTGACTGTTTACATAGACCCTTCTGCAGTCCTGGTAATGCATGGCTCGAACCTTCTTTTGATAGACACACTACTTTAATATCTTGAAACAAGGCCAGTTTTGAGGTGTGTTCAGGGTGAATGAACTCTTCTCTGCTACATAGCTTCAAAGAAGTCAAGGAAAGATCTGAAGGATGATGTGGGGCTTAGGTTCTGAAGAGTGGCTTCATAACGTTAGGGTGTATTATCTTGTTCTGCAAACCAGGGAAGGTGTGTGTGTACAAAGCAGTGTCAGGAATCAGGGGTGTGGTGCAAAATGGGAAGGCTAAAAGAGTGGAAGAGAAGAGCCTAATGCAGGGATCCAGTCAAATACAAGGAGATAGCTGTGGTAGAAGGAGCCATTACAAAAGAATAATAGTACCAGTGAGTGGATATCTGCATCCGACATGGCCCACATAGCTGGAATCAGTGGGGAATGCTGGCTGGAATGAAAGATTAATTAGTGATGAAACTTGATTTTGTGAGGTGGTTTCCAAAACATATTTTTTGAAACTGGTGTCTCCATCTACCCTTGGGATGACCGATCCATGGCCACAGGTCTTAATGTGCCTTTTCACTGCCTTCTCTGGTGCCATAAATCTGTATGCAGGATGCAAGCCCACATGATGTTGTTCTGCATATTCCAGTTGGCCTGTACATAGATTTGCTTTCAAACTGCTGGGTGGAGGTAGAGAGGTGGGCCAGTGATGCTCTTCCAGAAGACTGGAGTTCTGTTCCTAGCACCCCTTTTGGGAGGCTTGCAAGCAAATGTTACCCCAGCTTCATGGGATCTGATACTCCTTTTAGGCTTCTTCAGGAACCAACACATACATGTCACATACCTGTGCACAGATATACACACATTCATAAACACACAATAAAATGAATCTTTTTTTTTTTAAAAAGACTCTGGGGAAGTCTGTCTCCAGATGCTTTCTAGTCTTGTACCTCACCATTCTCCCCGCAGTCCTGCACTCCTGGTCACTCTGTTGCTCTTCTGTTTTGTCTTACTGTGTTCTTACTTTTAAGTCTTTAGGTATATTTGCGTGACATTGTTTTCTACTTTTAACTTTCCATGTCCCGGTCCTGCTCATCTTCTAGATTTTAATGACCTAATTTCCTTTCTCTTTAACCAGCTTCCTGAAAGTTACATCACCTCCAGATAGGGCCATGAGCTAGAAACCAAGCCTTTGACACATGGGCCTTCAAGGGTCCATTTTAGATACAAACCATAGCGTCCCCTCATTTCCACAGGCGCACTGACGATCTTTGTCATGCTCCTATTGCACACTGGCCTTTCTTCACAAATCATGCATCATGGCAGTTAATTGCCTCTGTCTACATTTCTTTTCTGGCTATCCACATCACCTAGTATACGTATTACCTCGAATAAAGCCATACCACCTCTTAGGAGATTGCTGGCTACTTGACATTTGCTCAATAAACATTGTTACATTAGTATGTTTCTTAGTGAAGAAGAATTTAAAGTATAGTTCATGACAAACTTATAAATATGTACACATAATACTTCCCAGAGAATCATAAAAGCCCGTTTATATGTTAGTGCTACGTGTTAGCTATAGATTTTAATAGAATCAAAGGACTGTAACAAGTGGTACTCAATCCTGTCTTCCTTTGTGCCGGTAAAAGAAAATGTACTCCTAGGAGAAAAGAAGAGGAAATAATCACTATCAGAGAAGGGGTAACGAGAACGTGTTAAGTAGGTCTCTGTGATAAGAGTATGGGCGAAAGAACTTCACGAGGGGTGAGGGAGTGTGATTCAGCAGTAGCAAAAGGAGTATATGTGCAAAATAAGAAGGGTAAGTTTATAAAGACATATTAAAAATGGTGGCAAAAGCTACGATTAAATATTTATTTTGACAACTGAAGACTTCAGTACACCCGTAGTAGAAGATAAAGAAAGGGTTGTTTGGTTTTGTTTTGTTATTAATGTTAGTATTCAGAATAACAAATCCCTGCTGTCGGCTCAGTGGTGACCTTGTGTATCAAAGTGCTCTGGAAGTGACAGTCTCTGGTGAGGCTCTGGTCCTGCCATGTTTACTAGGCCCTGGCCACATTGTCCTATTGCTCAAATCCATTCCTTAAGTTACTGCATAGTCAAAAAGAAATAGGAAATGCATAAATTATGGTAGGTTATTTAATCACTACAAGATACCTTATTTTCATGTAACCAACCCCTAAAAGTTTCCATCATTCTCTTTGTTTATTTTTGAAACCAAATAAATGCCATAAAGGGACTCTCTTTGTAATTCAGAATAATTCCAAATCATGATGCCATTTCTACTTCAGACTAAAGTTTTCTTAGTAAACTTCATATGCACCTAACCGAAATTATCTGTTTTCATCTTTGTTTCTACAATATATTGCATAATTGATATTATAATCTCTATTGTTTTATCCTTCTTATTTTCTAGTGGATATTAAGGACCACCGGTAGTTTTAAAGTGAAAAAATACCCTACCTTTATGTAGTTTTGCATATTTTCCTTCACAAATATCTCTATTCTGGACAAAACTTGACCAATGCTTCTATAGTGGCTTATAATATTTGTTATTTTCTTTTGTTTTTTATAATTATTCTTATCCTTTGTTGAATATTAGAATAACTAAAATATTATCAAGAAATTTAAATCAACTGATAGGCTCTCCTCAAATTACAATTCTGAAACTCACTGAGGTGAAAATTGGGGGCCAAACTTTGAAAACAAACTTAGGTATTCATACAATATATTTTATGGGTATGTTGTTATTCCTTATTTTTTTCTTAACTCAAAACCACATAATAAAAAGGTACTGATATTAGTTGAAGGCATTAATTAATTGATTATTTAAGAGAAATTTATTTTAATTATGTAGAATAGTAAAGACCTAAGAATTATAGTTTCAATAAACATGTAAAAATTCCTTTCCTTTAAAAAAAGAAATCAAAGGAAAATTGAGATAAAAGTGTATTTTTCAGGAATTATTGCATAATTTTTACAGTGTTGGGATATATTTTGCATCACGGTGGTACTAATTCTGAAGTCTTAAAATGATAAAAGTTTGACTCTTAGTACTATAATAAATCAATAACTAATTTATTGACTATTTCAAGTACAGTTAAAGTGTTAATCTTCCCACTCACCTGCCACCAGAAAGCTACAATTTTCTATCTATAAAAGCTAAAAATACTGAATAAGAGTTGCTTTGCCACTGCAACCAAAGAGATTGTGTGAGCCCACCTGTACTTTGACCTTACAATCACACTGTGAACCACCATGAAAATGCTTCCTGATAGCACACACCCACCTCAAACTTTATCATAGAGCGTCTCGACCAATCCAGTACTCGTTGCTCTAAGAATTTATTTATTTTTTAAGCAGTAAAACAAAGGCCATGGGATCATCCTTTGGCTCCCAAGGCTATAGCTCTTCATGATTCAGAACTTGTCCTGTGCTTTGTTGCATATCCTCTGGTGGTGTTTGCTGAGTATTTGTGGAAGGGCGACTGTCCTATTGAGGGTGTTTTGGATACAGTCTGTAGTTTTTATCCTAACATAAAATGCCTGTTCTTCCTCCTGTGATCTTTGCCGTTCTCACCACAATGCCCTCTAACAGTGCAGAGATGGGTTTCATCTTATGGGCTAGACCTTACATTCATCCAGAAGGTGGTTGGTTACCTTTTTGATATTTGTTCCACTCTTGTACCAGTGGGCATTTCTTGTCAGGCTGATAGCTATTGTCACTCACAGGTTTTATCCCTGGGTAAACTGATGATCACTTTTCTCCTCCAGTAGCATGCTTAGCACCGTCTCGTAATATAAAAGCTAGCCAGCAGGGATGAATCATCAAGGCCAGTACCAGCTTGATTTCTTTGTATTCTATGACCTCACATATATGGTTTCTTTAGCAATGAGGTCTCTTCTTGACACAGCAGGGAATCTGCACACATGAACTCACATTGGTTGTGGCACCATGCACAAGGCTTGCACAAGCCTAAACCAGACCATATCCCAAATGAGGTTCCACTCCTAACTATGGGGTTATTAGAAACCGGTAGAAGAGGAAAAGTAAATTTGCTCTGAAAGTGTAACTCTGGTAGGCTGACCATGCTCTCATGGAAGTCCACAAACCCAAGAGTATATGAACAGTACACACTTGGCTTTGATGATAATAAGAATAAAAGCACATGGAACTGACTTGGGTAGAAAGGAAAGTGTGCCTGGGAAGAGCAGGGAGAGTGAGAGGAATATATCAAATGTGCTGAGTGCAATTCTCAATGAAATAATGATTTTAAGAAAGAAAACAATCTGGTGTATGTGCTCTACTAAAAAAAAAAAACAAACAAATAAACAGAAGACTACTTTCTTCATTTGTTTGAGAAACTCTTTTTAAGACTGCCATTTAAATATTCTTATGAAAATAATTTTAACTCAATAAGTGGATAGCCATGTCAAGTACAGGTCATATTTATCCTAAGCCAGGAACTGAGACATTTTAACTGTTTCAGTAAATAAACTATTGTTTTTGAACTCTCACCACCAGCCAATCCTAAGTGTACTCAATCAGGTATTTTTCTTAGCCTGAAAAGTTAAATAGCAGGTGTAGTACTTAATGAACTGCAGCAACTTGGACTCACTGGTGTGGCAAATAGATTGTGATATTCATTTCCAATTAAAGTTCCTTTGCAAAGATCAATGAAGCACATTTTCACAAATTGAATCACGCTTAAACTAATAAACAAAATTCTCTCATCCCTGTTGAAGGAAAATTATTATTTCCTTAACATTTAAAATCCCATCCCACTATTAATTATAAGATGCAAGGGGTAGGAGAGATCGTACATTTATTTGCTCATCTGTGTTTCATTTTCTGGTTTTTTAAGGGAAGGTTAGGAACACTAACAATTATACAGAAACTACACAAGAATAATTTCCCAGACTTGAATCTTTTGGTCTTTGGACCATAAGCATTTTTACTTACTAAATAACATGCTTGTGTTAATGACTAGAGGTCTGATCTTTAGTAAATTAGAAAATAATCTGTTATGGAGTAACCTTTAATTAATGAATTCACAGTGTATATTTGCATTAAAAACAATGGCATTTGTTGAAAAAAAGGAAAATGACTTAATATTCTGCCTCTAAAATCATTGAGCTTCTCAGAAAAATTAAAATGTTAATTTAGCCACCTTAAATGTCACTACTTTACTCAAAAAAAATGTACAAATGTTATGATATTCATTTTCAAAAACCTCCTAACCTTTCACCTCTCCCGTTGATATTTCTTTCAAAGTATACTTTTGAAAACTGTTACATATTTTCAGTTTTAGCTTAAAATTTTCAGAGATGAGGAAAAAAAATAGAAATGGAGTCATTCCTGAAGCAAAGGGTAAGATCCTACCAGAACTGTGTTTTCAAACAAGAAAGGCTGTAGTAGAAATGTATAGGAAAGATTTCCTGTCTGGGAAGACCCTAGATCTTAAGAATGTTTTCCCATGCCATGATCAACTACTTCAAAGGGGGTTTCCTACCAGATCATGGAATGATCTGACATGTGTGAGCAGTTCTAAAATGAAAAAGTGTCCACCAAATAGCACTACCAATCTGGATGACACTGTGACAATTTTCCAAGACATGGTTGTGCAGTTTCTGTGGAAAACTTAGCTGAGAACGGGGTTAAAGAAAGTAGTTTTTTACTGACACAAAGCAGACACATATATCTATGTGGAAAAGAATAGAAGATCCAAATATAAACCCATGCAACTAAAGCTGATTTTTGACAAAGATACCAAAAGTACACACTGGAGGGAAGACAGCCTCTTAAGCAAACAGCTGGAAAAGCTAGATAATCATATGTAAAAAGATGAAACAGGATCTCTGTCTCATTGTGCAAAAAATTCAGTGTAAGTAAATGAAATCACTAATGTAAGACCTGGAATTGTGAGACTGCTTGAGGAAACAATGGAAAGAACACTTTAAGGTAGAGGCCAATGCAAGAAATGTTGTCAGTAGGGCTCCAGATGCTCAGGGCATAATGTCAATACTTGGCAAATAAGACTTCGCCAAGTTAGAAAACGTTACTTGAGTGAAGAGACATTATATAGAATGAGATAAAACTCTTTACAAGTTACACATACGACCCATTGACATCTAGAACTTAAAAATAATTAAAAAACAAAAACCCACAAAACATATGAAAAACAATTAGTAACAGTACTGAAAAGAATAACTACAAAGGTCAAATTAACATATCAGAAATTTTCAAGTTCACTAGCCATCAGAGAAAGGGAAGAAAAGCTTTATTGGGATTCTGTCTCATCTAAGGGATAATGGCCAGATGCTCATTAAGATATGGACAAATGGAAACCCTTATACATTTCTGATAGAAATTTAAATAGGTCTATCCATATGGAAATTAGTATGCAGGCTTCTTAAAAATATATAACAATAGATTTTCCATAAGACCCAGCAATAGCACTCCTGGATACTTACCCAAAGGATCCAAGTCTACGCAGCACAGAAATATCTGCCAAGTTCTGTTTACAGTAGTTAAATTATGTAATGAAACTAAGTTTCCAACAACAAAAGAATGGAAAGAAAATGTCCTATATATACAAAGTGGATTTTTTAAATTCAACCACAAAAGAAAATGAAGATACGTTGTGAGAAAAAAGTTACAACCAAAGATCTTTGTATAAGACGTAAGACAAATACATGATTTCTTTCATTTCTGGTACCTAAAATTTATATAGGCATATGTATATGTGTGTGTATATATCCACACATACATACATACATATATCATGAAAAGAGAAGTATGTAAGGAAACAAAATGCTAAGAAGATAATAGGGGTGAGAAAATTGGAGGATAGAGACATATGGTAGTATAGTGAGCATGCTCAAAATGCAATATGCACACACAAAAAGTCTTCAAATAAAGAAAAGGAAAAACTACAATGAAAAATTCCACTCTAGTATCTACCCCATCCATTCCTTTCTCTTCTGCTAGTTCTATCCTTTTCACCTGTGATTCATCTACCCAGAATACTCCTGAATTCCATGCACCAGTAATTGTGGTGCTTGAAAATGCATTGTCAACAGACGTTGCTAAGAGACGAGCTTCTGGTACACCTGTGAGGGAGTGTATAGATTAGGTTAGCTTCTGACCTGCCTACGAGGCGAATTGGGATGCGAAGACCATCCTAAGAGTAGAGAGTACCCTCTGTAGGCATAGGTTATTGTGTAATTCATATGTTGATTTCTATACGCACCCCCATAATCTGGTTGCTATCCTTATTCTGAGAATCTCCTGTCTCAGTGTTTTGTAAGCACTACTCCCCAATTGTCCCCTTGTATGCCAATGAAGCAGCTTACAGCCAATCACTAAGCAGGGAAGAGGATAGGGCTGGACTCCCCCACTCTAGTGGAGTTCTCTTAAACTGTTAGTCATGATGCTTTTTCCCTATGGTATTTTGTTACAGAAAAAAAAAATGTGTTTTCAATAGAAAAGTAATTAAACCTAGTTTAAGCAGAAAGAATATTGTGGCTACTTACTGGGAAGAAAAGTAGGAGCAAGAGCATGAAGTGTAGGAAAGCTGCTTCTAGAAGGTGTCTTTCAGACATGACAGGGAAGTTACACCCATTAATCTCAACCATGCAGCTGCCCCACAAAAGCTTGCATAATGACGATATCAGTTGGCATGCTAACACAGGGGAAGGAAATCACACAGGGTTATCTGTGATCCCTAGATGGAGAAGTTCAAGCAAATTGTAGCTGCTCAGCTATGGAGAACCAGTGTTCTTCAGGGATAAGCTCCATTGTATGTTAGCCAATCCCAAGTGACCATCCCTAAACACATATTCATATGAACATTAATAAAGGCACTCAGTAGGTTGTGCATATGTGTGTATGTGTCATAATAATAATCACGCAGGGAACCCGAGGTGCTGGATAGGCGGAGAGGAGGGGTTAGAAATGTTGTAAATTTGGTATTCATGTATGAACTTCTCAAAAATATATAAAATTTAAATTGTCACCCTTAACTAAGATGTTATTAGTCATAGTTAGCTTCTGGGAAAGGAAGGGTCAGTTTTCCCTAAGCTTACAGCTCTTGGGGAGGCGACCATGCACTCCCTTAGAGGAGCACACATCCAGTAATACTTGGACATAACAAGTTGATCTCATTGGAGGCAAAAGAAAAAAACAAAAGAAAAGAAAGTTGAGTGGGAAAGGAAGGAGAGTGGATCTGGCAAGGATTGGAGGTGAATATGATCAAAACTCATTGTATGGGATTTTCAAAGAATTAAGAAAAAAGATAAATGATTGGACACAGAGGTTTGTGTGCATGCACACTACACCTGGGGATCTGGCACTGCTTCATAAAAGAAATACCTTACTTATTTCTCAAAGCATAATATGCCTGGTCCTTCCCCAGAACCTCATTAAGCATGCATGCTGGTGTGTTAGGCTTGGTGGCTTCAGTCTACACTTCTTGCAGGATGTAGATAATACTGGTCCTGCTTCTCAGTGGGCCAAACTGCATAACAAGGAACAAAACTATGTTCCCTGTCTCTCTGAGTCTCTTTGTGTCTCTCTGAGTCTCTTTGTGTCTCTATGTCTCTTAGCATGTTCTCTCTGTCTCTCTCTGTCTCTGTCTGTCTGTCTGTCTGTCTCTCTCTCTCTCTGCTGTTCTAATAGTTAACCTATAAAGTATTGCTTTTTATGTTTTTCTTTAAAGTGTGGACAAAGAAGGGTATGTGAACTATTATGAAAAATCCTTGAAATTAGAAGAAAATTAAGCCATAACAATGACATCATCAAGGCATTAGCTGGAAGGATGTTTTACCCAACCCTTGACCCAATATATAACAGATTTAATTCATTTCCAAAAGATTTTGTCTTGTGGTCAAATCATCCCAATTTAAGTATCACTATTCTATTCTACTTGGAAAATATCCTCACCTACATGTCTTTCTGAAACATATTTTTCTCAACAAATCTCAGAAATTTCTGTGTTATTAATCATCTTCTTTTTATCCAAATTCTCATAACAGATGAAGAATAACATTTATTTGATATTTAACTATATTTCTTATTAGCATACTGAGATGAAATAAAAAATAACCAGAGATACTATTCTCTTTTTTCTTTCTTTCTTTCTTTCTTTTTTTTTTTTTTTTTTTTTTGTTTGTTTGTTTGTTTGTTTTTCTAGACAGGGTTTCTTTGTGTAGCCTTGCTGTCCTAGACAGCCTGCCTCTGCCTCCCCAAGTGCTAGCATCACAGGTGTGTACCACCATCTCTGCCTGAGATATTATTCTTAAGGAGATAGTAACTTCTGAGATTGTGATAACCTTTTTACTCATCATTATTTCTTCAGGAGATTCATGCAGTGTGTTTTGACCATATTCCTTCCCCAACTCTTCCAAGATCCATCCTCTTTCCTGATTCAGTAATTGTGTCCTTTTTTCTTTGTCAACTCCTGCAAGACCAATTAGTGTTGCCCACATATTCTTGGATGTGTGATCTTTAATTGAAGAGTAGTCAGTTTACATAGGGCTACACTTAGAGTAACCGTATCTTCCCTTCTCAGTGTCTAACTAGTGCCAGTAGCTCTATAGCCAGGTGTGGGATTTCATGCTGAACTCTCACCTTCACCCAGGGACATTTTTTTTGGCTTGGGATGGCATAGGGTTGTGCATGTTGCTACAACTCTGTGAGTTTGCATGTGTACATATCCTGCTGTATTCAGAAGGTTATGTTTTCTTGTCAACCTCTGGGTCTTAGAGTCTTTTTTGGTCCCTCTTTGGCAGTGATCCCTGAGCGTTGGGATTGGAGTGGTATGTATGTTTCATTTAGGGCTGATCATTCTGCAGTCTCTTATTCTCTGTACCTTGGCCAGTTACAAGTCACTGCATTAATCACCATATACTACAAATAGAAACTTCTTAGGTAATGATTGAGAAACACATTGGTTTACGGATATAACAGTAAGTCATCAGAAGAATATTTAACACTATGTCCATTTCTCAGAATGATAAGAGTATGTTCTGCCCATGAGCCTAAAACCTGTCTAGCCATAGGAAATTAGCCTGAAAATGGTTCCAGGTGTGGTTTTCCTCTTGTGGATTGGTCCTTAAATCTAACCAGAAACTGCTTACTCCTATTGTGCACTGCCACTACCACACCAGTGGGCATGTTTTGCCACAACAGTCATTATTGTAGCTTCCACAGTGCATAGATGAGTATGATTGGTAATTCCTTTTGTTCCCTGGTATCTTCAGTAGCACCTCTTAGCACTATGAATATTAGCCAATAGGAATGCAGTTCTAGGTCAATGTTGGATTGATTCTTCCATGTTCTATAACTCATGTAGTTGCTGTCTTCACCGTTTTCTGTCCTCACCTATGCTATCTTCCAATCAAGTTTAGAAGGTAATCTGAACAATGTTTCGGGGTTTATAGGTCCTCCCTGGACAGTAATTCCAAAAGCAGTAACCCATTTCTGGCAAGGGCTGTTTATTATCCATTTTATCTTTTTATGTTCATGTGTGGTACATTTTTTTAAGGTTGTCTTATCCTGTTGTTGAATTTTTTTCTTTAATGTTGCTAGTGTACCTCCTTAATGCCTCTGATGATTTTTCAGTTGAGGTAGATTGTTATAGGCTATCAGGATAGCTGCCTCTACTTGATTCTTGGTTCCATTTGCTTGGACTATCTTTGTCATTCCTTTACCCGATGGTGTCTATGACTCATTGTGAGCTGTTTTCTTGAAGGCTGCAAAAATATGGACCCTGTTTTCTGATACGATCTGTTAGTCTATGTCACTTTTTTGGGAGTCATTGCAATCCTGGCATCCTGTTACTTTGTAGTGTTCCATTAGAGCTCTTTGGAACCCGTGTTATGAAGTTGTTCCTTTGTTCGTTGTGGTTTTTTGGGGCCCTTACACCTTCTCCTCCGACCTAAGTATTCCTTCTGTAGCATTAGCCTAGTGACCATGTATTCCGCAAATCTGTTTTGATCGTGAAAAGTTTTCCCTTTTCCTTCAACTAAAACTGGTAGATTTTTGTGTATAGTCTGTGATGACATATGTCCTCTAGCATAACTTATAGAACATGTTCCAAATCTCTTCTGGCTTTCGTTGTATCGATTGAAATATAGGCTGTGGGTCTGATAGATCTGCTTTGGGATGAACAGTTGATCCATTTCCCCCCACTTTATATATCCTTCCTTTGTTCTGTACATTTAGTGTTTTGACTATTATATAACATGAGGAGGTTTTTTATTTCTGGTCTTATTTGGTCCTCTGCATTTCTTTTAGATCTTGATAGGCACATATTTTAGTTAGGGTTGCTACTTTTGTGATGAAACACCATGACCACGTCAACATGGAGAAGAAATGGTGGAGCAGAAATGGTTTATTCAGCATATGCTTCCACATAACAGTTCATCACCAAAGGAAGTCCAGAAATGAACTCAAGCAGGGCAGGAGCCTGGAGGCAGGGGCTGATGAAGAACACAAGGAAGTGTGCTACTTACTGTCTTACTCCTCCCTCATGGCTTTCTCAACCTTGTTTCCTATAGAACCTAGAACCACTATCCCAGGGATGACACTACTTAGAATGTGTTGGGTACCTTCCACATCAACCACTAATTAAGAAAATGCGCCACAGGCTAACCCACAGCTTGATCCTTTGAAGGATTTTCTCAGTTAAGGTCCCCTCCTCTCTGATGACTCCAGATTGTGTCAGGTTGACATAAAACTAGCCAGTATAACACCTCATTGCTTAGATTGTGGAATTTTCCTTCTGTGAGTTTGCTGAAAATGTTTTCTATGCCTTTGCCATGGATCTTTCTCCTTCTTCTTTGTCTATGTTTGGTCTTTTTATAGTGTGCTGGTGTTCTTTTATGCTTCCTTGTTAGGTTTGGAAATAGTTGATATTTTCTTTGACAAAGTGATGAAATTCCTCTGCCTAGTCGTGAATGCTTAATATTCTCTCTTATGTTTTTTCCAATCTATTGGTGAAGTTTTCCTCTGAAGTTTTATTGATTCCTTGACTTTTTCATTTCAATTTTTATTTTATTTTTCAGATTCTCTTCATTAAATTCTGTTTTCATGTCTTTAATTGTTTTCATTAAATCACTTAACTCTTTGCATTTTCATGGTCTTTGTTCAGACACTTATTCCTAATTGACTTTTTGATGATTCATATTATTGCTATTTTGAAATCATTTTCTCATATTTCATCAAAGTCATTTTTCTCAAGGAACACCACTGTCAGACTACTAATTTTTGATGGAGATGTATTGTTTTGGTTATTCACGTTTGTATGTTTGTGACAGGACCTCGGCACCTTGAGGAGGGTCTATGATGGAAATCTTGTCTGCCTTATTGGGCAGTGTCTGTAGCCCTACTACCTGTTTTCTGTAATCCCAACTTATCAGGTTCTTGACCAGCTGTTTGGGGCAAAGCTCTTTGGACAAATTCAATATTGATGTCAGAATAAGGATTCAGAAGTAGTCCTAGCTCAGATCACTCTAAGTAAGGTTTCTAAGCCAGGAGCAGATATTTTTCAGAGTTGTGGATTTCTCACAGTCAATCAGCAGGAGGTGCTCAGGACTCCGGATGTGTTAGTTTGAGATTTCTAGCAGAAGAGGGAATGCAGGTGTGGTACAAATGGTCATCAGGTACATTATGATGGTAGAGTTGCTGGTAGGGGTCTAGTACCACTCCCTGGAGAGTGGTACTTGGGTAGTGAGGACAGTGAATATAGTCAACAGTGTGTCTTGTGTTTACCTAGATAACAGGCTCTGCCTCCCTAACTAGGGATGGGGACCAAGGGGATGGGTTTGAGACTGTAGTATTTTTTTTTAACTTCCAGCATGTTCACAGAACTTAACCTGCCTTCTTACGAGGCTGAAGATTATATATGTTCTCAAAAAGTACCTAGCAAACACACCCAATGGCTAGCAAATATGAGTTGAATGACTTCCATCAAGATACATCCACATTCTTGACCGTGTCAGTGTTGTATTGTTTGGAAAACGGTGTTTTCATATGCATTAAATCTCTTGATATCATCTGGATTACCTAACGAGATAATGATCCGATAAGGACAGTATGGGGTATGACACATATACACAGAGGAGGCGTGTGAAGAGCGAAGCAGAGATTGGAGATGCGTTCACAAGCCAATGAAGGTAATAACCTCCAGCTAGGACTAACATGTCCCCAATGGAGCCTTCAGGTGATGCATGACCCACTGGGCCTTGGCTTTGGACTTCTGAGTGTTAGAACTGGGAGGAAATCAATTTATATTGTTTGAAGCCAAAAATGTGAAACTGTCTATTGCAGCAACATTAACTAAGTGGTTGAGCAAAGCACAAATATTGATGGAATAATAATAGCTAAAGAAGAACAGATGTGAGCAATCTCATCGTGAAGATGAGGGCAGAGAAGTCCAGTGTGGTGACATGACCTGCCTTCGTCACCGCAGTTCCATTCTTAGTGTGTCAAATAGCTTATGGCTACCATACATTGCTGCTAGCATACAAAAGCTAAAAAGATTTGGCTAGTTTTTACTGTCAAAAATTTTCCATTCAAGGCACGTGTTAGGTGGAAACATCAACTATTGTGTGGGAATAAAACCATGGATATCTTTCCATGGAATAAATTAAACTTGTAATTTTGTATACTGTAATTTCTTAAAGGTTTGAAAATTTTAAATTAGTAGAATAATCAAAGTATACTATATTTATAAGACAGTCATGCTTTTTTCAGCTCAGAGAACCAGGTCCTTCAATTGTGTAATAAAAGGAAGATGCCATTAAAAAGAAAGCTATACCCATAACATAGAAGATAAATAACAGTTTGGCTCCTGACTCTACCATTAGGGTACACTGATACCATTGGAAAAACTACTGAATTTCTCTGTACCTCAATTTCTCAGAGAAAATGAGATTCAAGTTAAAGCACAGAGTACATACCAGGCCACAATCTAGTCATTACAAAGCAGTGTCGGTCATACAGTAAGAATTCAATAAAAGGGGTTGCAGACATGGCTCAGAGGTCAAGAGCACTGGCTGCTCTTCCAGAGGTCCTGAGTTCAATTCCCAGCAACCACAGAGTGGCTCACAACCATCTGCAATGGGATCTGATGCCATCTTCTGACATGCATACAAATAGAGCACATTTTAAAATTACAGAATAAACAAAATTTTTAAAACTTTCCACTCTTTACTAGGAAAATCCTAAAAAGGAAAAAATAATAATCAAAAAAGGAATTCAAAATTTGCCCGATTCTTTTTAATCAAACCACCATTTGAACCAAAATGGAGTTGTTGTTGTTTTCTGGAATTTGCTTAGCTTAACTTAGCTATATGAAGTCACAAGGCACAGATTCTATATAGAGAAAAATATTCATTATTTGTATCCCTTCTTAGGTCGTGAGGCTTCCAATGGATTACAATTTAAAAGAGATCCTACCTTCCCTTAAGAGCAAGAAGGGAAAACCTCAATATAGATTATCACTTTCAAATGCCCGTTTCTCCAAAATTGACTTTCTTTCCTGATTGAAAAGTCTGGAATTTGTTGCCCTTCAGGGGACTGTGCAAAAAGCCCATCTAGTCAATCAGTCACTTTCTGATTGATACCAGAACACCAACAGGGCTGGTTATAGATCAAGGAACAAATGATCTGACACTCAATTAATTATGTGTCATGTGTGTATATCCTGGAGGCTCTGTGATGTGATCAGGCTTCTAAAAAAATAATAAAGAAAAGCTGTTCTTCTGTGTTAGTTTGATTCCATTTTTACTTCATGTTATAAAGTCATTTGTGAGGTAGGAGCATGTAAGTATGAGAATGTTTAGCTCTATCATCTATCTATCATCTATCTATCTATCTATCTATCTATCATCTATCTATCTATCTATCATCTGTCTATCTATCTATCTATCTATCTATCATCTATCTACCTATCTATCATCTATCTATCTATAATCTATCTACCTATCTATCATCTATCCATCTATCATCTATCTATCTATCTATCTATCATCTATCTATCATCTATCTATCTATCTATCTATCTATCTATCTATCTATCTATCTATCTATCTATCTATCTATCATCTATCTATCATCTATCTATCTATCTATCTATCATCTATCTATCTATCTATCTATCTATCTATCTATCATCTCTATCTATCTATCTATCTATCTATCTATCATCTATCTATCTCCTTTCTTTTAGAAAAGATTTGTGAAGAACATGATGTTATATACTAGTGAACACTTCAGCTCCTATCATTTCCTTTCATGTACTTACTTTAGGATGAGAGACACACATGCCAATGCTTAACAGAATACAGGAGTATCAGATTGCTTTCTTAAATATGTTATTTTGCAAAAATTGTACAGTTCAAAATTTATGTAAGACGAAGCCCTATATTCATCCAAGAATTTTATATTTAGTTTTGAATGG
The DNA here is from genome assembly GCF_903995435.1 of Acomys russatus. NCBI lineage: Eukaryota > Metazoa > Chordata > Mammalia > Rodentia > Muridae > Acomys > Acomys russatus. The sequence goes on along the minus strand of NC_067148.1, from coordinate 30,838,905 downwards.
CATTGCAATCACTCAAATCCATTCGGGGTTGGTTATTTTATCTTATAACTTTTTACAGCATAAAGACTTTAACTGTAACGACAATAAAGTTAGCATACCTTAACTATTTATTAGATTTCAAGTGAGAGGAATAACATATTTTTAGTGTGTGTGTGTGTGTATGTGTGTGTGTGTGTGTGTCTATGTGTGTGTGCGCATGTGTATGTGTTAGGGGCATTTAAAGTTTGGAGTGAGTTTTCAAGAAACTAGTCAAAATGTTGTATTGTGTGATAAGAGAGTTCGTCCACAGCAAAGCACACTTGCCTGATTAAGCAAGGACAGAAAAATGGGCAGCCATATAGCTTTGCAGCACATCATCTTTGTGACAGAGCGAACAATAGCAAGTCTAAGATACAGAAGCAAAGGTTTCTTGCTCCATCCCATGAGGGGCAGAGCCGCCAACAGATCAAAGCTGCTTTTGAAGCCAGGGATTGCTTCCTCTCAAATCAGCTCCATGGGGGTGCAGAGCATGACATGATGGGGCCAGCACAGCAGAAAATAAAGCTAAAAACAATCTGAAATTATTTCATTTTTGGTGCAAAGCCTCAAAGATTACCTGGTGTATTTGCTGTGTGTTTCTAACCTCTCCTCATCTGCTTGTCTTTTATATTTTGGCAAAATAATTTACCCTTCAACATTATTCATTTGTTCTACCTGATTAAATAAAACTAACGAATGAATACTAGAGGCAAGTGGTATTTCCATACTAAGAAATCAGAAACCCCAAAGCTTTAAAAAGGCAATTCAAAGTTAGTGGATGATTGTATGTTTTATATTATTGAATGTCTAAAATCCATTCATATTTTGATGGATCACAAAATTTCTAGAACAGACGGTTGAATTTGCCTACTGTGAATGTACTACTCAAAAAAAAAAAAAAAAAAAAAAAAAAAAAAAAAAAAAAAAAAAAAAAAACTACTTAGGAAAAAAAAAGTGGAAAGGGAATTTCAGTCTTCTCTACCTTTAGTTAGGATTTTCTTCCAAGATGTCTCCCTGGGGTTTATAAATCAATCCATGCTTCTCAGTAACATGTCCTAACCTGGCGAAATATCACAAGACCAAAGAAGAATGCTTTTAGCAAAGGTCTCAACTCTGCCCCATGCCATCAATGAGATGTCAAGTTGAAAGGCTGGGTATGTTTGACCATTGCAGAGAAAAGCAAGAGAGATGAAAAGGTCGGAAAGTGGACAGTTTTAAATTAGAAGCTTATGGGATGGATACAACTAGACCTTATGGCTCCATGGGAATATATTTGGAAGACACATTTTTGAGATGGAAATGTGTCAAGAAAATGCAAAATGCATTTGACCATGTCCCCTGGAGGGGGAGACCTGGTGGCACTCAGAGGAAGGACAGCAGGTTATCAAGAAGAGACTTGATACCCTATGAGCATATACAGGGGGAGGTAATCCTTCTCAGGAACAGTCATAGGGGAGGGGAATAAGGAGAAAATGGGAGGGAGGGAAGAATGGGAGGATACAAGGGATGGGATAACCATTGAGATGTAACAAGAATAAATTAATTTAAAAAAAAAAGAAAAAGAAAGAAAATGCTGTCTTGAATGATGTTTTCCAAGCACTGCTCTGAGATGGAAATCTCTGGTAAAGACTACAAGAGACCAAGAAAAATTAATTAGGCAGAAGGAGAAATGGCAACAGGTACAGAAACTTTGTCTACTCAATGGGAACCTCTGGGGCTGGGCTGGCCCTTCACATTTCCTAAATCAAAGTATTGGGCCCAGCTTTGTCCCTTGTATCAAGCAATTGCTCTGCAGCGCCTGAATTTATAAATGGAGTGGATTCTTAGGGAAAACAGCTTCTTTTAGTTAAGGCTTGACTCCCCTGTGCCCCTAGAAGTGCCCATATTTATGCACCTAAAGGAATGGATACCATTATCAGAAGAGAGGGAGTGTGTGGAGTATTATAGCGTCTTCTGGAGACCATCCATGTGATTTCAGATCTGGTCACTTCATACAGTAACTAACCTTTCTAGGAGCAGCAACTCAGAGAATATGGCTGTTCTCTTTCCTAAGTAAAAGTAAAGGAGGACATTTCTTCTTATCTCTTCTTATAATTTCCATCAATTCTCTCTCTTACTACCATTCGATATGTCTACTGTCTTCGACTAATCCTCTCTATGCGTCTGATGGAGAGACCCCAGTCTTCTCTCCTGAGAGGTCTTAGCATCTTCCCTCTGCTGTATTCAGCTACAGTAGCTTTGCTTGTCCATTCACTGTCAAAACAGGGCAAATAAAATATAAAATGATGTATTAGTATGTATGTAAATGCATAATATTAGTATGGTGGTGACAGATTACCCTTAGCCAGCTACTTACCAAACACAGGGAGACTGTGTTTTACTTAATTAGCCTTGAACACAATAGTGAGCAAATATTACCCCACCCTAAACCTGCAGGCTAGTCTAGCTTCCTCCCAGCCAAAATCCCCATCACACTTGGATTTCTTTTATCCTTTCCTGGCCCCAATTATCTTCTCCTGATGTTTGCTGGACCTCTTCTCATTCCTCAATCTCCCACTTCCTCTCTCTTTCTCCTCCCTCTGATGGACTATGATGCCCTTCCTCATCCTCATTATCTCTCAGTGTTGACGGATCAAGATTTTATTGGCAAGGCAGAAAACTGAATGAGGAGAGATGTATATACAAACTTGAGACAAGAGAGTCTTAGAATAAACATAACAATGCATGTCTCGATTGAAACCAGATAATGGATAGAGAAATCAACATTTGACTAGTACAAGAGTAAACTATACACAGTACATAATAATAACATGATGCCACTAGGAACACACCACAGAATATCAAAGTAAGTCTTCAAGGCCAAAGCATGCTACCCACATCTTCCCAATTATGAGACCAATTTTGTCAGCCAAGAGGGTGACTCCTCTGCTTCCTTTGTAGCTTCTGAGAATGAAAGCCACCACACATCAGTACTAACTGAAAGAAAAACAGGACTTTTACGTATACCAGATGAATAATGTTTTGTTAGAAACTACACGCATACAGACTAAAATAATATTGACTAATGAAATCAACCTTTCTGCAAATATATCCTTGGACTCAGTAATTGAAGGAGAAATAAACATGTTTTTTGTTTAGATCACAAGTGGAGGATGAGCAAAAGACTTGTGAGAGAGCAGGTGATGTTTATCCCCTTAGAGGTCAAACCACGTTGTGTAGGGACGGGGGTGGTGCGGGGGGATTGGTTGATAACCAGCTGAAAAACATCCTTGAACAAATTCTGAGAGGCGATATAAATGTGAGCCCAAAGCAGGAGGCAGGGCCTTTAGAGACAGGCCTTTGGGATAGTTTTGGCTGTTTATTGTTCCACTTTGGGATGCTCCTAGAGAGAACCACTCAAGGGAAGGCTTCGGGGCTCCTGCTGAGGCTCCGGGTTCCAGTTGCTCCAGGTTCCAGGAGAATCATTCCTTGGAACTGATATTCTTACAGTTCCATTATGGTATCTTTAATCTCCTTTTCCTATTGTTTAGGTTAGTCAGGTTATAAGTGAGGTACTCTCGGTTAATAAGTTTTTATTTGTTTTTTTATTAATTTATTCTTGTTACATCTCAATGTTTATCCCATCCCTTGTATCCTCCCATTCCTCCCCCGCCCCATTTTCCCATTATTTCCCTCCCCTATGACTGTTCCTGAGGGGGATTACGTCCCCCTATATATTCTCATAGGGTATCAAGTCTCTTCTTGGCTACTTGCTGTCCTTCCTCTGAGTGCCACCAGGTCTCCCCCTCCAGGGGACATGGTCAAATGTGAGGCACCAGAGTACGTGAGAAAGTCGTATCACACTCTCCACTCAACTGTGGAGAATATTCTGACCATTGGCTAGATCTGGGAAGGGGTTTAAAGTTTACCTCCTGTATTGTCCTTGGCTGGTGCCTTAGTTTGAGCGGGACCCCTGGGCCCAAATCTGCCTCTCATATAATTGTTAAGAAAATTGAGCCTACAAGTAACAGATGAAAACATTGCAAGTTCTATCACTTATTCCCAAGACAAATAGTATGCTTCTGACTATTAGGACACTTATCCTGTACTTATCATTGGTTTACTATATATGCAGCATGCTGGAGCAGGTTGCCTCTGTAATGCACAGTAATCTTTCCAACCCAACCTCTCTGCTATGTCTTCAAAAAGCCATTCTGTAAATATCTCAGGCATACACTGTGACACTTTCATCTCAATAACACTGGATTCTCTTTCACCATGACATATTTGATACTTGACTGAATTAGTGCCATTTGGAACCTTCCAGAGAACCTTGTAGGCAGATGGCTTTCCCAATATTATCAAGCAACCTACTGTGGCACACCTACTCTCTGAGGCTTTGAGGCAAGTGCTGAGTCATGAAGATCAAGAAAAGTTACAATTGTTTTTTTTTTTTTTTCAATAAATATGCAACAGTATATTTAGAATTCCCTATGGTATGGATGTATGGGACCCAAAGAACTGAGGTGAGCATATTCTCAGAACACTGAAAGCTCTTCATCTCTAGATTCTACCATGTGCTGTAGATGTTTTGACATCTCTCATTACTTACTGTGGTCTACTCTGTTTCACTCAGTCTTCTAACAATCATTGGCACACTGCTATTATATTATCTCATAAACAGCATGCCACAATAACAATCTCTCCCTGAGCCAGATTATGTGTCATGTTTCACAACCCAGTCTTGTATTCAACCTTGCAGCACCTGCTGATAGATGTTGGCAGACTTCCTTAGTATAGAATTTGTTTGCTTTCTCAGCAGATTCAGCACCACCTCGTTATACTTCAGTCTGAGTCTACTTATTGTCCAAGTAGCCAATGAACACTAATAAGTATTTTTAATAACAATTTCAGCAGATTGCATATTCAGAGTCCACTTACACAGTCCTAAGAGATTTCAGCCCCGTGTTCCAGTGGTAAGAAATACCTTGGGGTTTAGATATCTATACTATTGGACAATAGTATCATATAAATGGTCGCCATGATACATTTACATAGAAGGCCTTCAGAAATATATTTTATTATTTTCTATGCTGACACATGATGTGTACTGGTGTCCCTGAATTGCAGATGAAGGAGAGTTGCTTAAAAATGATATTCAGGTGCTTTTCCTTTAACAGTGTCTGTGCCATATTAAGCCATGTGTATGAGCCTAATGTTGAAGGAAAAAGGGAGAAAACAGGCCTTCTAAACACATGTATGGGTACAGAAAACCACCAGGGCTGGCTTACACCTGCACATCTCATCCTTGGTCAGGTATAAGTAGCTTGATTTGGGCCAGAATGGGAGTATTAACATTCTCTAAATCAGCAGCACTGGGATTCAAGGCTTCTCTTTTGTTTGGGGGGTGTTCCTATTTTATTTTTAAAGAAATATTCAACATTTATAAAAAAAAAAACCAAGTCTGTAACTAAAGAATTATTTCAGGTTTTAAGATACAGTTTTTTCTAGAAGAAAATATATATTTCTTTTACTATATACTATTTCTTCAAAAGGAATGTGATGAGTCCTAGATATGATGAGAAACTAAACTGTACGAACCAGTCTCTCTCTCTCTCTCTCTCTCTCTCTCTCTCTCTCTCTCTCTCTCTCTCTCTCTCTCTCTCTCTCTGTGTGTGTGTGTGTGTGTGTGTGTGTGTGTGTGTGTGTGCATTTTTGTGGTTTGTGGATAACATATTTTATAAAGCTTATATAGACAAGTCACAACATTATATTTCTTTTTTCTTGTTTAGTAAATATTTTTACATATACATTTATATTTTACACATATATACGATAAGCTACCCACAGCAAGAAGATCCATGAAACAATCTGGAATTATACAAGTGTTACATTCATAGTGTCTTGGCTATTTCTATTTGGCAGTCTTGAAGAAAACATCTTTCCTATCTTGGTGGGTCTAAAATTCTAAATGTTAATCAATATCATATCTCATATCAACCCCATCAAAGACTTGAGAAAGAATAAAAGTAATTACCTGAGTATACAGGGAGTGCAGATTAGTAGGGACTGCATCTGATATATTTCTTATTAGTAGCAGCTCACTTTAGCTTATGTACTTGGCAAAGATATGAAACGGTATGGAGATTGTGCATAAAATCAGTAGAATACATTTTGAGTAGTTAGTTCATCTATTTCACACAATCTCCAAGACATGGAGGCTTATCCTCCAATAGGCTTATGTAATTAAAAGATTAGATTATTGGTGTTATCTTAGTTTCCTTCTTTTCTGTTACTTCCCTAGGACTTTATTATCAAATTACTTTCAGATTAAAGAAGGGTTGCTATATATGGGTAGGTATACCTCAATGCTGTCAGCTTTTTATGTCTGTAATGGGTTCTCAACATAGTTTGATACATTATAAATTTAAAGATTCTGAATTATATCTTTAATTACCAAAAACTCAATTTATCATTTCCCAGATATGTGTGTGTATATAAATATGTGTGTAAGTGTGTATACACACACACACACACACACACACACACACACACACGATTTTAAGGACTTAGAAGGGTACCTGCTCAGGGATTGGTTCTGTCCATTCTTGGTTGTATCCTCCTATATAAATTAGCAGTCAAGACACTCCTTCACAGACATACCTGCAGGCTAGTCTGATATGAATAAATTCCTCAAGGCTCTCCTCTCAGATGGCTCTGGGCTACATCCTGTTGACAGATAAAACAATCTCAGACATATGTTGATTATATTACTAAGAAGTTGTCTAACATCTAGATTGACAGTAAGAGGTGGCTAAGATGCCTTTTTAAAATAATACTGTGAAGAAAAACTGAAAGTCCTTGTTGCCCCAAAACAGTTGATTATTTTATCATGAATATTACCTTAATTGATTTAATTGTATCTTTTAATCTACAGTACACCCTACATTAGGTTGTCATAGACAATATAGCAAAAAATAAATGAACAAAATAATTATTTGGCTATTTTTAACATATGTTACAAAATAAGCACAGAATTTAGGCTACATAAATACCACTCTGATTAAACCAAATAATTTAATTCTGCTTTAGTATTTCATGTTTCCTCAAGGCAGTTAAACTCTTCTTGGGAATAGTAGACCAAGAACTGATTGTAGGGGAAACTTACAAGGCTTGACTGTCTTGAATTTAACCAAAGTACTCTGTTCGGTCAGAGGTTCGGGAAAGCATGCTCAGTGGTCCCTTAGCCCACCACTCTCCACAAAGCAAGCTTCCCAGTGAAGACTCCTCCCTTTGGGAGGGAACTGACACTTCATAGTTAATATCTAATCCTATCTCTCAATACTAACAATCACTTCTTGTGGTGTGCACAGTTATGAAATGACTCAGTGACGCTGACCTTCTGTAATTCCTTTCCCTTAAGCGTGCTCTCTCAATGTGTGACGTTAGTTAACAGAAAGGGCATTGCAGGTGCAATTTAAAGGACATTACCCAAGCGCTCCTGACTTAATCACAGGAGTCTTCAGCATATGAGTCTACATGTCAAAAACTAGAACTGAGAGATGGAGAACAAGAGATATGTGTTCTAGCCCATAGAAAGGACTGTGTGCCAAACAAGAGATATGTCTCCAGAAACTGTTAATGAATCAAGGGAGGCATAAAAATCAACTCTTCTGACCTACAGTACAAGTATAAGATATAGAATTCTGCTCAAAAATGTGATCAGACACACGCAAGAACCTGAAGATTCAGGCAAGATATTAGACTTTGACAACACCTCAAATGCAACTGAGCAGACCTCTAAGGAAAGAGCCCACCTTCATTATCAAGGACTCCTCACCTACAGAAATGTGAAATATAAACGGATGTGTTATATGAGCTATTGAGCCTTTTTTTGTGTGTGATTTCTCAAGTACCAGTTGAAGAGGAATCCACTGTTCAGCCAAAATGAGTGGGGAGAATAAGATACAGAATAAGATACAGAAATAAGTAGTCACAAGTGGTTATCCTTTTTCTAAGTCCTTGTGCTCTATTTGCCTTTGGGTCATCAGCTCTTCCTTTTGTTGTGATCTTTTTTTAAAATTTATTTTATTTTATTTTATTAATTTATTCATATTACATCTCAATGGTTATCCCATTCCTTGTATCCTCCCATTTCTCCCTCCCTCCCATTTTCCCCTTACTCCCCTCCCCTATGACTGTGATTGAGGGGGACCTCCTCCCCCTGTATATGTTCTTAGGGTACCAAGTCTCTTCTTGGTAGCCTGCTATCCTTCCTCTGAGTGCCACCAGGCCTCCCCATCCAGAGGACGTGGTCAAATATGGGCACCAGGAAGTTTGAGTTGTTGTGATCTTTTATGCTCCATTCACAGTGTGTGTAGAAAGGTACAACACATGGAATTCATTTTAAAATGTGTTTACATTCATTGTGTGTATGAGTGTGTATGTGTGTGTATGTGTGCGCACGCGCGCACGCGCACACACACGCAGGCATGCGCACTGTGACTCTTTCCCTCTACCATGTGGGTCTTGGAAATTGAAGTCAGGTCACCAATCTTTTCATGCTAAGCCCACCCTGCCAGTCTTGCCTCCAGTTTTACACACATTCACATATAATTTTATCTGTTCCATCATTACCTTTTCAGTGTTATCACTTAAAATCATACCTAGTGCAATTCCTAGAGCAATATATATTTCTTTTCAAAATAAGTTATGAAATTATAAATGAATTTGAAAACAAAATAGGAATTAATAGAGTAAGGTAGGGAAAACAGGGGAAAAACAGCTAAATCTAAGGGTCAAGTATGCAAACCTAAAACAATAGAAGCTTCCTAAAATATATACATTTATGAATTGATCAAAATGAAATTTGCAAATAATGGGTGTGACAGAACTTAACTGATCATTTCTCACAACCAAAGGAAGCTTCAGGTACTGGTACCAGGAATAGGTTTTATTCAATCGAGTTGTTGGCCATAGGGAGCCCATGGGAACCACCAAACAACCCAGGCTGTTAACAAGGCTATTGCTTGCTTGAGAACAGGCCCTTTTTCTGAAGACAACACCGACATGCCTCATTGAACACGGAGAAGTTGAGCTTGTGCCTACTTAGAGCCGTCACCCCTGTGACTTGGACTAGTGTTCACTCTGCACACTAATGAAGGAAAAGTGTAAACACAGACCCAGCTACAAACTCTTCTGTCTACAATTTTGACCCTCCTGCAAGATGTGCTAGTCCATAGTGGCACAAATCTTATGGGAGTAACCAACCAATGTGTGATTTAATTTAAGACCCACTCCATGACATATAACCCATTCCTGACACTGCTTGGGTAACCAACAACTTAGGACCAAATAGGCCAGAGACCCAGGAAAAATCTAAATACTATCATTCTGCTAAAGGAACATAGCAATAAAATGAGTCCTAATGACATTCGGCTATACTCATAGTTCAGTGTCTTGCCCGGCCATCATCAAAGTTTCTCCTTCCTACAGTAGATAGGAGTAACTACATAGACCCACAGCTAGACAGCATGTGGAGGGTGAGACCTTAGAACACTTCATCATAAATGAAATGTCTCCATCAATTTCATCCCATCACAGCTCAAGGAATGTTGTGGAAGAGGAAGAGAAAAGATTGTAAGGACAAAAGGAAATGGAGAACACCAGAGAAACAAGCCTTCTAAACACAGCAGGACTGATGCATGAACTCACAAAGCCTGTGGGGGCATGCGCAGAGTTTCCACATGTCTAGGCCATAAGAGAATCCAATGCTGAAATGAGAAGTAGAAACAAATGCCATCTCTAGCACAGAAGCTATCTCCAACTGTTAACCACTTGCAAATGAAAAATTAATTCTCCCCAGCGGAGTCTCACTGGGGATACAAACCTCTCTAAAGCAGGCCTCATGCCCATCAGCAGATGGACAACACAGAACGAACTCAGAGGCATCTTTGGAGGTTCTTCATCTCATAATGTTTTGTCAGGGATTTTTTTTTAAGCTTACAGGTCCTTTGCATATATATTATGGTTTCCAGTATTGCGTTTTTATGGAATAAGTATCTGTATGAATGTGTGGGTTTCTGCATTTATATCTATTTCTTATGTTATTTTTAATATCTTTTTTTCTTCTGTTTGTTGGTTGATTTTGTCCTATTCTGGTTTTGTTTTGTTGTATTATTCTTTAGATGCCTGTTTGTTTTCTAAAGAGAGACCAAAAAGTTATGCATTTGGATGGGTAGGGAAGATGTACGAGAGTTTGGGGAGAAGAAAGTATAATCAGAATATATTTATGAGTAAAATATAGGTTCAATTATACGTATAATTCTGCAGCATTTTTAGAAGAATGGGGATATGAACATTGGAGGTTTTGCTGCTAGATTGCAATGCACTGACCTGAGCAGCATAGGCTATAAGGAATTGAATAGCTGCCATACCCCTACCAGTAATCCTGGAATGTGGTGTCTTGTTCTTTCCTGCTATGCTCCATACCAGCATTTCTAGATTCCATGTGGGTCTTCTCATATCCAGGGAAAATCTTGCCTGGAAGTCCAATAAAATCTCCTTAGTCACTGGAGTCATCTTCCTCTCTGTTAATGGAAAATCAATGATGACTAGATATGAGAAAGGAACCAACATCATGAAAGAAAAGTATTAGGACAATAAAAAAAGTTGTCTCTGGAGAGCTCTGGGTCACTGAAGATGAAAAAAGGATATTTTTAAATGCTAACACATCTCAAAGAGTTTGTGTTTTTGCGTAACATTACTAAAATAGAAGAACCAGAAATGGAAGGGACTGTTTGGTTCCCTGTTGGGTTCCGAATGATGGTTGCCAATTTAAATTTTAAGCATAAGGAATGAAAAATGTAAGTATTGGGAAATATAGAAAAGTATCAGGAAGAAAGGAGGAAAGGAATGAAAAAGAAAAGAAAGAGAGGAAGAGGACAGGAGGGAAGAAGAGAAAATGCTAGGATTTATAAAAGGCAGGAAAGGTATAATGTTCACTCAACAACAGTCCAGGGCAAACTCCCTTAAGTAGAAGACAAGATGGCTAATAAATAATAAATTTTTCTGTAATTGACAGACCTGAAAACTCAACACAATGAGTGTACAAGAAAACCATGAAATTATCCTTGAACTAGAAATTCTCAAGGAGTCTGCAGAGAAGGAAACTTGAAATTAGAATATTCTAAAGCATTTTGAGATTTAAAAAAAAAAATCACTTGTAAAGGAATAGGAATGAGATTAGAGTCTTGGCTTCTCATCTACAGACTCTAGGAGAAAAAATGAATAAAAAAATTTTAAGTTTGAAAGAAAATACTTTCAATCTAGAATTCTCTAGTCAGATAAATTGTCCATATGAAGAGATGTTAGAACAAACACATTTTAAGGCATGAAAAAATAATTTCAATGCAATCTCTTCATAGCTCCTAATTAAAAAATTAACTGTAACAACAACAAAAAAGTCTTCCTCTTTACCCAATAGGACAAAACTATGGTATGTAGGAAATGGTTCCATCTCAGGATAATGATGAAAGAACGTTCCAGATTTACATACCAAGTTTCAAGGTCTAGGAATTTTGACCAGGAGATCTTCATGGCAATGAGAAGGACCAGTAAAAGATTTGGTGACTAATTTTTATTTACTAAATTAGATGTATTATAAACAAATGTAACAATTAGCATAAGAAAATGAGAAACAAAGAGAAAAGTAAAATTAATCAAGACACTTTGACCTACTTGTGATATAAGCAAAAATGATTGTGCGTACATGTAGAGGTCAGAGGACAATCTCAAGTGTTGTTCCTCAGGTACTGTCTACCCTTTCTTTTCCTCTTGTTTTCTTTTCCATGGGGTCTGTCATTATCCTGGAACTTACCAAGTGGCCAGGTTGGTTAGCCTAAGGGAGCTGCTTATCTACCACCTCATTGATGGGATTCTAAGTGTTCCACCACACACAATTTAATAAAAAAATTTAATAAATAAAAACATTTATTCTGGGGGTCAAGCTTAGATCTGCCTCATGCCTTCAAAACAAGTTATGGACTTAGCTATGTCCCCAGACACCCCTCACCATTATTTTTAAGTGTTCGATGTGTTAAGAAAGCAGAATTGATTTGTTCTCAATGTTAGGACTGTTCTTCTATAATGCCAGCCTCATGATCTAGTTTTGACACAGGAGTCATATATGAATGCTTCTTCTACCATCTCTGCCATGTTAATCTGATTGGGAGAAACTTAATACAATTGGGTAACACATGTGAAAATGAATTAGATATTCTTTCTATTTAGTTAATTTAGTTTCTACTGAAGAATGGCCTCTAATTAACTTCCAAATTTCAAATACACTTTAAATGAAATAACTGACTAATCCCTAATATTGTAAATAATTTTACAGAGCGAGAGACACAGTAAGTGTTGAGAAGATGTCTCTGAGCCTGGACTCCAACCTATTCAATGTGCCTGTGAAGGACAGGGCTTTCTGTTAGGTCACTTTAGCAAGAGTGGAATTTCATTTCCACCACAGAATTTTTCTTTTTTCCTTAACCCATATGCTTTCCCTAAAAGCACATTTATCATCAAACATCATTCGCTGAAAACAGTGTTCCATATTCAAGTGCATATCAGTATGTACTGAGAAAGGAGCTAGCTGCCACGCTGTGTGTCTGAGTGACCTTTAGAGCCTTATTTCCTGGTGCAGAGGAGATAACTCTTAATAAAGCCAAAGCCCTCTCAATTGTTTGACTTTTTGAAATCAGAATGTCAAAGCTTTGAAGTATTTGAAATAAAAACTGGCTTTCCTAATAATGTGAAAGCTTCAACTTGACTCTGCTTTTAAAGCTCTAAAAGAAAAAGTCCAAAGACTTTCGTTTGGGTATAGAATTTCTAGCTGTTTTACTAATATGAATTGCAGAGAGAAATTATCATTTTTACTACTGTAATATGAACTTCTGACAGGCTTTTTTGAAAATCTTTATTGAACTTGCTTCTGTGTCTTTCATATTAGCCAGAACCAAGGTTGATAATATTTTTTAAGTTTAATGTTTATCCTATTTTTAATAAATAAAGTAAAGTTAAATTTGATTTTTAAAAACATCTTGTCTAAAGTATTATCCAAATCACAAATTACATATGGTTTGTAAGGCAGAAATTTAATATAAAAATTTCCATATGCACAATTCTATTCTTGCAGTCAAATATTATTACTACTGGAACCACTGAAAACTGGCTTGAAGTTTCAGATCAAAACTGTCCAGTGACATCCCTGTCAACCAGGAAGGAGACACACACACTCTTAGATTTAAATATCTGCTCCAGATAGCGCCGGCCCCCACTAAAGTCTACTTTTGTCCTAGTAACTAGGCTCTGTCTTCAAGCACATTTGACTAAGTTTTCCCTAGTACCTCAGGTGAAATAAAAGAGTGTCATTCTTCTTTCAGTCATCTATTAATTGACCCACTTTCTTTTCCACCGTGTGCCTGTTCTGCCTGAAGCCCTAGCCACCTTGTTAGGCTGTTGTGCGGGAACAAAATTTAAACTGTAGTCAAGAGTGAAGTGACGGGCACTAGTGCTAATTAACCATGGAACCCCGCGTCTCAGCTGTGGTTCCTAATCTCAGCCCTTTTAATGCTTGCAGGGCCAAAAGCCTACCAGTCTCTTCACGCCTGAACCGCGACAGCTTCCTGGCAGACTTTGCCATTCTCCCGGACATGGCATTTGGCTGCTATCTGCTGCTCGTCCCTATCTCGATCACAGAGGCAAACTCTATGACTATTTCTGATTTCTTGGATGTGCTAATTCCCATTCTGTCCATCTAAGTGACAAGCAATTAAACCAGCTTCCATCTGATGGGCATCTCGCCCTCTGCTTCCTCCCCCCATAGCCTTTGCCTTGACTTAAATTCCCTTCATCTTTTCCCAGACAAAATTTAATCCTAAACACTCTGTTTACTTGTTTCTTTTATTCAAATGAAAACCAACCATCTCATTCCATTTAAAATAACGACAACAAACAAAAAACAACAACAAAAAACCCCTCCTTCTACAATCAACACTGAGAGTATGTAAATCCTAGTATGAATTTTTCCTAATAATACTCAAGTGAATATATAATTGAAACCAAACCACTACTGGCGTTAACCGTATTACCAGCACCTCAGAACCCACTCACAAATCCTCTTCTAATCACTTCGTTCATTTCTCCAAAAGTATCCACAGCCCTGATTGCTAACAGCATACAGCCTATTTTCCTGATTTTTTATCTACATGCAAATAAAAGCACAATATACATACTCTTTACCCATCTTAATGTTCATCATCAAATCTGAGGGATCTGTTGGTATTTTTGGATGTGGGTGCAGGCCATTAAATTCTGTTGCTCTGCAAGGTTTGATTGGCTAAGCACGGCACAATTTATCTGCAGTAATACTGGTTAACATTTGACTTGTTTCCAGCTTGGCTTGTTATGAAAAAATGCTGGTACTAGTAGTCATATCTAAAATTCTGGTAAATCTGTACATTACTATATGTTGGGTAATGATTTGATATGATTATTTTTATAGGTTGTCTATATACTTAATCACTGATACCAAAAAGTCATCCCAAATAGTTGTTCTAAATATTCATATGAGTCAAATACAAGAGCACCTCTTTGGGTGCAAACACTTGGTCTTGTCAGAATATTAAGTCATGGCCACCATCAGCATATGACAGGTCCAGTGGATCCTCTTCCTTGTCAACATTTAACATTTGAGGGTTACACCTATTGAGTCTCCAGGTGGGAGAGTGTCACAGAACCAGAACCAAGGAGTACATTCGTACATGCTCTGGTCTCCCCCTTTCCTACAAAGTCATCAATATTCCATCACATATTATCTACTGTAATGTCTTAGCCCAATTCTAGCTGCCCCCCACATCACCACCTTCTAAACCCTACAATTGGGTGACGTCCGCACCCTTTGAGCATCTCACAGTGAGGACTAAGTTTCAGCACAAGTTTGGGAGAGGAGGAACACAGTTGAGCCAGTGCACACCCCTCTCTACAAGCCTTCACGTTGTTTCAGGACTGAGCCAGACAAGAAGTGTTCATTAGACCAGGGTGGGGATCTTCACACTATTTCCAGATAGGGATCGGTGATAAATGGGCTGAGGGGTTTTGCTGTAATTTTTTTAGAGGTGACAAAACTATAGGGCATTTCCAATGTGTAAAAAGCTTAGATGAAAAGAATAAATGGACACAGCAGACTTGAATTTATTGAAGTGGAAAGCAAAGTTGGTGTCTGCTTGTATACTTGTATGCACATGTGCTTGAACATGCATTTTTAAAGTCTTTTAGGGTCACATGTCCACGTATCAGTTATCCATGTATCGTATACCTCCATATTATATTTATGCATGAATATGATTCATTCTTTAGATTTACATGTAGATTGCTGCAATACTGACTGTGGTACATAGTGATATAGTTTTGTTATACTAATTTTTAGTTTTTGTGGGTTTTTTTTCTAATTTTTATAATTGGTATATATTTTGTTTAAGTCTTGGGGAAGGCAACACAAATTCTTTTTTTAAATGGCATATTGGTGCATATAGGCTGTAAGAACAATTACATCAAAATTCCATAAACTCTGTAGATCATGAGAGCCACTGCTTGTAATTCTAGCAGTTGTTATGCCAATGATCAAGACCCCACAGCTTTGGTGCTTGTGAAAGTCTGTTTCTGAATCATAGATACTGCTCCTTGTGTCCTTAAATGTGGAAGGGGTAAAAATTGTCTCTCTGTCTCTTTTATAAGGAAAGTAATCTCATTATTGAGAGCTCATTTCTTAGGAACCAATTGTCATATTTAATAGTTATGACTTGGACATGTGACCAAGAGGACCATTAGCATTGGAAGCATAGCAATGATTTAGTATATTTCTATGAGAAACCAAAACCCCAAATATACTCATTGAGTCCTCAGGATATCATCACGATTGTTCAAAGTTTTCATTTTACCATTGGGGAAATCAAACATTTTTGTTGCCCTGTATTTGAAGAATATGTCACAATCACATTTTGATTCCATTTATTCAGTGATGGCTATTAAGTGATCACTCCCAGAGCCTTAATAACATTTTTCAAAAGGAGATTAAGAATTTCTCTGGACTTTAAATCCTGCCAGAGTTCTCAGAGCTCAGCATTGCCACACATGTCACAAAGGACAGTACCGCTTCTTGTCTGGATTCATTCTGTATGTCTCAGCTTCTGTTGGTCTCTGTCTCTCTCTTTGTGTGTCTGTCTGTCTGTCTGTCTGTCTGTCTGTCTCTCTCTCTCTCTCTCTCTCTCTCTCTCTCTCTCTCTCTCTCTTTCTCTCTCTCTCTGTCTGTCTGTCTGTCTGTCTCTATGTGTGTGCCTCTGTCTATCTGCCTCTCTCTTTCTCCTCCCATTCCTGTCTTTTCTTCTCTCTGTGGATTCATATACACATGCATGCAAGCATGCCCAAGATGGAGGTGGGAGGAGAGATCTTAATCCTCTGTAACAGATTTTACTTCTTTATTGGCCATTGCTTACAGGATTTAGTGTCCTCTGAAAATCTGTTTGTACATGCTCAGGTTTTTGTGTTTTGTTAGTTGTTTGCTTGCTTGTTTGTTTTGATATTTTAAAGTCCTGGTAATTTTATGCGGGTTTTTTTCCTCATTTATTTAGGTTTTGCCCTCACATGTCGCCATATAAATTATTTCATTCCTTTAGTTTCTATTGTATGTTTATGATAACTGTTTAATGTTAATGAGTATTTTTATTTTGTTATTGAATTAGTTTTCAATTATTTCTTGAAACATTGACAGAAAACCTTTAAAGATACACATAGATGCTGTAGTATCAAAGAGATGACACTAGCCTTCCTCAGCGTATAGACGTTCGTGTGTGTGCTAGGACCCTCTACTCCCCTTTGCTCCCCGCTACAATCCCACTAGTCCCCCTCACATGTGACCGCCTTCTTCCCAGCATTTCCTCTGCTGTGAGCTGAGGAGTCCCAGGGAATCCTTTAGCATCATGTTGTCACATATGGGTAATGATATCAGGATTGATTCGATCTGCCAATGTTTCTTTTTTTTCCATTTTATTATTTTATTCATATTACATCTCGATTGTTAGCCCTTCCCCTGCTTCCTCCCATTCTTCCCTCCCTCCCACTTCCCCCCTCCCCCCTCCCCTATGTCTGTGATTGAGGGAGACATCCCCCCCCCTATATATGCTCTTAGAATATCAAGTCTCTTCTTGGTAACTTGCTATCTTTCCTCTGAGTGCCGCCAGGCCTCCCCATCCAGGGGACGTGGTCAGAAAAGGGGCACCAGGGTTCGTATGAGAGTCAGATCTCACTCTCCACTCAACGGTGGAGAATATCATGATCCTTGGCTAGGTCTTAGTAGGGGTTCGAAGTTTAATGCCTATATTCTCCTTGGCTGGTGCCTTAGTTTGAGGAGGAGCCCGGGACCCAGATCTGCCTGTCATAAAGTTCTTCTTGTAGGTTTCCAGGACCCTGTGGGTCCTATTATTTCCCCATTCTTCCATGCTACTCTCGCCTAAAGTCTCAATAGGATGATGTCCTCTCCTCTGACCCACTTTCTTGGTAAGTAAAGTTTTTCATGGTACGTATCCCTTGGACTAGTGTTTTGATATAAGTGAGTATATACCATTTGTCTCTTTTTGCTTCTGGGTGAACTCACTCATTATGATAATTTCTAGTTCAAAACATTTGTCCACAAATTTCAGGAATTCCTTGTTTTTAATAGCTGAGTAGTATTCCATAGTGTAAATGTACCACTGTTTCTTAGTCCATTCTTCTACTGAGGGGCACTTAGGCTGTTTCCATGTTCTGGTTATTATGTATAAAGCAGCTATGAACATGGTTGAGCATATGTCCCTGTTGTGTGATAGGGCATTTTCTGGGTATATTCCAAGGAGTGGGATAGCTGGGTCTTGAGGAAGCCCTATTCCCATTTTTCTGAGAAAGCGCCAGATAGCTTTCCAAAGTGGTTGTACTAGTTTGCATTCCCACCAGCAATGAAGGAGTGTTCCTCTCTCTCCACATCCTCACCAACATGTGGTGTCATTTGAGTTTTTGATCTTAGCCATTCTGATAGGTGTAAGATGGAATCTCAGTGTCGTTTTGATTTGCATTTCTCTGATAACTAACGAGGACGAGCATTTCTAAGTGTTTCTCAGCCATTTGATATTCCTCTGCTGAGAATTCTCTGTTAAGTTCCAAGCCCCATTTCGCAATTGGGTTGTTTGGTTTTGTGGTGTTTAATTTCTTGAGTTCTTTATATATTTTGGATATTAAACCTTTGTCAGATGAAGGGTTGGTGAAAATCTTTTCCCAGTCTGTAGGTTGTCGCTTAGTTCTACTGACAGTGTCTCCTGCCTTACAGAAGCTTCTCAGCCTCATGAGGTCCCATTTATTAATTGTTGACATTAAGGCCTGGGCTGTTGGTGTACTATTCAGGAAGTTGTTTCCTGTGCCTATGTGTCCCAGGTTCTTCCCCACTTTTTCCTCTAACTGAATTAATGTCTCTGGTTTTAAGTTGAGGTCTTTAATCCACTTGGACTTGAGTTTTGTGCATGGTGACAAATAAGAGTCTAATTGTATTTTTCTACATGTAGACATCCAGTTAGACCAGCACCATTTGTTGAAGATGCTATCATTTTTCCATTGAATAGATTTGGCTTCTTTGTCAAAAATCAAGTGAGCCAATGTGTGTGGATTCATCTCTGGGTCTTCAATTCGATTCCATTGATCCACCAGTCTATTGCTTTGCCAGTACCATGCTGTTTTAATTACTGTTGCTCTGCAGTACAGCTTGAGATCAGGTATGGAGATTCCTCCGGAGGATCTTCTGTTGTATAGGATTGTTTTTGCTATTCTGGGTTTTTTATTTCTCCATATGAATTTGAGAATTGATCTTTCAATATCTTCAAAATATTTTGTAGGTATTTTGATAGGGATTGCGTTGAATCTGTAATTGCTTTTGGTAAGATGGCCATTTTTACTATGTTGATTCTCCCGATCCACGAACAAGGTAAATCCCTCCATCTTCTCATGTCATCTTCAATCTCTTTCTTCAGAGGTTTGAAGTTTTTTTGAATAAGTCTTTCACTTGCTTGGTTAAAGTTACTCCTAGATATTTTATATTGTTTGTGGCTATTGTGAAGGGAGTAGTTTTTCTAATTTCTTTCTCTGCCTGTTTGTCATTTGTATACAGGAAAGCTACTGATTTTTTTGAGTTTATTTTGTATCCTGCCAACTTACTGAAGGTGTTTATCAGCTGTAAGAGTTCTCTGGTGGAATTTTGCGGGTCACTTATATACACTATCATATCATCTGCAAATAGGGATAATTTGACTTCTTCCTTTTCCATTTGGATCCCCTTGATCTCCTTTTGGTGCCTTATGGCTCTAGCTAGACCTTCAAGAACTGTATTGAAGAGATATGGGGACAGAGGGCAGCCTTGTCTGGTTCCCAATTTTAAAGGGATTTCCTTGAGTATCTCTCCATTTAATTTAATGTTGGCTGTTGGTTTGCTGTATATAGCCTTTATTATGTTTAGATAAGTGCCTTGAATTCCTGATCTCTCCAGAACTTTAAACATAAATGGGTGTTGGATTTTGTCAAATGCTTTTTCTGCATCTTTAGAGATGGTCATGTGGTTTTTCTTTTTCAGTTTGTTTATATGATGGATTACATTGATGAATTTCCATATGTTAAACCATCCCTGCATGCCTGGAATGAATCCTACCTGGTCATGGTGAATGATGTCTTTGATATGCTGTTGTATTCGCTTTGCAATTATTTTGTTGAGTATTTTTGCATCAATGTTCATAAGAGAAATTGGTCTGAAATTCTCTTTTTTTGTTGGGTCTTTGTGAGGTTTAGGTATCAATGTGGCTGTGGCCTCATAGAAGGAATTTGGTAGTATTCCATCCATTTCTATCTTTCAGAATAGCTTGAATGGTATCGGTATTAGCTCCTCTTTGAAGGACTGGTAGAATTCTGTGCTGAAACCATCTGGCCCTGGGCTTTTTTTGGTTGGGAGACTATCAATGGTTGCTTCTATTTCTATAGGCAAAATAGGGCTATTTAATTTGTTTATCTGGTCTTGGTTCAATTTTGGCAAATGGAATCGGTAGGGAAATTTGTCCATTTCCCTTAAATTTTCAAATTTTGTGGCATAAATGGCTTTAAAATAGGTTCTTACGATTCTTTGTATTTCTTCGGTGTCTGTTGTTATGTCTCCCTTTTCATTTCTGATTTTGTTAATTTAGATAGTGTTTCTTTGTCTTTTAGTTAGATTGGCTAACGGTTTGTCTATCTTGTTAATTTTCTCAAAGAACCAGCTCTTGGTTTTGTTGATTCTTTGGATTGTTCTCTTGGTTTCTAATTTATTGATTTCAGCCCTGAGTTTGATTATTTCTAGGCGTCTACTCCTCTTGGGTGTTTCTGCTTCTTTTTTTTCTAGAGCTTCCAGATGTGTTGTTAGGTTGTTTATGTGGGATGATTCCTTTTTCTTTTTGAAGGTGCTTAGTGCTATGAATTTTCCTCTTAGCACTGCTTTCAATGTGTCCCACAAATTTGGGTATGTTGTTCCATCATTTTCATTGAATTTCAGGAAGTCTTTTATTTTTTCCCGTATTTCTTCCATGACCCATGTGTCATTAAGTAGAAAGTTGTTTAGTTTCCACGTGTTAGTATGCTTTTTGTTATTTCTGTTGTTGTTGAAGTCCAGCCTTAGACCATGGTAATCTGATAAGATACAAAGTATTATTTCAATATTCTTGTATCTATTGAGGTTTGCTTCATGACCACCTATGTGATCAATTTTAGAGAGCGTTCCATGGGGTGCTGAGAAAAAGGTGTAATTCTTTGCATTTGGGTGGAAAGTTCTGTAGATATCTGTTAGATCCATTTGATTCATGACATTGGTTAATGAGGTTATTTCCCGGCTTAGTTTTTGAATCAAAGACCTATCCTTGAGTGAAAGAGGGGTGTTGAAGTCTCCCATTATTAATGTGTGGGTATCGATGAGTGGGGCAAGCTTGGTTAATAACTCTTTTACAAATGTTGGAGGCCTTGTATTCGGAGCATAGATGTTCAAAATGGTGATGTCTTCTTGGTTGACTTTACCTTTGATGAGTACAAAATGACCATCCTCATCTCGTTTGATTAATTTTGGTTGAAAGTCTATTTTATTAGATATTAGAATGGCTACCCCAGCTTGCTTCTTATGACCATTTGCTTGGAATATTTTTCCCCAACCTTTTACTCTGAGGCGATGTCTGTCCTTGTGGTTGAGGTGTGTTTCTTGAATGCAGAAGAATGTTGGGTCATGTTTATGCATCCACTCCGTTTGTCTGTGTCTTTTTATTGGAAAGTTGAGACCATTGACATTGAGAGATATTAATGACCAGTGATTGGTAAGTCCCTTCATTTTTGGTATTTGTAACAGTTGAGATTTTGTGAGGTTGTGATTTTGCAATGGTATATTTACCTATTTCCTATGTAGTTTTGGTTGTAGTTTAACCAGTTGGGGTGGAGTTTTCCTTCTAATAGCTTCTGTAAAGCCGGATTTGTGGCTAGGTACTGTTTGAATTTGTTTTTGTCATGAAATAACTTGTCTTCTCCATCGATGGTTATTGATAATTTTGCTGAATATAGTAGTCTTGCCTGGTATCTGTGTTCTCTTATGGTTTGCAGCACCTCTGTCCAGGCCCTTCTGGCTTTCATGGTCTCTGCTGAGAAGTCAGGAGTAATTCTGATAGGTTTGCCTTCATATGTTACTCGGCCTTTTCTCTTGCCGCTTTCAATATTTTTTTTCCTTATTCTGTATATTTTGTGTTGTTATTATTATGTGGCGGGAAGATTTTCTTTTCAGGTCTATTCTATTTGGTGTTCTGTAGGCCTCTTGTATGCTCGTATGCATCTCTTCAAATTGGGAAATTTTTCCTCCATTATTTGATTAAAGATGTGTTCTGGGCTGTGGAGTCGGTTGTCCAGTCTCTCCTGTATCCCTATTATTCTCAAGTTTCATCTTTTCATGTTGTCTTTTAGTTCTTGAATGGTCTGTGTTAGGAACTTTTCAGATTTAGCATTTCCCTGAATGGTTGTTTCCAGTTCTGCGATTGTATCTTCACGTCCCGATATTCGTTCTTCCATTTCTTGTAATCTGTTAGATAAGGCAACCTCTGAGATGTTTGCTTTCTTCTTTGATGCCTCTTGATCACGTTTTTCTTCTGTGTGTTCCTGCATCATAGCTTCCATTTTTATCTTCATGTCTTGTACTGTTTTAATAATTTCCTTCATCTGGTTATTTGTATTTTTCTGAAATTCTTCAAGTGCCTCTTTATATGTCTCTTTTAACTCTTCAGCCCTCTTGTTTGCCTCCTCCTGCATTTGTTTACAGATTTTAATTGTGTCTTCCATTATCATCTTCTTTACTAAAGACTTGAGGTCATTTTCTTGCCTATCCATTGCTGTTAGGTTCTCTAGATTGTTTTCATTGGGATTGTTGGGATCCGGAGATACCAAATTGTTTTGGTTTTTATTAGTGTTCTTTCGCTGTCCTCTTGTCATTTTGATGGCTCTGATGTTGGAAGGTATTTTGTAGTGACCTGCGCTGGTTGAGAGTGGTTAATTGATGACTGATTATAGGTCAGGTGCTCTTGCCTGTGGGGATCAGGGAGTATTTCCGTGCAACAGGTAGGTGATCCGGTTTCACTCCTGGTGATTTTCCTCTGCACCTTTGGCTCCAGGCTGAGTCAGCCAGAGTATATATCTGTTTGGACTTTACTGCTGTAATTCAGAACAGCAGTTTTGGGACCTAGAATAAGGTCCACACACAAACGTTCTGGTTGTGTAAGTTGATCCCAGCTGCCTGTCCTTCCTGTGGCTTTGTAGTCCACACCCCAGGTAGTTCAGATCATCTGGGGGTGTAGCTTTCTTTTAGCTCTGTCTCTATACCCTGTAGCGGTGTCCAACCTCTCCTAGAACTATATGCCTGGAAGGACCAAGGTCTCTCTTGGTCAGCAATTAGACACTGCGAGCATGACCCACGGTTCGTCTCCCGATAATGTGAGAGTACCTGCCTTGTTGGGGCCAGGAGCCTCAGCTAGGCTTTCTCGTTCGGGGAGTTCAGGGTGAGAGCCTTGTAGCTGGGAGGTTAGAGAGCTTAGGATTGCAGAGCTCTGGTGGTCGCCCGCGGAACCAGATCTTCCCGGCGGGCTATGGCACTCCTCTAATGCTCTGGGTCAGCAATTAGACACTGCAAACACGACCCACCCACGTCTCCCACGTCTTGTCTCCCGATAATGTTAGAGTGCCTGCCTTGCTCAGGGCCCTGAGCCCGAGCTAGGTTCTCTCGATCCGGGAGTGGAGAGCCAGAGCCTTGCAGCTGGGAATTTAGGGAGCCTAGGGTTGCAGAGCTCTGGCAGTTGCTAGCGGAACCAGGTCTTCCCTCCGGGCTATGGCACTCCTCTAACGCTCTAGGTCAGCAATTAGACACTGTAAACTCAAACCACCCACGTCTCCCTATAATGTGGGAGTGCCTGCCTTGCTCAGGGCCAGGAGCCCTGGGTAGGCTCCTTTGTTCGGGGAGTGCAGGGTCAGTGCCTTGCAGCTGGGTAGGAACAATAGGGTTGCGGAGCTCTGGGAAGCAGGGCTATGATGATCAGCTATCGCTGTAGGCACGACCCACGTCTCCCGATAGGTCTGTGGAAGCAGTCCAAGCTGGTTTCTCACTGCCTCTGTTTGCAGGCTCAGTCCGCTATGATCGGTGTTAGGTTGGGCCCCGGATGGCCAGGGAGCTGCAGTCCTGCTTTAGCTGTCTCTGTTGGGTCTCTTTGTGTTTCCACTCCGCTTAGGCGGGTATCCTCTGCAGTTTGGGGTGGTGTGGAAGGAGGACCTAGGGCAGATTCACCCTCTTCACTGAGACTCCTCTGGCTGGGGACTCCGGAAAATCCCCTCCCCAAACAGCGAGACTGTGCTTTATTTACAGGTTGCAGTTTGCATGTGGATTCTGTTCCAGAGTTTGGGGAGTGCGTTTAGTACCTCCGGGATGTTGCTTGTTCCATGGGGGTAGGCCCCCTGTTTGGTCTGTGGCCTTTGGGGCCCCACTCACCTACAGTTCTCAAAGTCCAGCAATCTGTTGCTCCTCTTATGTCTCTGGTCTCCTCGGAGTAGATCAAGATATGTGGCTTATTGGTCGGCGCCATCTTGGAATCCTGCCAATGTTTCTTTATTACACAGAACTCACACTAAGCAGCAGGCAACCGCAGGCAAGAATGATGGGAGTAACTTTTCTGAAAGACCGAAAATCAAGCTGATTAATACATTTCAAAACTTAACAGTAATTACATGTGAAATGACTGATGAAAAACTCAACTCTGATTTCATTCTCTAAATTCTCTAAAAGGCAAAATCTGGATAATAAATTTCCTAAAGCCTAACTATTATGCTCAGATAATAATCAAGGTTGTTTTTTTTTAAAAGACAAATTTTTAAAACTGTAATTTGGGGCTTGAAGTGTAGAATGATGCGGTGCACAGATCAGTCTGGAAGAGATACAGCAGCCCTTGATGAGGGGCTCAGCAAAGCGGTCAGCAGACCAGGCAGTCTCTTTATGAGTTAGGCCCTGTGTTTCCTAGATAACAATCCCCCAGGAAAAAAAAAAGCCCAGTCAGTCAAGGATTAAATGCTAATAAGAAGAGTTGAGTCAACCAGGAATAAAAGATATGATGGCATAAAGATGTTCCACCTCCTCAGAGCTCTAAGATGTTTATGCTTCCTCTGAATCTCAATTCTCTTTTAATCAAATGAAAGTCAACAAGTTATTTATGTGGCCAGGGATGACCTGTAATTGCAGTTATTATAATATAAAACACATCAAAGCCCCTGCTTTCCAATATGCTTCTGTTACATCTGTATTAGTATGGTAGCATTCCTCTTTGCTATGATTGAATTATGTTAATGAGAAATATGTGTGTAAAATTATCTCCATTGATGATAATATTTATTCATTCATGTCACTTAAGGAAAAAACTACTCATTTTCTTATGGAGTAAAAATGTCAAATATATTTTCCATCCTGTTTAACAAAGTCAGAAATTATAAGAAAAATAAACGAGAAATATTGTCCCCATGTGGTTTTGCTTACAAGTGTTTCCGACTTACTTTTGGAAATCAGTTAATTTCTTATAATTTATAAATATTCTTTGTAAAGGACCTGTGGTGTTGCCCCATATAAAATAATACATAATGCTAATCAATCTATTACATTTGAAATGCATGTTTTTCTTTCACTATTCTTTGAGTACACAAGCAGCCCCACCTCAATAACTTCTTACTTCCTTTTAACTCAGAAGCTAATACTTTCTTTTTATTTCCTTGTTACCTATTCTGGAAATTTCAATATAGATAGTCGCCATAAAGATAATGTGTGGAAACTCTCTTTCTCAGAACAGTGAAACGATTTGACTCAAGCCATTTCTTTAAATCTCAGCTATACTTACGTAACTCAACATTTTATTCTTGTTTTCTAATTTCAAATCATGTTAAATGCTGAATATCCATCCTTACTATGAAAGTCTCATGGTTTCTTGTCCTATCTCATGCCACCCTAATGTAAACACTCTTATTTTGGAAACTATTCTGGATATTTGGTCTGTCCTTGGTCTCACTGTTTATCTCTAGTGCCCTCATAGTGTCTATTCTTGAAAAAGATCCCACCTAGTTTCTATTGAGTCCACTAAAAGTCAAGTTTTACTCACTGTGAAGGAGCACAAAGACCCCCTGGGCACACTCAGTGATACCCTTTGTGTATAGATCTTTGATTGTTACTTGTTTGGTGGTTTTCCTTCTGAATGAATCCCCATGCCTCTAACATAGCATACACTTCTCAGTAAACCACACAGTACATTTTAAAGTATTTTTTACAGAGCCTATAAAATACTGTTGCATGTTTTGTCATCACAAGCAGTTATAGGACATGCTTCTGATGTCAACAACTTAGTCACTGTCTCACTGCCATTCACGCCAACTTGCAGAGATAATCTTAGCTAGCTTCAGTTCTGGTTCATTACTCTGCAACTTCAGTTCATGATGGAGAACCTATAAAGACTAGGGATTATGGGAGTCAAGTGTTTGGCATAAGATGAGAAAGACAACAAAGGCAGGATGAATTCAGAACTTGTCGGGCTGAACAGTTGTCCCCGTTGGTAGTTACATTTCCCTTTGTCGTGTGCATTGTTTCGTGTTGTTACAATAACCATTGCCGCTAAATACAGAATCACCTTTGACTTCATAAGAAGACGCCGATTCATATCAGTGTGCTGCAATTTTCTCATAATGACTCTTTTCTCCATATTAGTTTGAGTAGAAAAGATAAATTATTAGAGGTAGATTATATTCCAAGTCCTATGGAGAAATTGTTTTATTGTCCTTGTTTTATGGATCATAATATCAGCTATAGTAGTAATGGTATTAAGAATGTAAAGACTAATAATGTATTAGGTGTCAAACCCTGTTCGGTTTTCCATACATCAAATTATGTCATCATCGCAGTCGCTTCAATGGTAAGGACAGCTCCCATCTCCATTTTATGAATGAGCAAATAAGCCCAGAGATGCTTAGGTTAAGTTCTCAAGCTCTCGCAGGTAATGAATTGTGAATGACAAAACAGCAACAAATGCATGCCGGTGGCTTCAGAATACCCCGAAAGAACATTTTAGCAGCAGCAGAAGCAGCAACACACATGCACACACACACACACACACACGCACACACACACACACACACACACACACACACACACACACAAAATAGTTGAGCTCTTGCTTTTCAAAGAGCATTTAATTTTCATGACCATCTATATTCCGTGTTTCTACATCAACTGCAGATGAACTATTAACTTTAAAATTGGTTGCTCCAGGCTTCTATTTACACACTTAATAGAAGATATAGCAAAAGGACACAGGCCTAAGTTAAGTTTGATAGAATTTCCAAGAGACATGATTACCAGAGAACAGGAATATACCCTATACCCTATGTATCATTAAAAATTAATTAAATGTATTAAGGGAAATGTAGTGTCAATTTACTCTAATTGAGAAAAATTTGAGATAAATTGTTGAAATCAGACGTAAGTAAAGAAAGCATGGTCTGCATAATTTGCAGGAGACTTGTTTGGCCACCAAGGACCCCTTGTTAATGAGCTCAAACTTGGTTAATATCCCTGAGAGGTGAATAGAGAGACTGGGTGTACAGTTGATTGATTAATGAGCACTGTCTGAATGTAGATTGCTCTCTGGTGCTCTACAGCACATAGAAATTCTCTCACTTCCACTTGCCAAATAGAAATTAATAATCAACTTCACCCAGTTACCTTCTTCCAGCCACAAGTTGCCACTGTTGTGTCAATTCTCTGGACAAGACAAAAAGGATAACTGTCCAAACATGAAAATAATTACACAATTTGGTATCATTACTCATTTCCTGCTAATGGACCTACCAGATGCATTCTGAATTTTTAAGAAACAAATATGAATTAACATTTTTTTCTCTGTTATTTGCATTCCATTCATTTTAAAAATATATTTTATTAATTTATTCATATTACATCTCAATTGTTATCCCATCCCTTGTATCCTCCCATTCCTCCCTCCCTCCCGTTTTCCCCTTACTCCCCTCCCCTATGACTGTGACTGAGGGGGACCTCCTCCCCCTGTATATGCTCATAGGGTATCAAGTCTCTTCTTGGTAGCCTGCTATCCTTCCTCTGAGTGCCACCAGGCCTCCCCATTCAGGGGATGTGATCAAATATGGGGCACTAGAGTTCGTGTGAAAGTCAGACACCACTCTCCACTCAACTGTGGAGAATGTCCTGTCTGTTGGCTAGATCTGGGTAGGGGTTCGAAGTTTACTGCATGTATTGTCCTTGGTTGGTGCCATAGCTTGAGCAGGACCCCTGGACCCAGATCCGCCCATCATAATGTTCTTCTTGTAGGACCCTCTGGATCCTTCTATTTCCCCATTCTCCTATGCTTCTCTCACCTAGACCCCTGAACTAATATTTTTATAGTGTTAAGTTATGTGAGGAAATTTTTTCGAGTGGGGGAAACAAACATTTTGGTCATTATTGGTCAACAAATTCAAATCCTTTTCTTCTAATGTCTATGGTCTATGTTCTTGATCTAATGAAATAGTATTACTGCGCAAGTGATTAGGATACCAATAATTACATCATTTAGAAATATAATTATAGATTAACATACATATTTTTCTTTAAAATTATTTTATTTTTAATGTTAAGCAGCTTTATTTACAGTCCTTATAGTCCCTAAAAGGGATTGCTTAAGTGTCAATGTCAAAGTAGAACAATAACAACAAA
Source organism: Acomys russatus (assembly GCF_903995435.1). NCBI lineage: Eukaryota > Metazoa > Chordata > Mammalia > Rodentia > Muridae > Acomys > Acomys russatus. The sequence continues at coordinate 30,810,491 of NC_067148.1, read as the reverse complement.
AACACATCCACATGCTATAGTTGAATCCCTGTCCTCTTTTCCAAAAACATCTCCCAAGTGGCTACCAAGTCATTAGCAAACCATAAAGATAGACAATTTTCTAGAAAAAGCCAGGAAAAAAACAGAAATGGAAATTAAAAAGCTACAGTTATTATCTCAAACACTGTTGTTTAAAAGAAAGAGTGAGGGTAAGAAGCCCAGTGCCAACAGGTAAAGAGAAAAGGCTGGAAAGAATTCAGAAGGTTGAGGCAAGAATCATGGTGCTCTATATAGGTTCGAAAAACTTGATTTGAAGACTCTGTTAGGTACTTTCCTGTTTCAGCAGAGGAAATCAAAACACATAAGGCTGGAATTGACTGGACAGGGATTTTGGTTGAAAGAAAGTGAGCAAGGTGTGGTGATGAGATCAGGCTTCCAGTTCAATTTCCATGAGGCTCTGACTGTCTCCAGATGAAAGGGTGCTCCAACAGGAGGGCTCAAAGGGATGTTTCCTAGACATGGGTTCACGCGTTTAGACTTGACTCCTATCCTTACCCGAAGCTAAATGAAGAAAGTAAAATTTTTAAACTTCCCTCAGTTTGGGGACATATTACAAAATGTAATATCCTAAGGTTTTCTTTTTCTGAACCTTTGGATTGTAATTTCCCAGTTCATATTACATGGAAAATGCATGAATGTGCCTCAGTCAGCAGCAGCAACAAAAGGTACAGACTTTGTCCTCTCTTGTTCTCTACTAAGACTGAACTTTGCAGTTATAAAATATATTATAATTATAAATATTGAAAGTGAAATTATTAGAGTGGCTTGTAGGCTATTGTCTTGAGTAGTGCTACAATGGTTTTCTCTCAACAAAAAGACGAAGAATGCAGTTGTTCAGGCCACTAGCCTGGATGTCTTAGCAGTCCCAAAGCCCATGCTGGACTTGCAGGGAATTTATTGAGAGTTGCTGGTCTATGTTGGACTGCCATAGAAGTAGGTTCTAATACCAATGAAGGACTTTGTTAACAATGGCATAGATGGAATTAGCAGTGAGAATAAAGAGAAACAGGCAAAAAATTTTTTTCCATGTTCTTTTATCTGGCTGTCACCAGAAAGTGTGGCCCAAATTTCAAATTTAAGGTGAGTCTTGCCACCCAAAAAGGATGCAGTGGGGAAAGTCTCTCTCAGATGTGTCCAGCTGCTTGGGTTTCAGTTGATTTCAGAAGTAGTCAAGTTGACAACCCAGATCAGCCTTCACAGGCAGAATAAATAAACTGATAAAATATGTCGCTTTCACACTCCGTTTGTCAAATCAAGCAAGTCATGTAGCTATTCACAGGTTTATCAGAGTGCAAATGTGTTTTTCCCCATTCCTTAGAGGAGCCAACACCAGCCTTATGGCCAAACTACATTGTAGGATGATGTATAAATAATTAGAAAAGAAAGTAGGAATTTTGTACTCTGCAATCTTTCATACAGAGAAAATTCAGAAAAATAGTAGATGATGCTTGCATACCTCTGTCTGGACTTATTAAAAAATGACTATGAGAACACAAATGAGTATCTATCTATTCACTAGATAAACAGATTTTTAGAGAAAATGTGTGAATTCACATGATACCTCATTTCTTCATTTTCCCCCAGAAGAGAATCCTGGTTGTCCCTCACCTTTCTCCTGTCCTCATAGCCTAATACTTTTCCATTGTTTTCTCTTTACAGGTGGTAGTAAATAAAAAATTACATAATGAATATGTTTAACAACTGCACTTTAAAGAGATAGCTATAAAAATGTCCACTCCATAGCCCCTCGTGCATGGCAACCTGCCAAGCACTGTCCTAAGTGCACAGAGGAAAGACAAGAAAACCCGATGTAGTTAGTACCTAATCTTAAGTATCTTGTCATTTTATTGGGAAGGTAAAATACAAATACAAGTAGTTACAACCCAGGCACCAGCATGATAGATGCTCAGTAAGAAATAGGTAAAAACCATCTTAATATAAATGGGAACCACTTGCCTATGAAAACACACACGCAGAGATGTGGAGACATTTAGTATTCCCCCGTCTTCCTTACTAGCTTCCTATGCATCGTTCAAGTTCCTTCCTCCTTCCTTGTCTTCCATCTGTTGCATTTTCCCATCAAGACCCTTAGTTTCATCCGGTCCCACTTCTCCATAGTCAGGCTTATCTTTTCTGGCATCTCTCCCGATGTCTTCATTTCTATTTTTCTGATGATGGATTTTCTTCAGCTTTAATCCTCACCATAAAGAACTATTTTCCTTAACATGTCTATATTTCATTTTCTTTATATTTGGCAAGCATCTTGAGATAGAAATCTCAGAATATCCCCCTGAGATTTCTGAGTTATCACTATAACCTGCCTCTGGCATCACTGCATCAAAAGTGTGCTCTCGGATAGCCGACCTAAAGAGGCTTCTAAGTGGCTGTATCCAATTATTTATATTACAACCCCACCCCATCTGTAACTGTTGACTACTCCATCTTTCCTTAAGTAAACTCCTCTCTCATTCAAAGGCATATTCTCTAATCTCAGTACGCATAGTCTATTTATTTTTTATACTTATTATTGACAGTGCTAGAAATCAAAACAGGAGCTTTATACAGATAGGCAAGTGTTTTGCCACTCTGAAACACCCTCCACCCAATAAAAAAAAACCCATCTCCATGTTTTCTAGTCCTATTGAAAGGTGGGTAAACCCCACAGGCATGCATTTTCATTCATGCCATGAGAATATCTTACACGTACTTAAAACATGCTAGGTTGAGAAATGGTGCAAATGTATTCTTTCTATGTTATTCACTAATTTTAATTTGGCTAATGAGTTAATCTTTCCTTCTGACTGAGAAACCCAAAGCCTTAGAGGACACTCCTACCTTCATACCATGAAACCTGATGCATCACTGTGGGGTTTCACTTTTTCATTCTATTGAATCATCTCTCAATTATTTTCACTTTTTTTATTCCATCCTACTATTCTATCTATAGTTATGTATAGAGTCTGAAAAACACTTATGTCTATGTAAATATTTGCTGAGTAGGTTCACTACGTGCTGACTTTGGATGTCATTACCTCTCTGTCTCATGTGCATCTTTCATTCTACTTGGACAAATTGTTCAAATCACATTTTCCATGAGGCCTGCTTTCCTTCAAATGAAAAGGTAGTTCCTCACTTGTGCTCACTGAGTATTCATTAATAAGTCTCTCAGAGCAAGGCTGGCATGGCACTTATATTACACTGGTGGTCCTATTTCTTCTCGTATTTGTTTCTCATTGAACACTGAGCATCTTGTTAAAGAGCATCAGAAAGTTATTTCTCTTTGGACCCCCCCCCACCATCTATATGATACAGTGAGGATTTTGTGCATGGCTGGATGTTTGGATGGACAAGAGTTTACTGAAATCTTCATATAAGAGACAGCATTTAAGAGAGGAGCTGTGGAGACAGATTCTATCATGACACAAGAATAGGAGGCTATGGAGCTAGATGTATTTTTGAACAGCTTCAAAATACTAACTCAGTTAAACTATGGAGAAAGAATTTGTAGAAAATAAATTTGGAGTGGTAAATGAGAGAGAATTTTGGGGTGCACTGAGCGCTGGGCAAGTGTGCTCTCCTCCTACTTCTGAGAAGAGGTGAGCTATGTACAATTTGGTCACAATGAGGGGCAGCATAGTTATGTATATAACTTTGGAAGATTACTATAATGTCAGCGTGCCTTAGAAGGTAGACTGTAGGCTTCAGAAGCTCCTGGGGAAATCCTAGAACATCTAGGAAACAAACAAACAAACAAACCTGTGTGAAATGTAGCAAAAGGAAGGAAAAGATATGATCTACTAGAGTGCCATCCAAATAACTGAGAAAAGTGACTGGTAGGGAGAGAGACAGTAACTGGGGTTGCCAGCCTGCGAGAGAGGAAGCTCCTGCCTTCAACAAAGGAGGAGAGTACAAGAGGAGCATGGGTTTATAGGAGAAGATTATGAATTCAGTTTTGGATACAGTGAGTTTGAAAGCAAATATGAATCTGTGCTTGAAAATCGGTGCTTTGTATTAGGACTGCTTCCCTGTTCCTGTAAAGTGCCTCAAACCATTGTGATGTGATAAGACATTCAAGACTGTCTCCTTCTGCTGTCAGCGGACACTAACGAATGATTGCCATGGTGACAGAAAGGTAATCCAACACTTGGAACATAAAGCTCCACTCCTAACTAACCAAAATTATAATGAGACCTATAAAATCTTACCTTATGGATTTTAAGTAGAAAGTCCACACTTTTGCTAGCACTAAGTAAATGAAAAATGTTAGTCTATCCAAATTTATTAAAATCATTAACTTTTTTACAATATTTCCACTAAATAATATGAAGATGACTGATGCCTCTTTCCTATTTTTTCTATCCTTTGAAATATTATTGTTATTCCCTGTTGTGAAGAATGGCATTCAAAAGTAAAATAGTAGGGAGAGATGTCATCTTTATTATTCTGTCATCTAAAGCCAGTTCTTTGCTTCTTCAAACTCTATTTCTTTCCAAAAGTAACAATTGGATGTATTAGATTATCAAATTCTAACTAGCCTTGCTAAGCCACCAAAAAATTTGTCCTTACAACTGAAAATAAAACAAATTCTATAAATGCATACCTAGAACAATAGGAAAGGCTGGCCAATGGGGTAACAATTTTTGTCAGATATTTTTAAAAGACCCTTGTGTCATCTACAGATCACTACTGGGGGTTTGACAGTTGTCATCTAGTAGATGTATAGCTTCTGCCAAGCTTTTCTCCTGCTGAACTTTGATGCGGCCTACTTCTGTAAATCATCATTATAACCAGATGTATCCACAGCTTAACTTTATACATACTTGTTAAATTATATATCATAGAGTCCCATTGTAAAGTATGTATACTATATATAATCCTTATGGCATATGTATGTATACTATATATAATCCTTATGGCATATGTATGTCATACGTAAGATATATAGCACACATACCAAATTAGTTACTTTTATGGATCCTGTAACAAAATACCTGAGCAGGGGAGAAGTGAAGGGAAGAAGAGCTTATTTTTGCTCAGAACTCCAGGAGTTGCAGTCTGCCTTGATGGGACAGATTTGGTTTCAGAAGCTTGTGGTGTCTGGTCCCGTTACTTCATCAGTCTGAAGGCAGAGAAATAATGATGGTACTCAGCTCCTTTTACTTAGTTCAGTCACTTCCTAAACTCAGCATCTATCTGTTGAGTTAAATCTTCCTAAAATTTTGAGTTAAGATTAGCCTCTGTACGTATAAAATACAGAAATGAGAATTTCATTGACGAACTCAGGAAATATTGGGATACATGTCAAAGTCAGATGTCTCCATTATATCTTTCATGAGTTGAATCTTTGAGTTACCATGATATTTACCAGAGTATGGTTTGAATGCTGCTCCAACAAGCTTGCAGCCACTGGAAGGAAACAGTCAGAGCAAAGACTAGGGCTGGGTAAATGCTCAAAAGGAGAAGTCATGTGACTACAAGCCAACAGCACATCTCTTGCCAACTGCTGTTTGAGTGCATGGAGTTGCTGAGCAACGTAATTTTTAAAAAAATCTGCATTTGTTGGTGTGAATGTTGTCCCTAAGCAGTTACCCTGTGACAACCCAAAGTCTTCTAGGGGGACTCAGCTTAAAAGCCCAAATCCCAAGCCCAGTCAATGGTGCTTTATTTTGGTCTGTGCTCTGAGACAGTTTCTGCTGGAGATAAGTCATACAGGATGAGAAAATATCAGGCAATCCTGTTGGATTACAATGTGATGGTGGTGAATTCGACCTATGCCATCCTAGTGCCTTTGTACAGAGAAGACTATGAATCAGGCAAAAGATATCACTTAAAAATAACTCCCACAACTTCATAAAGATTCATATAAATTATCACAAAGCAAGCAAGCTATAGTTGCCTGTGGTTACGTAACTCATTCTCTGGAAAAACCCATGCTTTGTTACCTCCCATGCATACCTGAAAGATATTTATTTAACATGAAGGGTGGGAGTAGAAGGATAGAGAAATTTTTTTAATTCTACATTAAACTCAACTAACTCTAATTATCCTATAAGTAATGACTATTTTTTGCAGATTATTTTCCTTGAAATGGCAGGTAAAACAACACCAAAGGGATTCTGTGATGGGGAGCTGGAAGTAATAATTCCACAGGGAAGAAAAGGGGAAGTTTCCCGTAACCCAAAGACGCTCCAGCCAGGTATTTAGACTGAACTCTGTGTCACTTAAATAAATGTGTTGACTCTCAACACACTTTGCTATTACATAAACAAATGGTGGTGTTGTCGTCTATGGGTACAACCCACATTCCTTTCTAGAACTCTCTTCCTTACAACTCATTCCAGTGTGACAAGTTACCTTCTACGTATAATTTGTTTCAATCAGTTGCATTTTTTCTTCAAGAAATCATGCTACCGATTAGTTCACTTTTTTATTCTATCAGTTCTTGTGTCTTCCCATAAAGCATGCCATTCTGAACATCTGTCTGCATTTCCTTCTAGTTCTCTGACCTGTCTATTGAAGTCCACTGTGACATAAATATATGGTAGAAAACTTGAGTTTGGATGTAGCAGAAAGAAAAATAATCTCTTTCAAAAGATGGAGAGATCACCTCTGTCAGCAACACTGGAATTTGGGATATTTTCTTTTCTTCAAGCCACTTGGTTAAAACTAGACTAAAGAAGCCTCTGGCTGGAGAGCAGAGCTTCTGCCTGTACTCCTTTAACCCCACGGTCAGCAGCCATCGCGGTGCCACGCCCCCCACAGTGGGAGCACTGGGTTCCTACTTCATAGTTATCCTCTTTCCTCCATCACCATCACGCTGAGAGGAATATACTTGATTCATTAATTTTAACAGTGTTTTGGTCCCTGGCTCCCGACAGCAAAATTAGAAATGAACTCAAAGGGCCACAACGCAGGTCTTTGTAATACGCTGAAACCTTCATCAGTCTGAGAGCTGAAATTCTGAAACTCCCATCTCTACCTATATCTTGGCTTTCCAATTCTCCATCACCCCTGCTCTCCCTGGCCTGTTCATCTGGAGTAGCCTTCCCATAATCCCTCTCTACTCACACAGTTCATCTTCCCGGTGGGACTGACTTCTCAACTCCCATAACGGCATCCTATGGACACTAATTCACATGTTGTTTCTTATGCCCTGAGGCCAATCAAGTCATCTGTCTCTGGTACCTGTCTTGTCAGCCTCCAGTGAGGACCATCAGAGCCGTCTCAATCTGTAGATTGTATATAAAGAAAATGGAAAATAAGATGCTTGGGGTTCTAATGTGGACTAGAATCTTGTTCTTACACCCACTGGTTTTATGATGTTGAAGGTTTCACTTTTCTCATCTTGAAAATGAAACTGACTTTTCCTGTCTTGCTTTAGGGTCTTAATGAAAATTGCATGATGTAAATATGCTGCCTCAGAGCCTCCAAGCTGAAGTCTGCTTTCTCCTCCCCCCCCCCCCCCACTTAAGATCCATGACTTATCTGCTTTTTAGCTCATCTCAGTACTGTTCTTGGCTACTTTTAGTTTCATTCTACACAATAATTTATTTCATTTTATTTAAAGACATGTCTTACATTTGGTTCCTGATTCTCAATGAATGAAAATTTTTCTTATATTTTTATACTCAAGAGAGTATAAGTCATACAACAGCTATTTTCTTCCGTTTCTTTTCGAAACTTATTTAAATATAAGTAGTCTCTTAAGTTCTAATATCCCCAGTGAATACGCAAATAGTACTGAACACTATTTTCCATATAAATTTCTTATACATAAATTCCTGTGATAAAATTTAGTTTATGAATTAGGTTCAGTAAGAGATTAAAAACAATAATTAAATTGAGTAATTATAACAATACTGTCATAAATTATTTAGATGTGATCTCTTGCAGTTGCACTATAAATTCCATTTTGTCTGGTGATGTAATGATTCAGAGAAATGGGGAGACGTTGGCCAAAGAATTTTCGGTTGTGAGATACATTGACCTTTATTTAAGGGTTTAGTTTTCTAGAAAAATCAAGTGCATTATTATCTGAAAGTAATAACAATGGGAAACTGCTGAGGGATGAACAAGAGAGCTCAGACCTCAAGAGCATCTTCCCTTCCAGGTATAAACTTGACAAGCCTCTTTGTAGCTCAATATTTCGTTTCTAACTTTGTGATCTCATCTACTATCAAGGCACAGGCTCCCTTTAGGGCTGTACAGAGTCATCTTCTGTAGCATTCACCGTCAGGTTAACAGGCTACAGTATACTATTGCTATAGTAACTTATTATGTCTGACTGAGGTCTGCAAAATGCAGAATAACTCTAATGATGCTCCTCAATGGGGCTTTTCAGGGGAATTAGTCATTCCCATGCCATAACCGTCACTCTGCTGAAGGACACACCTGTTACCTAATGGAAGCTGTCATGTGTAAGAGAAATAAACTAACATAAGTCAACAATATAAAGCATGGCATATGTATCTATAGTGTATGGCTTATTATTAGAACCTCCTGTCTTCCCTTAGGATGAGATGTATCTTTGTCTCACAGTTCTTTCCTATGCATTGTCTTCTATTTGTGTCAGTTAATAGATGCATACATGAGTCAGATATGAATGGATTCTCCATACACTGGATTTGAAATGTGAGAATCATAAAGCTCATTATGGACCTTAATTCCATACTGGCTAAAATGTATTTCTATAATAGAAATGGTGTGAGCAGTATACAGTTTCAGCTATTTAGTTTCTATGAAACTAATGGGATAAACTGTGCTCTCAGCTCTCCTTGGAGTATAGTGATAGCATAAGCAGCTATCACAATCATCTGGGCTTCACAGTTCAGCAAGCCCAGACTTCCTTTCCTAAAACCAACAGAAAGGTTAAACTGTGTGTAATAATGTATGTAACAAATGCTTGAAGTTAAAAGTAAAAATCAAGTAATTTTTCTGTTTAATGAGACTTGAAATGCACCTCTGAAAATTGTTAAAAAGGAAAAAAATGCCACCCTTGTGGTAAGGATTGTGAGATGGGAGTCAAGGTCAGCACAAAAGTACTTTCTCTGTGTTATTTATCCACAGAGTCAAAGAATCATGTAGATTTTAGAGACTTGGTCCAGAAGATTGCAATCTACAGCAGCAGAAGAATATGTTGTTCTGCCTAAAGTATTTTCTATATCAAAACTCCTAGTCAAAAGGAGTAAGAAAGCTGGGCATGGGGTGCATGCCTTTAATCCCAGCACTGGGAAGGCAGAGGCAGGTGGATCTGTATGAGTTTGAGGCCAGTCTAGTTTACAAAGTGAGTTCTAGGACAGCCATGGCTACACAGACCATGTTGAAAATAGGGGGCGTAATGGAAACAGAATCTATCTTTCTACCTATCTCTATCTCTCTGTCTCTCTATCTATTTGTCTATCTATCCATCTATCTATCTTCAATAGGAGAGGATGCGCCTAGTCTTACAGCAACTTGATATGCCCGGCCTGGTTATGTAATTAATTAACTACTTAAAGAATATTTTGCTGATGTCAATCTAAATAGCACCATCTTAATAAAGAGAAATAATTACTTCATAAAAACTATTTTCTTAAAAAACTAACACTACTGAGGAATTTTGACAGTGTTATTTACTTTTAAAGTGTGTTTAAAATGTTACTTTCTCATACTCAACAGGTATTATGAAGGTAATAGGGAAATACTGTGTACCCAAAAAAAGGAAAAAAAGTACAGGATTTCATTTCCTATTTGTGGCATTATTGATCATAGCAAATGTGGCCACAAAGCAGTGAAGCTGACTACAAGACCCACACATTGTGTGCTTCCAGCACAGATCTTCCTCTGAGAACAATACCAAATCAAGGGTATTCATATAGAATCAAACTTAACAAATTATCTATTGACTTTGAAGAGAGAAATATTCAAAATTGTTGTAAATACATGACCTAAAAGGCTCAACTATTAATTATCATACTAAAATAATAGCCCTTATATGCAAATTCTGAAGTTCTGGTTGGCTGTTCGATGAGAGGGGGGAGACTTTGCTGACAGGAGTGCAGAACTGAGAGGGAGGCTTTCCTTCTCGAAGGGCAGGCAGAGAGAAAGTGGACAATTTACTACTTTTGCTTCACATTTTTAAAAATCTCTTGCCAATGATGAATGAAAATAAATGGATGTCAGATTTTACTTTCTCATCACAGTGGTTTCATTAATCATCATTATAATCAAAAGAATACGAAATTGTTCCTTCATTTATCAGCTCTCCTTTGAGCATCTACTGTGCACAAAAACTAAACCGTGTTCTAGGGTTTTGGAGGCAAGTAAAAGAGATGCGGTTTTGCCCTTAGGGCTTGTCAGTCAAGTAGGAGGCAAAAGCAAGTACAATTAGAATATTTCAGTATAAATAGGGAAGAGAAGGAGAAAGAAGGGAGAGCTGGAAATGAGGCACAAATGTAGAGCACGGACAGGCTAGCAAGGGAGCTACTGTGTCCCTTGTGTTAAAGAATTTGTGTTTTCGGGTATGTTCCGCGGAATGGATTAGCTGGGTCTTGAGGTAGCCCTATCTATTCCCAGTTTCCTGAGAAGGCACCAGATTGATTTCCAAAGTGGTTGTACAAGTTTGCACTCCCACCAACAATGAAAGAGTGTTCCTCTTTCTCCACATCCTCACCAGCATGTGCTGTCACTTGAGGTTTTGATCTTAACCATTCTGATGAGTGTAAGATGGAATCTCAGAGTCGTTTTGATTTGCGTTCTTCTGATGACTAAGGAAGTTGAGAATTTCTATAGACAGCACATTCTCCATAGTTTGTTGGAGAGTGGGGACTGACTCCGACATGAACTCTGGTGCCCCCTATTTGAACACTTTCTCTTGGTGGGGAGGCCTAGTGGCACTCAGAGGAAGGGAAAGCAGACTACTAGGATGAGACCTGAGTGGCTGTGATCAGTGGGGGAGGAGGTCCCCTTCTGCCTAGAGGAGGAGAATAGGAAGAAGAGGGAAGGAGAGGGAACAGGAAGATACAGGTGAGGGGATAACAATTGGAATGTAACCTGAATAAATTATTTAAAAAATAAAAATTAAAAATGGAAAAAAAAGAAATTGTGTTTTATCTCCTGGACAATTATACACACTGCTTGTAGACTAAGTATTTTATATGAATTTCCAGAACTGTCATGTGCCAGGAAGGGAATCTGGAAATAAACCTAAAGATCTGTAGTGTGATACTCGTCACACCAAATTCTAAAGTTAAACAAATTTGCCTAAAACCTTTTTGGCAGAGTCTGATCAGTACCATGAAAGGAAACTGATTGTACATCGATCAAGATGGCAAGGCGGAGGCGCCACCAGCAACTGAACTCTAACCTCTCTGTGCACATAACAGAAGTAAAAGCTACGTCCATACCAAAGGCCCTTCCCAGCTAACTCCTGTAGCTCCCATTGATGACAAATTCACTCTGCTAAAATATTTCACAGCATAACCTCTTTTATCAGATGAATTGGAGCCAAGCAGAACATCAAGAACTAAATTTCTCAAAATGTACAAAATGCTGGAGAGGCAGCCTGCACCTGCAGCCCCAGGAGCAAATGTGTTGAATAATCAGGGATCCCAAACAGCCGCACTAGGGTAATTTACTCAGCTAATCATTATATGAAATAGAACATTTGATTTCCGCACCAAAGTCTCACTGAAGTAGCTGCATCCCTCATTCAATTAAATCAGACACCACAAACAAAATCATCTCACTCGACGGGTAATTCTTCGTACTCACTCAATAAATCTGAATTCTGTCTTCAGAATGGGCATTTCATCTCTCGTTTTTGTGCACACAGGAGATACGGTGCCTTCCTGAATCCTCAACTAAGTCCTGAGTGGCAGCCGAGTCGTGGGCTTACTATTGAAAGATTCACTTTGCTTTCAGATCCGTGTGTTTAAATATGCTCTGAAGGGAAGCGCAGTGTTAGTCTGCTAGAATGCCACTGAGCCTTTGAGTGCACATGTGAGAACACAGAACAGCCTTCTTGCCTTTATTCAGCCACAAAACTAGTGTTCAGCTTCAGTTGTTAAGGAATAAGGGGTACACCAGGCCTGGCTTACGCCCTTTCTCTGCCTCTCACTGGCTTTCCCCAGCATTCCCAATTTTTATATGGAACTAGAGTTTTCATAGTTTTCCATATAGATTCTAAAAACAGCTTTGACTTTCTAAGGAAACAAAAAGAAATGTTGGGCGGGGGGAGGTCAAAAGTCGCTGAAATGAGCTACCATGGCTTTTATGGGACTTGTTACAGGATAGTTGTCAAGTGCTACTTTACAAAATGAAGACAGTTTTCTTTTTGAATTGGTTTCTTTTGCCGTACTTTGGCCTTTACATTCTCTCTTTATTTGCAGTTACCAGGAAAGAGTCTGGTGTGACATACTGGATCCTGCAATAAGGAGTCTCTTAGCCCATGAGGGAATGCATACTAGACAGCTAGACACGTAACAAACCCAGTCCACATGGGCAGCTACACATACTCACATACACAAACACATAGACACACACATACATATACTCACACATACACTCCAACATATACACACACAAATACACACATGCACACACGTGCAAACACACACACATACATACACATACTTACAAATACACACACATATTCACATACACATGCATGTACATACACACAGACAAACATGCACAGACACATATACATACATGCATACATACATTCACACAAACACACATATATACATATACACATGTGCACACATACACACACAAATGCACACACATAGTGCCACATACACATACTTACACATACACAAAATGAACTCATACTCACACATATATGCACACACATGTAAACATGCACATATACGTGCACATACTTATATACACAAATGAAGACATACTTGCAAACACATGAACACACACAAAAACACATACATACACACAAATAAACATACGTACCCACACATACGTATTAAATCCTGTTCACAAAAGAAGCTGTTCTTCGGCAACACTGATCCTGAAGTGATGGCTGGTCAAGTTGTGATGACTTGGTGGAGAAAGGGTCAACCTAGTGTGCTTGGCTGTCTATCAATGCATTGATAAATTTTACATATTTAGATCATTTCCCGTGGAAAGTTAGAAACAATAATATCATCCCTTCTGTGCTTTATTTTCCTGTTTTTCACATATCAGAAATTGAGACTGAAATACACAGTGGTCACCGATGAGATAAGAGAAAGGGGAAGGGGGAGAAGTCAGTATATTGTGCTGTTTCCTCCCATTCACGCGGCCTGGCTACACCTGGACACTATGTTACAATTAAACGTGGATTAGTCTAGTTGGAAATCTTCTCTTAGTCCCTTCCAGTGCTACACACCCAATAATACATCTTAAATGTGGAATGGGTTCTATAAAATAGTCTATTTTAGAGCAGTCTCATTATGCATGATATATACTTTCTTTGTTCCTTCTTGGTCTTTAACTTTTTGGATTAAAGAAGGGAACAAAAATAATAAATGAAAATCTGGAGTGAAATTCTAGAAAGAAAAACAGAAGTCAGTTAAGACAGAATTAAGTATTATAAGGTTACACACACACACACACACATACACACACACACACACACACACATTATTTGCATACCTGTCTTATATTCTGATCAGAATACAAGAAACCCTGACATCTTAATTGGCTCAGAATTGCCCTTGGGGTGCAGAACCATGACTAGCAACAACTTTTTAGCTTAATAAACATTGGTTGAATGAGTAGATTATGAACTGAATTAATTTTTAAATATATTAAGCAGGTATGCTTCACACTTCTCAAATTTCCCAGGCATTTACTGCAGCAATAATTTCTGATCTTGAGAAAGACTAAAAACAAACAAAAAGGTTTTATAACAATTTAAAAATCATAAGACCTTATCTCTACCCTCATGTCTCTCTGTGCTCCCTCTCCTACCATGCTCCCTCTCTTCAACCACTACCTTTGTCAGTTCTGTTCCCCTTTCCGAGTGAGATTTAAGCATCCTCCCTTGGGTCTTCTTTGTTACTTATCTTCTTTGGGTCTGTGCATTGCAGTATGTTTATCCTGTACTATCTGACTAAAATCTACATATAAGTGAGTACATACCATGTGTGTCTTTCTGGGTCTGAGTTACCTTACTCAGGATTGTTTTTCTAGTTCCATCCATTTGCCTGCAAATTTCATGAGTTTCTTGTTTTTAATAGCTGCGTAGTATTCTATTGTGTAAATGTACTACAGTTTCTTTATCTATTCTTCGGTTGAGAGACATCTAGATTGTTTCCAGATTCTGGCTGTTCCAAATCAATTTGTTATGAACATAGTTCAGCAAGTGTCCTTGTTGTATGGTGGAGCATTTTGTGGGTATATACCAAGAGGTGGTATAGCTGAATCTTTGAGATAGAGTTATTCTCAATTTTCTGATAAAGTGCCAGAGATATGAGAGTGGAGATCAGACCTGGGGATATTGGGGGAGGAAAGACAGAAGGCCTGTATAGAGAAAAGAAACTGTGAGTGGGGGCATCTCTGTGACAAGATGAAGACCTAAATCAGAGAAGGCTCCTAAGAGGATACAATGGGGACTCTAGCAGAGACTCCTAGTAGCAGGGATTATAGAGACTGAAGAGGACACCATCTAACTAGACAAGTCTCCTAATAGAGGGGGGGGAACACTAACCCACCTACAAAAACTTTGAACCAAAATTCACCCTTCCTACAAGATGTGCACGGATAAAGATAGACCAGATATTGAGGGAATGTCCAACCAATGCTTGGCCCTATGCAAGACCCACCCCATGGGAGAGAACCAACTCCTAACACTATTGTGGTACTCTGCTATGCTTTTAGACAGGAGCCTAGCAGAGTTTTCCTCTGAGAGGCTCCATCCAGCAGTGCTTCAGAACACTGAGACTCATAACCAAACATTGGGCAATACTTAAGGAGTCTTATGGAAAAGTAGGGGGAAGGACATGGAGGTAACAGGGACTTCACAAGAAGACCAATAGAACCAACAAACCAGGGCTCAAATGGGCCTGCTGAGACTGAAGCACCAACCAAGACCTTGTATGGCCTGGACCTAGACCCCCTACAAAGATATAGCAGATGGGAAGCTCAGGCTTCATGTGAATCTTCTAGTAAGTGTCCTCCAATTCACATTAATTCTCGGAGCTAGCTATGTTCTTCATCGACACACGAGCCCAGTGATCCACTGCTAAGAGTCGAATGAGTCTTTTGGGTGTGTGAGAGAGAGAACTCTACCCACAGGCTGGGGACAACACAGTCCCTCTCCCCCTCCAGAGAGTAGAAGAGAGTTCTCCTCAGGCCTGGACTCTGACATGGACTCTATTACCAGCTTCTTCATCACTTCCACCTGGTGGGACTGCCTGGCTAGGCCACAGGGGAAGAGGACATGCTCAGTCCTGGTGCAACTTAATGAGCTGGGGTGGATGGGAAGGGGGACTTCTGTTTTCTGAGTATAGGGTTGAGGGGATGGGAAGGAGGGAAGAAAAGTGGGACTGAGTGGTGAGAAGGGATGGGGCTATGACTGGGATATAAAATGAATGAATGAATGGATAAATAAATAATATAAATAAATATCATAGGGCCAAAATGGCGACTGTTTTCCTTTTGTTTCTTGAGAGTAATCTAGTGTTGCAGGGACACTGACTGTGGTACCTGTGATGAAAGGTAGTGCTTTCCAACAGAACAACCCAACCAGACTCTAGAGCAGACAGTCAACCCTCTCTGTGTGCCTAACGCTTTCATTTAGTCCCTTGGGGTTCTCCCAGCTTCTTTAAATGAGTGAGAAGGCCCCATTCCTCTTAGAAACTGAGGTGGTTTGTTAGTACAGTGTCTGGTGCCTTGGACTGTATAAGTTTTGGGTGACTGACTGACTATTGGCGACTCAGATACTATGCAGTGTTTATTGGCAACAGAGAACAAGCCTCTGACTTGGGAACACACCCATGTGACCACAGAATAATGGTCACCCCAAAGAATCCCCACCCTAATCCTCAGAATGTGGGAATGCATCACTCACACAGAGAATGTGGCTAAAGTAGGGCTTTTGAGATGAAGGATTCTCTGGATTATCCTGGTGGTCTCAACATAATCACAAAAGGTCCTGGAAAGGAGGAGTCAAGAGAGTCCAAGTGTGGAGAGTATGTGGAGAGAGAAACAGACATAGGAGTGACACGGGGCCATTAGAAAAGGTAGCCAAGCAGCCTGTGGGAACTGCATGAGGTGTGAAAATTGATTCCTCTCTAGATTTGAGGCCAAATGTGGCTCTTCTGATCTCCAGAGCTGTGAGGGAGCAAATTTGTGTTTTAAGCCACTGTGTTTACAGCGATGTGTTAAGGCATGACAGTAAATAAAAATGACAGGTAAATTAAATGTTTGGAATATATTTTTGGTGTCTAGTAGCTGTAAACTTAACTGATTAAATGTAAAGTGGCAAGAAAGTACACTTAAAGACTAGGACCTAAGACATGGGCAGAGCTGTTTCACTGGTCCAATGATGTCGTCACTGATCGCCCTTAATTTCTCTCTGCATTTCTGTTTTGTATTACTGTTCTATTGGCTTCCTTCTAAGACCAATTCCCTTATTAATCTAGGAAGGCTACCAAGAAGAATTGGATTGAATTCTTTCTGGTTCACACTGAGCAAGCACGAAGTCAGCGTCTTGTTATTACCTACCTTGATAGACTGATCCAGGCTCATCCTGGAACCCTCGCTTGAGGACTGTCTACGATAGGGGCAGATGCTGGCATAAACCTGGCTTCTGTGGAAAGAGAGAAAGAGGATGCATGCCAGATAGAACCCTAGCTATACCCGTCCTGTGATTAGGAGGGTGACACTCTGCCCTTAGACTCGGCACTAAGAAGCACACTCCAGCTTTTCCTTGGCAAGGTTTCCCACAGCTCTGTAAGGACAGCTGTATAATAAAAGGAGCAGGAGCATTTAATATAATCTCAGGACTCGCTCTGCCAGGCCTTGGCAATCAGTAGGGACTTTTGTCCACCTGGGGAATGGCAGCACGCCCAGCACCTTGGCTTGTCAGACTACCGTCTGGCATACCTGCTGCAGGTCACTGAACTCCAGATTAGATTGACAGCTGAGAGCCTCATGTGAATCAGCCCTTGAGGTGGCATTTTTCCTTTGAAAACTGATAACCATCACTTCTGTCCGTGCATTGCCACGTTGGTCTTTTATTTAAAGCTGCTTTCTAACATGTGTTTTACAAGTGTCTGATTCAGTAGTTCTAAGGGAAGTCCAACCCTCCCAACTCTGCAGCAGAGCAAGGTAGTGCAGGAAGAAAAGCGCCCTGAATTGGCACCAATGGGACGGTTATCAGCATGGAGTACACTACAGACTTTATGTGACATCTCATTTACTCTCCAAGGTCCAGGACATTCTTTTATTCCATTGTAGAGAAGAGAGTACTTAAGTTCTGAACCTGTCTTCTAAACATTAGAGCTGTATGCTATATGATTCCCAAGCACTTGTTCCTCCTTGGCACTCTTAGAGGCTCTCTCAATGGTTGAGTATCTAGGTAGGGTTGACCTTCTGTGCTGCCCCTTCCTGTGATTTCAGGTTCATTGCAAAACTTATTAAAAATAACATACCAAAGACTAGAAATCTAAAAAGAATAAAATGTGCCCACCATTTTCTTGAATTAGAGGTAGGGATGGCAGATGGTCTCTCAAGACTAACTTCAGAGGAAAGGTGCAGGCCCTCTAGCACCCTGATGACTCCTTTAGGTTATCTCTTCCCAAAATCAAAGGAAAGAAAACCTTAAAGTGTCAACTTGATCTTTGACATAATGGGTAATGTAATTTGCCAGGTGGCAATGCCTCCTACTATGGTCCTAATCATTTGCAGAATATAAACTTTAAGGAAAAAGAATTGTACATTTATTCCAAATCTTTAGAGAAAAGAGCACACAGTTTGCCCCGGTCCATATACAGATTAGAACAGCCTGGGCATCAGAAAAGCAGCTCCATCTTTAACGAATGTGAATAGACTGGACTACGAGTTTCAGGAAGACAAACCCGACATTTTATGAATAATGCATTCAAGCACAGTAGCTGACCCACGGAAAATTTTGTTGTATGATGAAATAAACTAATGAAAGAACTGACGACCTTGTCAGCTTACATGTTGCCAGCAGAAAGAAACGTGAGAACGAAGGAAGGCAATACGATGATCATGAAAGACACTAGGTTGACAGCATATTCAGCAACAGCTGTGGACCATTATAGTGACCTCGGACAAGGCTGACCAACCCTGCAATGATGACCTTCGACTCAGTGTGAGTTTCAGTGTTAGTGTTTATGAAGTCTTTCTTACCCAATAAGCATCACATGAATTTTCAGGTTTTGCAAAATGGTAGTGTTTGAAAAGCATTTCCAGTTGCTGGCAATCTGCAGAAAATGCCTGCAACAATTTTCAGAAACACTTTTATTGAACTACTGAAATTGCATTTCATGTAGCCCTGTGTGATCGCCTCTACTTTATTGTTCAAGAACTGTTAATAATGACTAAGAGCTTCAATATGCAGAAAACTAGCAACAAAATGAGACTTGAAATTCTTTTTATTTTATTTTTTAATGAAAACTAGAAAAGACCCCGCTAGAGTCAATTTCCAGAGATAATTTACTTAGCATATAATTTGTTTAATTTGTTTCTAACTTAGAGATGAGCCAGTAGTTAAAGATGAGCAAACAAGATGGCTCACAAGGAATTCAACAAACATCTTCTCACAGAGGTTGAGAGTCCAGATCACAGAACAGAAATGACCAATGTTACCGTGTATGTCAGGCAATGACTGTGGTTTGGACATGGTCACCACTGTTCGCATTCCCAGTTCCAGCAGATGTTTTCCATGACATGAATCTATGACTGCTCCTCTCCCACATTAATGTAATTGGTTCTTGCTCTCCAGAGGAGGATTTATTAAGGCAATTTCAGTAAATAAGAGAAAAGAGGTCCCGGCTTGCTACTGCATCCAGAGTGTGGGTAATATCTCCTCTCTGCCTCCAGATCCTACAGGGATGCACATGTAAAAACCTTCTTTCCACTTTGCAGCAAGAGTCAGGATGACAATGTTTAGATTCAAGAAGACCATTCTGCTTAATAAAAGTAGTTCTAAGTAACAGCACTTATCAAGAGGTTCATCATGTGTGCCTTTAAGTTATTTTGCATATAGTATATGCACATGTTGTATGGACATGTGTGTGTACGCACCTGTGCTTACACGTTTGGAGTTTCTGAAACCAACTTTATTCAATGGACATGATTGTAGAAAGCTGGTTTGGGGGAATATTCTCCTCTGTCCATCCCCACATTATTTTTGAGACAGTGTCTCTCATTGAACCTAGAGTTCACAATCAGTAGAGTGTCTAGGCAAAGAGGCCTGGAAGCCCACCTGTCTTGACTTCCCTCTGCAGGAGGTTCAGCTTTGTGGAGATCTGAACGCAAGTCTTCAAGCTTACACACATATACTTTGCTCTCTTAGCCATCTCCCTAGTTGCAGTGTGTTTTAAGGCACACTAAAGACATTTCCAGGGAATTATTCAAATGAATAGGCAGAACAAACACGTTTTAAAAATAGTTTTAAATTCTCAGTTGCTATTAAGAACATAAATGCTGCATCAAAATGTCTAACACTTTCCACATCAGACCAGCTCCTTCATAACACCAAAATCACGAGGTGGGTTTCTCTTAGTAAGGTGATTCCAACTAGGAAAGAGCAACCATGCTTCCCCACGTGGGCAAACCCTTCTGCAACAGAGTGCGAGACACAAGGAGGCATAATTCTCACAGACAGTTGCCTTTATTCTGCCAGCATCTTTCAGTTTGAGGAAAATATTTTCAGAGTGCCCAAGAAATTTCATTATTCCAGCAGATAGATGAAACATCCTATTTTAAGCATACTGGGCACCCTTTGAAATGGGATGTAGAAATCAGAAGCATCTAGAAAACTGTCACTGTATTCACAACTTTCGATGCTGAGCGCAGATGGATTCTTTGAAGGAACCCAAGTGAGGGCAGCATCAAAGCCTATGTTATCCCCCAAGGAAAACCTGGTGACTATAGTTTTTTGACTCTGGGGAATCCAAGTCAGATAATAGGAGATTCACTACTTAATCCAAGCTAACAAACACAGAGCAAAATAAACACAATCTCTTGGGTGTCATGCAAACATACCAAGGGCTGGCTCACCCTTTATCTCTGCAATGGTCCTAGCACTATTATGTGGAGTATTGCTTACCCGCCACTTTGCTTTGAAAGCCAGGCTTTGCCTTGCATCTTCAGAGAAACATTAATTCTGATCTGACTTGGGTTTCTTCCTTGGGCAAAAGGTTAAGTGATCCATAAATTTATTTCCCTGAAGATTTCGAAAAAGAAAAGCAAATATCACAGTGATTTGTTAGCCAAGATCTGCAGCAACAGAATCATCGAATATCCGCCCTGTAGCCAGAGTTATCGCCGTGTGGTGAATAGAAAAATAATTAAAATATTTACAGCTCACCCTCATGAATGATGTCAATGACCAGAAAGATCAAATGCACCAAGAAATCTGATTAATAAGGAATGGCTCTACCCCGCTTCATGTTTGACTAAGAAGTAAATTCCATTACAAATGGCAAAGAAGCATAAATCACCCTTGCAAAATAGGTTTTTGTTAACAGAACTTCACTGTGTGGAAATGTTCAGTATCTCTAAACCAAAATATGTGTGCTCCAAAGTAGAACGCTCATTTTTCATGACCTAGCCTTAAGTTTTGTGGGGCCATATTCAGTGGCTCAGCATTAGTGTAACAAGCACTGTTATGACTCCTGATTATTGGTGCTGTATGCAGCAGCAATTGAGATTGCAGGCAATAACCTTCAGATGGAAACACTCTTGTGGAGGAGGGTATGCTTGAAAAGACAACAGTTGTATTAGCTGTGCCTCCTCCCACAGCTGGGACATTGCCCATACTGTAACCTGTGCCCTGTTTTATCACAGTGTCTCAGAGGTGCAATTATAGTCCATCAGAAAACTCACTTGAGGTCAACACCATGTGCTTCTTCCTGGGTCTAAAGAGGTGAGCAAACAAGATAACATCCCAGATTTCACTTACTTGTGATCTATTGCAGAAGACAGGCATTATGTAAGATTGTCACACTAATTTAAGCAATCGTGTGTTGCATTGCACTATGGAAAGTTTTCAGAAACTGTTGTGGGTCAGATATGAAATGTCCCCTCAAGATCATTTGTTAAGTACTTGGTCCCCAGCTGATGGTACTATAGGAATATTGAAAGGCTCAGGAGGGCAGTTTCTTCCATCAGTGGCTTAATCTACTGCTGGAATTCTTAGTATAATAGGGTACTTAAAAGATGAGGCATGGTTGGCAGAAGTATTTCCCTGGTGACTTACTGAAGTGTGTATGTTGCTCCTTACAGCTTGCTGTCTTTCTCTGCTTCACATCTGTGATGAAAAAAGTCTGTATGCTCCACCTAGGGCTCTCTGTCACAGTGCTCTGGCCACCACTGTCCCAGAAGCAATGGAATCAGTAAACCCCGGACTGAAACCTCTGATCCTGTGAGCAGAAATAACACTTCCTCCAGCTGTTTATGCTAGGTATTTTTGGCCCAGCATTGATGGAAAGTGAGCATAGAGAGTGTGGAGGTGTGACATAAGTGCTCATAGGCATAGTCTGAGAGATCAAAGGGGATGTCCTCAAGGAAAACCATTTAGATTAGACCCTAAAGGAAGATGTTTCCTAGAAGTAATCTCATCCAGAGAGAAGGCAACTCTCCATGTCTAGCAGGTGGCAGTAGAGGCACTGTCCTTCATGTTATAGTGACACCATTTTCACTGCATATGTCATTACTAGTGTGCAACTCTAGTCATTGGTACTGTTGATGGTTGGTGTCCCCTTGTGGATGGAGAGGGTTGGATGCATAAATGGACCCACACTTAAGATCTCAGCTTCTCCCTCCTGCACCTTCCATAATCCTGTGTATGATGTTTTTCTGACTGCACATGGGCTCATGGGCTCTGTTCACGCTAGAGCATACAGGCTGCAGAAAGGAAGCTGAAGTGGGTCTCCTCCGTCTATGCAGCTATGGCAAAACTGTCATCCATGCTGGGATGAGACTTTCAAAGATATGGCTACCTTGGGGTCACCTACATTCCTGTTAAGTAACCCCACACTCATATCTAGAAGTGAGCCCAGGAAACTGATTGGTTTCCCCCAAGTAGGATTTCAGTGGAATCCTACTTTGATTTCTCCTTGGTACTCTATATGGGTAAACCTTTCTTTGTATCTCCCCAAACAATAATGTCCCCAACAACAGGTGGGGCCCACTGTATGAAGACTAAATGAAGAATATGTAGAAAACTGCACAGACAGCATATCTTCAAAGATTTGAAGCTTGAAACACTCCAAATATTTTGTAGATAATGTTTAGAAAAGAGAAGGTTCTGAAAGACACAAATAGAATCTGTTATGACATGCCCTGGGCAAACTCTCCATCAATCCTGTTAATAAAACAACTCTTCATATCACTGACGTATTACCTGTACCCCCAGGTGAGGTTACATACTTAAGACAGTGTCATTACTTGGAATTTGAGCTTCTAACCTGCTTAAGACCAACTCATAACGGTTCCCATTAAAACTAAGTCTCTGCTTCTTGACAGATATACCAACCAAAGACATAAACAAGCCAAATGGCACGGAGTTGACTTGGGCTAAATAAGATATTATTTAAATTGCGGGTCTCCATGACTTGCTTTTTACAAAGGCATACTATGGACCACCAGGGCTCTCTTTGATATACATTTTCCCTTACCGCTTTCATTTGCATATAGAATTTTTCTTTGCTACTCAAATAATATTGGAACTTGCTGTCAGTACTTTCTCTGAAAGTGATCTTGTGGCATATCACGTTATATACAGTAAACAAGACAACTCATAGTAGCACTCTCCCAACTATACCTCTGTCTCCAGCACGCTCTTTTCCTTAAGAAAGTACGCAAGGCTTCATCATCACACAATGTCTCACACAAAGGAGGATGTTTTGAGCAGTGTTCCACAATAAAAGGAGTGTCTGCTTTCCCCCTCACTACCTTACTTACACAAGAATGTCTTCAGTATTTTGGATGCCCTTCTAAGGAACACTGTATTCTTCTCCAAGCAGAAGGTATGTACTTACACGCAAGTGGCAGAACCTGTCTTCTAGGCAGGAAAACTTTTCCATTTCCTTGGCTTATGCAATAGGTCGTCCAATGTGCCATCTGCTGATCTGACTTTCAAAGCATATGGCTCTTTCCTCCATCAGCAAATGAGAAGATTATCCGAAGAAGTCATGCTAAGAGAGAGTAACTTGGGTGCTCACTACCAAGACCCTTTGCTGGCAACTCTTCCCCTGGGTAAACTTGTAATTTAAAAGTCCTCCTCCATGGAAACATTTGCAGACTTCCCGCCACTGAGTTTTATTCTGATGTTTATACTTTTAACCATGACAACAAGAGACAGTCACAGAAATCCATGGTTTGCTAGCAAATAGTACTGCAACTTGTTCTTTGCTATGGCAGCAGGATTCATTGAATATTTTGTTTCATGGTGTGTCAGGCTTTTTCTCAGGTCTCTCATTGTTCTGGACTTACAGAACAAGTCTAGCACTGGGACACCTGAGCTCCAATACACTGACAGTATGTTCTTGGGAGAATAATTTAAGTTCCACTGCCTCATTGTAAACCAAACAGACAACAACAGCCGCAGTTTCCATGTGTGATTCCATAACGTTATGTAAAGAACCTAGATTAGCACACAGTTAACATTATGTGAATATTATCTAATGGTCTCTCATTTATACCATGGGAAGTCTCCATTTGATCATGGAGAAACTGGGGCACAGACCATCAATTGCTATCACAAAGGTGTTCTAGCCTTAGGATGCATGGTTTCATACTGTGTGGTTTTGTACAAAATTCAAAAGAGAAATTTTTATTTTTAGACTTATTTCTCTTCTAATTAAAATTGTCTGTTAGCAATCAGATTCAGACTGAAAGTTCAGCGATGAAACCATTGCCTTAAATCTGTTGATTGCCTTGTATTCCCTTCTCTCCTTATCTCTATTTTCTTCTAGTAATGATTTGTAACAATCACCTTTTACAATAAACTCAAAAGCAATAAACATTGTCCTTCAAGAGCATTTTTCACTGTAGAGAAGATGAAGTCAGCTAGTTATGGAAAACAGATTTCCAAAGGAAAATATTATTGAAGCAGTGACCATTGGAAGATGAAAACAGAGGCTCTACATATGAATGTGAGTCATAGAGAGATGCTTTCTATTAGGTTTCTGATCTCTACTCACCCGCTCTAGTCACAGAAGCCAGTTAATTTAACTCCTACAAACAGGTCAAAATAGTATATATATATCTATATCTATAGATATAGGTATAGAGATATTTATACATATACATACATATGTGTGTATACGTATATATAAAACCATTTTCTTTTCACCCAAAAATATTCTCTTTCTATTTTTCTCTTTAATTATAAATGCTTTAATTATTTTTAAAATTAGCTTAAACATCATGTCCTCCATGACACAGGCATTGTCTGACACTCCAAGACATTTAATAATCTCTTTTCCCTTGTCCTTTCATGAGGTCATGTATTCAACACCCCGAGAACTTTATCAATTTGTTTGTTTGTTCTTCTAATAGATTTTCATTGATTTTCTCCTGTCTGACTTTGCATTAAACTAGAATTGCTAAGTATTATTTTCACTTCTAAAAATGTTTTACCCACAAGGAACCTGAAAGAAAGCAGATTTGTTCTTTCTGGTTGAAGAAAGGGGTTGACTAAACAACACTATTCTGTACCTTATATTTTACTTTTTAAGCAAAAATAATAGTGTTGCAGTTTGGCCTCCTCTTTCTGTCAGACTTCAGATAGCCGTTGGCTGTTTCAAGCACCATCAATTCACTGTTATTCAGGAAATGTGCAAACCTGCATGCTGTGTTTCAAGGTGTTGATGTCTTAACTTCTCCAAGTAATAAAAGGAGGTTGTCATCATGCTTATAATCTCGTAAAAATGTCCCCACTGTCTTCATACACCTTTTTTTCCTGTTACGATTGATGTTGGTGGGAATGCCAGAACAAGATGAATGCGTGTGTTCAGATCCACCTGCATAGGATGTAGGAACAGATCCAGATCTGTGCAAACCCAAGGCCTAAGACATCACAGACCATTGTCCGTAAAAGTAAGAATAAAATTGTCAACTTAGTGTTAGGATCTTTGTTTCTCAAGTTAAGAAAGGTCCCTACACAAAAGATGGAGCCTAAATTTCATAGTTTTTTGGTTTTATGAGGAAAATGCCAAAGTCTGTTATTTATTTATTTTTTTTATCAATTCATTCATATTACATCTCAATTGTTATCCCATCCCTTGTATCCTCCCATTCCTCCCTCCCTCCCACTTTCACCCTATTCCCCTCCCCTATGACTGTGACTGAGGGGACCTCCTCCCCCTGTATATGATCATAGGGTGTAAAGTCTCTTCTTGGTGACCTATTATCCTTCCTCTGAGTGCCACCAGGCCTCCCCATCAAGGGGACGTGGTCAAATATGGGGCACCAGAGTTCATGTGAAAGTCAGTCCCCACCAAGTCTATTATTTATTGTTAAAAAAAAAGATGACTCTGTGTGTGTGTGTGTGTGTGTGTGTGTGTGTGTGTGTGTGTGTGTGTATGCGTGCGTGCATGTGTTGTAGACAGCAGCCGGGCACGTCGTGGACCCCAGTGCATTAGACCCCAGTGCAGAATGGCAAATCCATCCCGCCGGGTCTGAGTGTGAATGTCGATAGTGTGTGGAGAAAATGTCCCCTGTAGCTCCCCGTCCCCTCCACGTCCATGGCCAGAAGACTGCTCCTCAACAGAGACTGCTCCTACTGAGACCAGCTAACTCATTTCCTTGTTGCGCTGTGTGCCCTAAAGACTGTCCTCCTTTTTAGCTGTAAGCCCAAGCCCTTCCTCTTTGTTTCTCTGTATGTAACAACCCCACCTCCCTGTGTAACTGTAAATAATAAACACACTGGGCTTTCAGGTAAACGTATTTGCTTATGCTACTTCATTTGGTTCTTATGCCTCTACATCACTTATCCTTTTCATACCCCCACACCAGGTAGGAGAGACAGAAGGTTCCATGGGGAGAGGAGTCTTTGAGGGCTTTTTACTACTTCCTGCTGGTTAGGGACGGAGAGCTCCTTGGGGCAAGTCCTATATTGGTCTTCAAGATAACTCCAACTTCTGTCAAATCATAATGATGTCAACCAGGAGGAGCAAGAGGAGAAACAGCAGCCTCCTCCTCCTCCTCTTCCTCTTTCTCGTCTTTCTTCTCCTCCTCCTCTTCTTCCTCCTCCTCTTCTTCCTCCTCCTCTTCTTCCTCCTCCTCTTCTTCCTCCTCATCTTCCTCCTCCTCATCCTCTTCCTCTCCTTCCTCCTCCTTCTCTCTTGACTCTGGAATGTATAACCTCTCAGGAATTCCCAGAATTAACCTATCTGCAGCTGGCACAAATCATGCCCCTGTCAGAGCATGAGACTCATTATAGTCTGCTGCTGTGGAAAATCTGAAGCAGCCCCAAATCCCACACCTGGGATTAAAACAGAAGGATATTCATACAACATAACCGGTTTTTAAAGAAACTGCACTTCCAGGATGCAGCAGCTCCTCCATAAAAGTGAGCACATTGATTGATTCAACCCCAGATTTTCTGTATATGTATCTAATGTATCCATGCACCTGCCATTTCTCCATTCCCTTGTCACCCTTAGGGGTCCTGCAATGCAAGCTTTGCATGGCACTGCAGGAAACAGTTCACTGGCCTAGTATATGTAAGCTGGATTCAATGTTCAGTGCAGAAAAAGGAGAAAGAAAAGAGGGGGGGCAGAGGAAAGAGGGAGTGAGGAAGGAAGAAAAAATTAGATATAATCTCCATACTTTTAAACTAGGGCCAGAGAGATGATTCAGCAGCTAAGATCTCCTGTTGCTCTTCTAGAGGACCTGTATGGCAGTGCACAACTTTATGTAACTCCAGGTCCAAGGAATCCAATTCCCTTTACTGGCTTCTGGGGGTACCAGGCACACATATGGCACATAGACACACATGCAGGCAAAATACTCTTGCACATAATAATAAATAAATCTTAAACCAAATTTGAAAACATAATGCTCCATGGATTGTGTGTATGTTTTTCTAAAACACTGAAGTAGCTGGCTGATGGAAACCAAATTATAATCTCAGTGCCACCAATGTCAACCCAGGATAAGATTAAGTAACATAAGACATATATGCATGTGTGTGTGATCATTATTTTTATTTTAGGTAATTTCCTCTATTTCCATGGCTATAATGTGTTACTTTATAATTTCAAATACTGAAATAAACTTTGAGTGAGAAACAACACTATGATCAGATTCAAAGAAGTGGTTTTCTGCTAAGTCCACACACTCCCAAGGTGACTGTGACTATACCACGTACCCCAGTTTTAGAAGTCCGTTATGTTTGCTACAAATTTAGGCACATTCTTTTCTGGGAACAGCACCTGTATTAATAGCCTGCTCCCTGGGCCTCTCATAAACACATGCCTCCACAGAAGGAGATAAGGAGAAAAAGCATAAAAGCTCAATGACCTACCAGTGGGGTGCCAGAAAACCGTCTCTGGTAAATAAAAGACTGCCCAGTATATCACACTGAAATTACTTAAATCTATCACTTTTTGAAACCAAGGGGAACATTCCTCTGTAGATAAGACAAACTTAAGATGAATACAGAGGCATATATAACCCACAAGAGTAGAATATAATCAAGACAAGTCAATCCAGGAATATATACTTCCACGAGGCCGCCAGTCACTGTGGCAAAAGAAAATACATGTTTCCAGACAGCTTATAATAAAGAAAAATTAAGCTAGAGTCATACCAGGAAAAAAAATTAATGCTTTTCTAATTAGCCACTCCTCCCAAAAGTTATGCCATCTGACCTGGGTGGTCCATATATGCATTTCCCAGCAGGAGACTATGGTTCCAAAAGGCAGGGTTTCACAGCAGTCCCAGGCCAATGATTACACTACATGTGATGGTCCTCGCAGCCCTGCTCTGAACATGAAAGTAGCTTCCTCTCCTAGGTGTTCTGACAGGCAGATATTAAAGAGCAGCATGTGTCAGGCAAGGAGAAAATCACCTGGCATTTTTGACAGGTTTTATAGTGGAATGTTTCTACTGTCAGGCTGCTGGGTATGACAAACCAGAGAGGTGACAGTAATAGGAGTGTTTAGGTAACAGAGCAAGTTGAATAGAGACACCACTGTTGACAATAATGTGCTTCTGTAAAGGGGGAACATCTGCTTGTGCTTTTGCCTGGCAGGGGTTGAGAGGGAGGGAGGACTGCGCTTTAAGCATTTTTCCCTAAGTCTTACTAAAACACCTTTTTTGTTACTGGTAGAGCCAAAGGCACAGAGTTGTGTTTGTTTCTGGTACCTCAGAGCGTCACACGGTTGACATTCTTCATTCAGTCAGACCATCAGGTGGGTCTGAAGCTGAACTGACACAGAATTTTGAAGTGACTGCAAGATGATTATTGTTCGGGAGTTTTTTGCACATTAACCTTGAAACCAAAGCTCAGGAATGGTAGTCACTCTGTGGTTTAGAAGCCCAGCAACATGTGTAGGGTACATTAGATATCATCTAAAGCCAACCATCCCATTAGTATGTACCACACATAAAATGTGTGGAACAATATAATTTTTCTTTCCACAAATAAATATAAATATTATATTTGTTACATTGCTATAGATATCCAAGTTAATTACAGGGCCTATCTCTCACCTCCAGCCATGGCCTACTTCCTAGTTATTTGAACTCTAGCTATATTATACTCCAGCTCTGTATGCATGCTCCGTGGTGGAGCAGTTGAGAAAATGAACTGCCAGTTGTGAATTGATGCTAAATGAAGGGGTACGGCTTTAAAAAAGAGTCCTTTTCACTCATGGGCTTTAATACTCATGTAATTATAATGATTTCAAATTCTCTCAAGGCTAAAATTAAACTTGGCTTCCTGGACAGCCAAACAAGTGACTATTCTTCTATACCACCCAGTTCCCATTTTATCTTAAACTCACTCTGAACACAAATTGGTTAAAAACAGTCATATTATGAATGCTGAATAGGATATCGCTAGAAATTATAAACCAAGGGGCCAGTTAAAGTTCAGCACCATCCAATTACAGTGATAATAGACCATTGCTAGCTCCCTCCCTGATGAAGAGAGAGGGGAAGTTGGTGGTAGGGAACAGAAGATGGTTCTCTCCAGGAGCTCTGGTCATGATGCTAATGTCCAACTGAGGGGACTGTGTGGAGCCAAAGGGAAAGTTACCAAAATCACAGTTGCAAAGGAAGAGCCAGAACAGAGTCAAAACCTGATCCAAAGTTGAACTGCTGAGCTGTTGAAGAGGTGCCAAAGGGACAAACTCGTGCATAAAACTGATGGGCAGTGGGGGGCAGGGGAGGGTGGCTGGGTTTTTGTTGTTGTTTTGTTTTTTCATGAGAAAAAGAAGCTTGAAGCAAGTACATAACAGAACTGTGACTTTAGACAACTGTAGATCCTGACAATACTTACAGGCTCTGGAGAGCACCATTATTACACAGGAGACCACAGAACCACCACCTGAGCTTAGACAAGCCAGCTGTATGTTGTTTAGACTATGGACCAAACTTCCGACATGTCATTCTTGACCCTGCTACTTTCCAGCTGTGTAGTGCAAGGCTCTCAGTTACTTTATGCTCTATAGCTTTTATTTCAACTTATGTATAATTCAAACAGTCATAGGGATGATTTTAAGAAGCAGAGTGATTATTGAATGCAATACAGAGAGTATGAAGGTTAAGACAGAAATATTTGGTACTATATCTTTTTTATTCAAATGCATATTTCTTAGAGTCTTGTGAAATAATTTTGACAGTACAATCATAAAATTTAGATTGCTTATGTCATTGAATAGAATATGGATAAGAATATTGGCATTACTTATCAATCAAAATATAAATATCACATTGAAGAACGTGATAAAAATGGTAGATGAAATACCAAAGGCTGAACGCAGTGACATCAGAAGAGGCAGCTAAGTGGATGCGTAACGGATATCTTTGGGGTTGGACCTATGCAGAGGGAGGAATTTTAGGGAAGAAATTCTTTTTTAATATAGGGCTGAGAGATTTGTTGGCATCTCAAGTAATGACATGAATTTCCTCGGTAGGAGTTAAAATATATTTAATATAATAATATCTTATTATAGTCTTGGGGGAAGACATAGTTCAGCAGGTAAAGCATTGTCTTGAAGGCACAAGGACCTGAGTTCAAATCCCAGAAGCTACTTTTCAAAAACTGCATGTGGTGGTAAGTTTATAATTGCAGGAGTAGGGGACCAGGGACAAGTGGGTCATCCAGCCTCAGCCAGCCTCAGGTAGCTGGCCAGTTCAAGTCAATGAGAGACCCTGTCTCAAAAGTTAAGAAGGTACACAGCACCTCAAAACACCACCCTAGGTTATCTTCTAGTCTCCACGTGCATGTGCACACATGTGTATGTATGCCTGTGCACACACCTGTGCTTGCAGGTGCATGAACACACATACCCACACACAAATATTCTCAAATCTCTTCTTAAAACTAGTTTGAATATACTTTCATAACTTTCAAGTAATGGATGAAGAGCTAATATGCAACTGTGTTAAATGTTATAATCGTCTTGCCATAGTTGTGCCCTCTTTAACTGGTAGCTTCTGAAGGAAATATACTAGATTTGAGCTTGTTTTGCCGTATCCTGTCTGTCAGTAGGTGGAAACGTTTGGTTTGATGACAAATAAAATTGCGTTTTAGAGGCTACTTTGATTTCTGGACTAGCTCATGCAAGAATAAGCATATAAATATAAGAAAGGACATGGCATTTCAGGGCAAAATATTTTATCAACATTCTTAGTAAAGTATCTAAATACTCATGTTATAAATTCATTGTGTACACATCAGTTATAACCACCTGTCAGAATGTGAATGCCTTTTATCCATAATATTAAAGCTTAACCCTGTGAAGCTTTTGAAGTATTTCTCATATAACTAAAACTGTTTTAGACCCTCTGAGGCTGTCCAATCCTTGTGGAAAGAAAAACAGCATGATGTTGTAGACAGGGAATATTTAACGCACTGATTAATTTACATGTATATAACGATAAGTCAATCATTATATCTAAACTATATATATATATATATATATATATATATATATATATATATATATATATTTTAAAATTTGTTCCTGAAAAATTTAAAGAGTTAGTATGATTCAGTTTCAAAGAGAATTCTAATTATCAAGGCTGTTAGGATTTACTTATCTATTTCTTTGTATGTAGGTGTGTGTACATGTGTGCACACAGAGGCCAGGTGAGAGGGTTGAGCATCCTTGAGCATTCTTCTGGATCAGCCACTCTCTAGCTACTCCTTTGGGGCAGGATCTGTGCTGAAACCTTCATTCCCATCTCCTCCCCTGCAAAGCTTGAAGCCAGCAAGCACTGGCAATCCTCCTGCCTCTGTACATGAGAGTTGGAATTCAGATGTTTGGGGACATGTAGCTTGACACATGTACACTGGGATACATAATGTCCTCGCATACTTCAGGGCATTGCTCTTAACTGCCGACTCCTTCAAGTTCTTCCTAGATTATTTTTGCTAGTTCTTGTGCTTTTGTTTATTGTTGCTTGGTGTATTTTTTGTTCTGATGGGAATCCAGTTTCTAGACCTAGGAAAACTACCATCAGGACTGTGCAATCAATTTGAAGCAGATAGTGGACCGATTATCGGGTACGGTTGAGGAACCTCATTGGCTGATTCATACAGTATGAGCCAGGGATTTCATTTACCTGTTTTGGTTTCAGTCTACCTTCAGTTATCATAGACACTGAGTTTTTTCCTTAAAAATATTTGTTGTAATTTATTTTTATTTTATAAGGTTCATTAAAATCTCTCTCCTTCATTTTTTTCCTTCTCCTTCCTCTCTCCTCTGTCTCTTCTTCCTTCCATTTCATTTGATCATCTCTTCTTTTCTCCCTCAGCTCTTCCATGCCTTCCTGCTCCTTCCTTACCTCTGTTCCTCAGCTTATTCTTTTGCCCTGTCTGTCAGGCAGAGCTGTACAGTGGTACTTTTAAGAATCTGCAGTGTGAGCTATTGTGTATGGTTGATTTCTTATTATAAGCATTGCTTGTGACCTATATTGTGTGGAATTTTAAATATTTCATTATTTTTAATATTATGATGTGGTTCACAATTTTAAAAGAGATGTCATATTTTGAATGTTCTTTGGAATTATATACAAGTGTAAAAGACTTTAAAAAAACATTGAGCACTTAAAATAAAAGCACCCTGAGTCTATAAGTGATATGCAATTTTTAATCATAATTGAAAATGAGTTGTTAATTTCACTTTGGCTTCAAGATTTTAGTTTTGTTTTTGAAGATCTTCTCTTTTTAGAACAAGTTTAAGTTCTTAAAACTGAGAAGATAAAGAATTGGGCCACTCGTCTCCTATCCTTACATGTGCAGAGTCCCCCACCCCCATCATTAGCATGCTCTACCAGATGTAACTGTGAACACATTGGTGCATCACTGCCATCCAAAACCCATAAGCTACATTTGGTTCACGCAGTGCTTTACAGTTTGTGGGCTCAGCAGAATGCTTATGTCTCCATTAGTGTATGATACAGGTTTTTGTTGTTATTATTATTGTTTTGCTGTTAATGAGGGTTTTTATAACTACTCCAAAGATTCTCTGTGTTCTACCTATTCACCCTCCTCCTTCCACCCCTGGCTTTGTCTTTCCTAGCAAGCCACATGGTTGGAGTCACCCAACCCATAGCTCTTTCAGATTTACTTCCGTTACTTGGTAACATACGTTTGAGTCCCCAAATATAATTTCGTGGCTCTATAACCAGTTGCACTTCAGGACTGAAAACTATTCACTTGTTTTACCCTCCCAGAGCCTCATTACTTCATCACTTACTGAGGACTTATAGATGCTTCCAGGTTTAGCAACTATGAATAAAGCCTCTCTAAACACCCTTGACTTGGTTATTGTTTGTTTGTTTGTTTGTGTGTGTGTGTGTGTGTGTGTGTGTGTGTGTGTGTGTCTACATATACAAACACATTTTTAACTCCCCTAGATAAGTTTCAAAAGGTATGATGATTGAATCCATATGAAAAGAGTATGTTTTACTTACTTGCATAAGAAAAATGCCTATCAGAGTAAATGTCATTTTGCATTCTTCCCAGTGCTGACTGGGAACCTCTTCCTGCTGCACAACCCTGACCTCATCTGATGTTATCCATATTTTTGTTTGGAACCATCCGTATAAGTGTTCAGCACTGCCACTTTGTCGTTTTATTTTGCATTTCCTCTATGGCACACGGCACACAACATGATGTTGTAAATGTTTTTGTAATGTATGTGCTGTGTTAGAAGAAGACCCTGCTGATGAACTCTGCCCATTTCAGTCAGGTCATTTGTTCTCTCGCTCACTTATATATTCTAGAAGATTATCCTTTATCACACATGTCTTTTACAAATATTCTCCCTTGGGCTGTGGCTTGCCTTTTCACTGTCCTGTGGTATATGTTTTGCAGAGCAGAAGCTTTTAACTTTAACAAAGACTCCAGGATTGCTTTCTTTTAACTATGCTGGCATATAGAGTATTTTCAGATACCAGCATTTGTTTCTGTATGTCGGCAGAATTACTCAAATAAATTGTAGACATGCCTAATTCTAGAGCACTCTACACACCTCCAGTGATAGTGAAACATATAAGTTCTCTGTGCAAGGAATGACCATGTGATAATAATAATGTTTACCTTATAGACACAGACTAACTGAATGGGTATATTTTGAAAATTTGGGAGAGAAGTTCTCACTATGAAAGACCTGGCTGGCCTATAACTTACTTCATAGATCAAGCTGGCCTTGAAGTCACAGAAATCCGTCTGCTGCTCCCTCCCAAGTACTGAGTATAAAGGTGGGTGCCACCAGGCAAGACACTTTTAGTGTCCCTTATGCAATCATGTATAAATAGGGAAAACGTCACATAAATCCTCACCTGCTCATCACTCAGATGTGGTGACAATATCTGCTAACTCATAGCCCACTGATTCCCTCCTTTCACATTTTCATATTTTGTTCTATATTTATGGAAAAAATTCCAAAGAATATATTCTTACTGTGTTAAATCAATTTTAGCAAAATAATGTAGGCCTTTTTTTCAAGATAACAACTTCATTAAATCAATGCAATCTGGTTGCATATATTTTGAATGGCCTACTTAAAAAGTATTTTCAACTATTTTTTTAGTTCTACATTATAGAAAACCACATTGAGGTCTTCTGAAGGTGTGCAGATTTCCAACACTGAGGTGTGAACTATGTCAACCATCATAGAATAGCCCTTAAGGAAAGCTTTCTTGAGTTTTTTGCCTAGAAAAACAAGGATTATATAGTGTTCCACAACTTAACTATGCTGTATGCACCTAATTTCAGATATAATGAATTTTCATTGAGTTTAATAAACAAAAGTCCATGTAACTTGCTAGGATCATATTTTGCTGGGCCTGGTATATAAGTGCCCACTCATGTAAATAAACATTCTTTTTTTTTTTTTCACTTTCTTTTTTTTTTTTATTAATTTATTCTTGTTACATCTCAATGTTTATCCCATCCCTTGTATCCTCCCATTCCTCCCCCCCCCCATTTTCCCATTATTCCCCTCCCCTATGACTGTTCCTGAGGGGGATTACGTCCCCCTATATATTCTCATAGGGTATCAAGTCTCTTCTTGGCTACTTGCTGTCCTTCCTCTGAGTGCCACCAGGTCTCCCCCTCCAGGGGACATGGTCAAATGTGAGGCACCAGAGTACTGTGGTACATATACACTATGGAATACTACTCAGCTATTAAAATAAACATTCTTATCTAGCTAATGGAGAAAGGGCTGCATTTGTGGAATGTTTTTCTTATTTAGCCTTAGACTGGTGCTCACAAGATGCCCAAGCCCTTTTTGTTCTTCTTCTGGCTTAATCACCCCTTTTTGCATTCTGTCACTCCAAAATATATCAAGAAACTCTGTACACTGTTTATTTAGTGACAATTATACTGATTCCTTGATAAACCTAGATGCAGTTTGCTTGCATAGCAGTGTTTTGAGAGAGAAGAGGCAAGCATAAGATGGGTCAGTCAAGGAAAGATAACAGAAGGCAAGTTATTGTTTTAATAGCCTCAAACATAGCCATTTTCTTCTCTGATAAACACATTGACTTTAAATTATGGTAGCTCTTCAATGAGTATCTAAAGTTAATTTGATTAGCTCAAATTGTTGTCTCTTCCTAAATTTGCAGTGTTTTGTTCTTCATTTTGACAGATTTTGTGTATTTTCAGATTTTGTGGTGGCACTCAACCACACTCTTCTAGATGTCAGCTATCTTAATAGACTAAAAATAAACATAGAACTGAAGTAAAGTATTAGAAAATTTTACTAACATGAAACTGCTTAGAAATAAAGATATTCTTTGATTAGAAAGCCATGATGCTGTCTTGTTGGGACCAACATATAGAAAAAGCCTGACTAAAAGTCAGCCTGGATAGTAGAACTGAGAGAAAAAGGCAGTGGGCATATTTATGATGTCAGTCTAGCCACTGGTCTTAAATTAACCCATTTTAAACCACAGTCTTATTTGCTTTGTTGGATAGATTTTCTTTCATTGGCATATGAAAAAGTGCTAACATTTCCTCTCTTATAACAAGTCTGACTCCTTTCTCTGTGGCACGCAGTGTTAACTCCGTGAAGGTTTGGCCTCATGTGCAATCCTAAATACTGTCTACCTCACCACTTAACCTCAAGGACTCACCAATGTCTCCTTCATTCTAAGTTGTGTTGACTTTTACCTGAAGTTCTCTGACCCAGGCACTATGGCAGATTATGGGACTGACTGAGACGGAGATGGCGTAGCAGAGAAACACTGAATGAGAACAAAGCAGCCATCTGTTTCTTTAAGTGTGTGACGTACATAGGCCGACCATCACCCAGTACCAGGAGGTTGCTGCACATTTCCAAAGAGATAGAGTGACAGAACTAGGAGTGAAGATATATTTTCTTCTCCCATCATGTAGCAGGCAAGACAGTTCAACTTCCTGTGATAACTACTTCCCAATCCCTTCTGTCTATTAGAAAAAACTTAAACACCAGCTCTGTGATCTTGAAGACATTGCATCACATGTCTAGGATTCAGGACCTTTGTCTGTGAAATAGAAACAGTGCTTTGATCGGGGTTGATTGTGGACTATGACATAATATAAACACGTCCTCATTTCCTTCATGTTACTTTGATAAAAGGCTCTGACATAAAGCCAATTTGGAAGAAAGCTTTCATTTATGACACAGTTCCAGGTTACCGTATGGCATGGCAGGGAAGCCACGGCGGCAGGCACGTGAAGCAGCTGGTTGTATCCTGTCCATAAGCAAGGACAGAGAGAAGACAAATTCTCCTTGTCTATTTCTACGTTCACTGATGCAGTTTAGCACACACCAACCTAAGGAATAGTTCCATCCACCTTTAGGCTGGGTCTTTCCACATCAGGTGACATCAAGGAAGTCCCCAAGAGCCAACTGGATCTAGAAAATCCTCAGTGAGACTCTCTTCCCATTTGATTCTACACATGTCACCTTGAAAATAAAAACTAACCATCACTGGAGGCTATGAATTTTTCAGGAAGGGGCCTGGAGAGATGGTTCAGAGATTAAGAGCACTGGCTGCTCTTCCAGAGGCCCTGAGTTCAATTCCCCGCAGCCACATGGTGGCTCACAACCATCTATACTGAATTCTGATGCCCTCTTCTGGTGTGCATGAATAAAGAACATTCATATACATTAAATAAATAAATCTTTCAAAAAAAAAAAAAAGAAAAAGAACAATTCAGGAAAACAGATTAAATAATGAAAGTAGTGGCTTTGTCCTTATTTATTTTTTAACTAAACATTTCAAGCCATTTTTGGCAGTAAATATCCATATATAGTGAAGCTATGAATCTTTCCTAGGTAAGGGATTGTGAAAGATTTGGGAATCAAGGCTGACTCAGACCTTTCAGAAGGTTGAACTTTCAGCCTTAAATTGAAATTTTCTTGGTAGTTTATATATATATGCAGTATTCTGCCTGCACGCCAGAAGAGGGCACCAGATCTCATTATAAATGGTTGGGAGGTATCATGTGATTGCTAGGAATTGAATTCAGGACCGCTGGAAGAAAAGAGAGTGCTCTTAACCTCTGAGGCATCTCTGTAGCCTCTAAACATTTCCTTTAAAACAACAAACTATACTCTAATTAAACTAAATAGTGTGGCCACTTAATTTATACAGAAGTGCTAAATTTGGTTTTCCATCTGTCACTTTCCACCGAGGCTAGCTGTATTTTATTATGTATTTTTTTCTTTTCACTCCATTTTTAATATTTTTGTTCATGCAACCCCATTCACTTCCTTCTATTTTTGCTCTTAATGGAAAGGGATATAGTTATAAGAAAAAATAAGCATGTGGTACTAACAATTCACTGCCTCAACATTAAGTAATAGAAGTCAACAGTGTCTTTTTTCCACAGGCAAACCTCCACATTGATAATGGGGGATTCAGTTATCATAACATTAGTTCTGACACCAGTTTGAACATTCTCAAAATATTAGAACTTTGCCTTTTAGGCTTGCAAAATGTAGCAATTCTTAGAGTCTAAAAAAAAAAAAAATAGAAAAAATTAGACTATTAAAAGTAATTCTATTACTTCATACAATAAAATTAATTAAACTTTTAATTAAAAGACTCATATCAATGAAAGCCATTGGATTATTTCCCTATTCAAGAACAATGGGAAAAGAACTCTTCACAGCCTCTGACCTGCTCAGAGCTGTGCTTTTCCCTAGCTTATCTGACTCTCAGAAATGAACCAAAACTCAAGATCCCTCTGGCATCAGCAAATACCTCTCTCAAGTGTTTGCAAGACTCCAGGTGCTTGGGGTCCCCCAAATAAATATTATCCCAACACTGATCAGCTGCGTAGGTGAAGGCCATGTTAGGCAATGGGTCCACAAGGATTTCTTAATGAGAGCAGGTGGCTGTTGATAGTATAAATAGATTCAATAATTAGTTAAACATTTTTAGGACTTTGGGTGCATCTCATAGGGCTTTCGGCAGTGTTCAAAAGACAGCTCATGGAAGAGAGCACCTGCTCAAGTATTTCTTCATTCACTTCTGCTAACAAGGGGAAGACATTTTGAAGACAACACACTGTAGGAAAGATTAGTTTTTAAATTAATTCACCTGCTGTATTTTTCAAATTTGTGAAGTGTCAGTTAACTTCTTCCCTAAGAGAAATAAGGATTTTTTTTGTGTGTGTAAGACAATGATTAATTTATCTGTTTAGTTAGTGACTTATTGTAAAACACAAACAAAAACAAAAAACAAACAAACAAAAACCCCTTATAAACTTACTCAAGGTACTAACCTTTGCCTGTTGTTTCTCATACCAAAGTTAATTGATGGTGTGTTTCATCTTCAGTACCCCATCTGGTTATATAATTTAAATATATTATGTGTTCTAAATAAGGCAAATAACTCTTTTAGTCTGAAGTCCCACAGTAGGACAAGGAGATTTAACCCACCTTAACTATTATCATTTGTATGACATTAGCTACCAAGAGAGAATTAAAATATATGGTTTATATTTGCACACATTTTTACATTAAAACCCCACATGGTCTCCATTCAAGTAGAATTATCTACAAAAACAAAAGTTAGACCTCTTTAGCAAGAATATGCATAGTATTAAAGTACTAGGAAACTTTATAAATTGTTACTATCGTTTAGCCAAGTTAGTTCTTATTATATTTATAAAAGTACTGTATTGATCAGCAATAGGATGAAAAATAAACTAAATTGCATTTCATATCTCCTTGAATGGTGGTTTTGAAATTCTAAGTAATGACCTGGGTTGAGCCATTAATGCAAATCCCCAAAACTTAAGTAGTTCCTTGATACTTTTCATTTTGAGGCATCTTTTAAAGAAACAACAGATGCCTCTCCACATGCATTCAAAAAATCAATATAATTAATCAATAACACTCTCCACAGGTAATAAATGCTGAGAAGCATTTCTGCCTATCTGTATTGATCGAGAGAATTGCTTCAAATTGGTTCTGATGTGTATAAAAATCATTTCCTTATTGATCAAAGCCTGTCTTCCCCTCTCTGATATGTTATTTCATATTGGACACACAATTGTTTTAGTCTCCATTCTTGTACTTGTGATAAATAAATTTCCTGTGATCTGTATATGAGATTAATTTGAACAAAATAGAAAATGAGCATTTTGTGTTTTTAGGGGAATGTATTGCACAAAACTCAACCAAAGCATGAATAATCAAGAGAAATTATTGTGCTTATTCTAATGAGAAATGGAATGATGGGTTTCATTCACATTTTTATTATTCATGCTAAGCTAGAGAGTTTCAAATCAGCTTCTGTTTCTTATAACAGAATTCTATTCCTACAACTACATCCATCTAATCTAGAGTGACACTTCTAGTGATGAAATAATAGAAAATGCATATTTTTAGTCAAAGTATGACTTCTAATCTTGCTATCAAACTGTATTTCTATAACATGTTCAGAACTTTAGGTGGCTGCGTAACCCTTCTGCTAATAATGTGTGTAAATGTATACCAAGGTAAGAATCATGCCTTCAAAGTTAATTTTTAAACAAAAGTATTTGATATTTCAATAGATAAAGAATTTATTAAGCCTCATTAAAAAGGATCCATGTAACAGTCACGCTAACAGAACTGGTAGCTGGTAGCTCACAGGAGGAAGTTTTATTGATCAGTTAAAGAGTTCTACAACATAGCTCAGCCCCTAGCTGAGCACATTCCCTACTATTGTGAGTCATTCTTCCAAAACAACAAAAACAAACAAAAAACAAAACTAAAGATCTTTGTCATCATTACTTTGAGAATAACCATATCACCTCTTTTACTTCTGCAGATGCTCCATTACAAAATGACGTGAGTACACTGCTATGAGAAACCTTAGTAAACAGATGCATTCTTTTTTTTAATTAATTTTATTAATTGATTCATATTACATCTCGATTGTTAGCCCTTCCCCTGCTTCCTCCCATTCTTCCCTCCCTCCCACTTCTCCCCTTCTCCCCTCCCCTATGTCTGTGATTGAGGGAGACCTCCTCCCCCTATATATGCTCTTAGAATATCAAGTCTCTCCTTGGTAACTTGCTATCCTTCCTCTGAGTGCCGCGAGGCCTCCCCATCCAGGGGACGTGGTCAGAAAAGGGGCACCAGAGTTCGTGTGAGAGTCAGATCTCACTCTCCACTCAGCGGTGGAGAATATCCTGTTCGTCGGCTAGGTCTTGGTAGGGGTTCGAAGCTTACTGCCTATATTCTCCTTGGCTGGTGCCTTAGTTTGAGGAGGAGCCCAGGATCCAGATCTGCCTGTCATAGAGTTCTTCTTGTAGGTTTCCAGGACCCTGTGGGTCCTACTATTTCCCCTTTCTTCCATGCTACTCTCGCCTAAAGTCTCAATAGGATGTCCTCTCCTCTGACCCACTTTCTTGGTAAGTGGACTAGTGTTTTGATATAAGTGAGTATATACCGTTTGTCTCTTTTTGCTTCTGGGTGAACTCACTCATTATGATAATTTCTAGATCAATCCATTTGTCCACAAATTTCGGGAATTCCTCATTTTTAATAGCTGAGTAGTATTCTATTGTGTAAATGTACCACAGTTTCTTAGTCCATTCTTCTACTGAGGGACGCTTAGGCTGTTTCCATGTTCTGGCATGTATAAAGCAGCTATGAACATGGTTGAGCATATGTCCCTGTTGTGTGATAGCGCATTTTCTGGGTATATTCCAAGGAGTGGGATAGCTGGGTCTTGAGGAAGCCCTATTCCCATTTTTCTGAGAAAGCGCCAGATAGCTTTCCAAAGTGGTTGTACTAGTTTGCATTCCCACCAGCAATGAAGGAGTGTTCCTCTCTCTCCACATCCTCACCAACATGTGGTGTCATTTGAGTTTTTGATCTTAGCCATTCTGATAGGTGTAAGATGGAATCTCAGTGTCGTTTTGATTTGCATTTCTCTGATAACTAATGTGGACGAGCATTTCTAAGTGTTTCTCGGCCATTTGATATTCCTCTGCTGAGAATTCTCTGTTAAGTTCCAAGCCCCATTTCGCAATTGGGTTGTTTGGTTTTGTGGTGTTTAATTTCTTGAGTTCTTTATATATTTTGGATATTAAACCTTTGTCAGATGAAGGGTTGATGAAAATCTTTTCCCAGTCTGTAGGTTGTCGCTTAGTTCTACTGACAGTGTCTCCTGCCTTACAGAAGCTTCTCAGCCTTGTGAGGTCCCATTTATTAATTGTTGACATTAAGGCCTGGGCTGTTGGTGTACTATTCAGGAAGTTGTTTCCTGTGCCTATGTGTCCCAGGTTCTTCTCCACTTTTTCCTCTAACTGAATTAATGTCTCTGGTTTTAAGTTGAGGTCTTTAATCCACTTGGACTTGAGTTTTGTGCATGGTGACAAATAAGAGTCTAATTGTATTTTTCTACATGTAGACATCCAGTTAGACCAGCACCATTTGTTGAAGATGCTATCATTTTTCCATTGAATAGATTTGGCTTCTTTGTCAAAAATTAAGTGAGCCAATGTGTGTGGATTCATCTCTGGGTCTTCAATTCGATTCCATTGATCCACCGGCCTATTGCTTTGCCAGTACCATGCTGTTTTAATTACTGTTGCTCTGTAGTACAGCTTGAGATCAGGTATGGAGATTCCTCCGGAGGATCTTCTGTTGTATAGGATTGTTTTTGCTATTCTGGGTTTTTTATTTCTCCATATGAATTTGAGAATTGATCTTTCAATATCTTCAAAATATTTTGTATGTATTTTGATAGGGATTGCGTTGAATCTGTAAATTGGTTTTGGTAAGATGGCCATTTTTACTATGTTGATTCTCCCGATCCACGAACAAGGTAAATCCCTCCATCTTCTCATGTCATCTTCAATCTCTTTCTTCAGAGGTTTGAAGTTTTTTTCAAATAAGTCCTTCACTTGCTTGGTTAGAGTTACTCCTAGATATTTTATATTGTTTGTGGCTATCGTGAAGGGAGTAGTTTTCCTAATTTCTTCCTCTGCCTGTTTGTCATTTGTATACAGGAAAGCTACTGACTTTTTTGAGTTTATTTTGTATCCTGCCAACTTGCTGAAGGTGTTTATCAGCTGTAGGAGTTCTCTGGTAGAATTTTGGGGGTCACTTATATACACTAAACAGATGCATTCTTAAAACACGGCTTGATTAAAATGTTCTCTTCATGCCAGTGGCTTTTGCTTTGAATCCATGAATCATCATGTTAACAACTGAGGTCCAGTTTACTTTGTCAATCTAGCAAATTAATTTTACTTTGATACTGAAAAGATATTTCATGTAAACCAAAAATCAAGTTGAAATCATTCAACAACCCCTCCCCTGAAAAAGTGGCTGTTCTTCTGGGGAACAATTGACACAAAGCAGTAGGTAGCATACCTTCACTTAATTTTTTTAAGGCTGCCACTGCACCCACCATTTGGCAAAAGCCAAGGGGATGCTTGCTGAAGATAGATATACCAGAAAGTAGATAAATTCTTATTTGTTTTGCCTAGAGCTAAAACAAAATGATAATTCTTGTATAGCATGTGAATATTGAATACTTAAGCAAAGTCAAGGAAATGGCTCTTCTGATCACCAAAGGACTATCGATTCCTGGGAATGTTGGATGCTCTTCAAGCTTTCAAAGAATAAAGGCAACTCCCCTGAGTCCCATGCTTAATGATAGCAAGCTAGAGGTACAATCAGATCCTAGGATCTCATAAATTCTATTAAAGTAATAGCAAACGGGTGTTTTTAAATGTTTCCTGTAGTCATCTCAGTTTATTTCAAAATATTTCCCAGGAACACATGTAAGTCCAGCTGGAAACCGGGGCTGCACTCCCAAGGATGTTTACTCTGAGTCATGTTGTAATTTAGTAAGGGAAGCTTAATCATAGTGGGGACATGACATTGAAGCAATCAATAAAAATTCATCCAGAGGTATTAACGCATGACGCAGATGATAAGAGCATGAGCCTTGAAGTCATAGGGATCCCAAATCCGGATTCCACTAGTCATATACTGGGTGGCCTTGGTGAAGTTGCTTTAATCTTTCTAAATCTCATTTTCTTCCTCTATAACACAAGGTATACGTCCAGCACTGTCCAAAAGAAAAATACTTGAGATATTATTGTAGTCACATTTTCCAAAAGGTAAAATTGACAATTGTTTTAACATATTGCACATATTTCAAATAGAAATCAAAGTTGATTTTATTAAATATATACTTGAAGTGAGATTATTTTGATATGTGATCAGCATAAAATTATTTGTGAAGTACATAACTTTATTTGTCCATGGGAAATCTTTGATATTAGGGGAGCATTTTATAAGCATAATGTACTCTAGTTCTTCTGGCTGCATTTCGAATCCATAGCACAGATATAATTTTACCCTATAGGGCTGTTGTAATGATAAAGTGAGATAATACATTTAGACGATACAGGACGATACTTGAAAACAACAAGCCCTAAAACTGGTTGTGACAACTATTATTATGACCCAATGAGACTGTTGATTACAACACTATCCTTGTTGTTGGGACAATACACAGATATTTGTCATGACAGTTGCCCCTGAATAAATGCAAGACTAGGAATGTAGAACACATACATTGCTGACCATATGAAAGGTAGCAATAAAGTGATGCACATATTCCCAGTAGGAGGGGCTTCTAATGATGTAATGTATAAAATGATTGAAGAAAATAATGTGAACTGGAATTTATTGGGTGGGTTGGCTTTTGTCAAGAAAATATAGTCGGGCACTATGCAGACAGCTAAGGAAAATAGTCCACAGGAGACATTAAT
The DNA here is from genome assembly GCF_903995435.1 of Acomys russatus. Lineage (NCBI taxonomy): Eukaryota > Metazoa > Chordata > Mammalia > Rodentia > Muridae > Acomys > Acomys russatus. Next base: position 30,766,303 of record NC_067148.1, on the reverse strand, counting down.
AAAATGAAGAGTTCAGAGCTGGGCGTGGTAGTGCACGCCTTTAATCCCAGCACTCGGGAGACAGAGGCAGGCAGATTGCTGTGAGTTCAAGGCCAGTATGGTCTACAAAGCGAGTCTAGGACAGCCAAGGCTACAAAGGGAAACTCTGTCTCGAAAAACAAAAACAAAATGAAGAGTTCAAAGGTAGTAAGTCTATACTTGAGTGTGCAATGTGGGCTTAAATCAACTGTGGAGGTAGTAAAAAGCATACCAAGATGCTTGACTTCTTCTAATGTCAAACTAGAAATACGGAAAAGAGCACCAACTTAGGACCTGAAAACTAACAGATATATGATAGCCATTTCTGTTAAGAACATGAGTGCCTTGGTTTTAGATATTTACAATGTAGTAAAGTCAACACTGGATGAAACAATTGAGGTTGACATAGACAGTAAATTTAAGAGCTTAACTCATAAAGAATTATCACAGTTAATATGAGTCTTCATTTATGAGAGAAACCCTAATAGGTGTGTGTGTGTGTGTATGTGTGTGTGTGTGTGTGTGTGTGTGTGTGTGTGTGACATTTGAGTTTCCCTGAGTCTCCCATTTGTCCTGTGTGAAGGCTATCTGCATCATAGGGTATATGTGAAGAACATGGCATGTAAAGTGCAAGACTCCATTCTTTCTGTTCCCCATATTTCATAGGCATAAATGCAAAAGAAATGGAGCCATATGCTTTTTCTAAAAAATAGGCCCAAATATATTTGTACTCTAATAACAAGCTATAGCTTCAGGTAAGCATGTCTTAAGCCTTAATTATATCAAGCTTTATGATTGTTAAAAAATACTGGGGTAATAGGGATCATAAATAGCTATTGACTTTGGGAAAAATTTGTCTGGGTAAGGAAGGGAGTTAAGAATTGAAAATTTTGCTGGGCAGTGGTGGCACATGTTTTTAACTCTAGCCCTCTGGAGGCAGAGGCAGGTGGAGATCCATCCACCTGAAATCTGTGAGTTCTAGGACAGTAAAAAGCAATTTTCCAAGCCCAGCACGATGACACACGTCTTTAATCCCAGCACTTGGGAGGCAGAGGTAGGCAGATCGCTATGAGTTCAAGACCAGCCTGGTCTTCAAAGTGCAGGACAGCCAAGGCTAACACAGAGAAACCCTGTCTTGAAAAAAAAGGTTTCCAGGCAATCAAAGCTACTCAGAGAAACCCTGTCTCGAAAAACAAAATTTGAAAAGCTTAAGATAACTCATGACATGACATCCTTAGAGGTATGCTGTCTAAACCTAATTACATTTCCACACACATAGATACCAAAAGTTCATTAAAAATTCTTTAGTTTGAAGAAGTGCCATTTTTCTGCAGATCTGAATTTTACTAAAAGCATTAACCAAAGATTATACTTTCAGGGATCATTTCTATAGTTCATTACTAAAATCACTCACAACATAAAAAGTTTTATAAGATATTTGTACATAGTTTCTTTTTAAAAGTGCAATGTTTTATCTGCATGTTTTGTTGGCATGGGATGAAGAGTTTAATATTTGGTAGTTTATACTACATGATTTACACTTCAATAAAATGATGCTACTCTGTTTATAGATTAAGTCTTTTATCACCTTTTCAAGAGGGTATGTTGAAAATTATGCCTACATTAATATGTTCACATATTTAGGTTTTTGTGACAAATCCAGCTGAGACAGCTTTTTTCAGAGGGTATTAATAGAACTGTTTTTCCCCTAAAAAATTTGCTTATTGCTACAATATAAGTTAGTTTTGTTGTTTACATAAAGTTACATATTTACTAGAAACAAATACTTAAGAAACCCACAAGTTTATAAAGATCAGTTATCTTATTTAGTATCAGAGATTGGAAGACACTTAGTTCAAAACCAAATAGAATTTGTACAATCATCAATAATATAGGGTAGATAGGACAAAAAGTAGAGTGAATCTACTCCCCAACTTAATACCTTAATTGTCACTCACAAGGTTATTTTTAATTCACTGGTATAGAATTTTGTATATAGATACAAAGTAAGTTTAATTTTAGATACAGTGGGATAGAATTCAAATTTAAGATTATTCTTCACACAGTATATATATTTCTACTCTAATATGAGATATTGTACCCATATAGCTCAATTATAATACAACGTTTACTTCCAGTATTTGAAAGTGCAATTGCAGGCTGTTTGGGATAAATAATTTATACAAGTTAATCGTTAGTTGATCGAATCATGGTCATATCAATTATTAGTCTACTTTTATCATAAGAATATACAACTTAAGTGTAACAGATAGATATGATTCTATTAAAAGATAAGGTAAAATAGATAAGGTCTGCAAAAACCTCAGAGACATACAGAATATAGCATTTAAAATGTTTTTATTATTTTAAAGATTCATTAACAATGAGACAGGTTAACTTCTGGCAACACCCAGCCTATCTCAACGGGGATGATGAGCATCAAAGAATCTCCCTATGGAGATGGCTTCAAATGTGGCAAACAAGCCACTGGGCAAAATGTCTTCATTTCTACCACAGACAGAATTCTGCCTATAAAAAGGGCAAGCTTGCATGCAGACAGAGTGGACAGCCAAACTCTGCCAAGACAGAGTAAGCAAGTTTTCAAGAGTTCCTACCTCACAAATATGTCTGTCAGATATATTGAGCCAGAAGGCTGAAGAAGATGCTCCAAATTTATAGAGTTTTGGGTGACTGTCCAAGTAGCAAACTGTCTCTGTCATCTTCTCATTTGGAAAACAGCTAACCTGCACCCCCTGTATATTCAGGTAATTAATTTTATTCCTTCTCAAGTCTCTGATGGGGTTGAAGACCAGATAGTTTAGTTTTGCAGTTAAACTTAGTTGTTTAGGGGTTAAGATGTTTTTAGGTCTACATAGATGTTTTAAGTTGATAATGATGAGATATATGATAGATATTGATTTACATTCAGAATTTTAGATGCACCAATGAAGAAAAGATGTTTTCTTCAAGGCTGCCAAATACAAATAGGTAGTTTATTGTATATATGTGTAATAATATAAATGTATATGTAAAATATAAAAAATAAGTGTTAATCATGAAATAATCTCTCATAATCTCTCACTGCTGATATACACTGAGTCATATATACATGAAATATATATACTGATATGAATATTCCTCCAAAATATTTCTTGGTGAAAACTTGAGGTAGCCTAATATCCTGAATGAAGCAGATTTTCAAAAATCAAATTCAATGGGTGTTTAAATATAACATGTTTTATTTTTTTTGTTGTTTTTTTTTATTAATTTATTCTTGTTACATCTCAATGTTTATCCCATCCCTTGTATCCTCCCATTCCTGCCCCCCCCACATTTTCCCATTATTCCCCTCCCCTATGACTGTTCCTGAGGGGGAGTACCTCCCCCTATATATTCTCATAGGGTATCAAGTCTCTTCTTGGCTACCTGCTGTCCTTCCTCTGAGTGTCACCAAGTCTCCCCCTCCAGGGGACATGGTCAAATGTGAGGCACCAGAGTACGTGAGAAAGTCATATCACACTCTCCACTCAACTGTGGAGAATATTCTGACCATTGGCTAGATCTGGGAAGGGGTTTAAAGTTTACCTCCTGTATTGTCCTTGGCTGGTGCCTTAGTTTGAGCGGGACCCCTGGGCCCAAATCTGCCTATCATATTGTTCTACTTGTAGATTTCTAGGACCCTCTGTATCCTTTTATTTTGCTATTCTCCCATGCGTCTCTCATTTAGAGTCCCAATAGGATGCCTTCCCCCTCTGTCTCAGTTTCCTGGTAAGTGAAGGCTTTCGTGGGACATGCCCCTTGGGCTAGTATGCAGATATAAGTGAGTATATACCATTTGATTCTTTCTGCTTCTGGGTTAACTCACTCATTATGATCATTTCTAGCTCAATCCATTTATCCACAAATTTCGGGAATTCCTTGTTTTTAATAGCTGAGTAGTATGCCATAGTGTATATGTACCACAGTTTCTTTATCCACTCTTCTACTGAGGGACACTTAGGCTGTTTCCATGTTCTGGCTATTATGAATAAGGCTGCTATGAACATGGTTGAGCAAATTTTCTTGTTGTGTGCTGGAGCATCTTCTGGGTATATTCCAAGGAGTGGAATAGCTGGGTCTTGAGGAAGCCCTACTCCCATTTTTCTGAGATAGCACCAGATAGATTTCCAAAGTGGCTGTACTAGTTTGCATTCCCACCAGCAATAAAGGAGTGTTCCTCTCTCCCCACATCCTCGCCAGCATGTGGTGTCGCTTGAGTTTTTGATCTTAGCCATTCTGATGGGTGTAAGATGGAATCTCAGAGTTGTTTTGATTTGCATTTCCCTGATGACTAAGGAGGTTGAGCATTTCTTTAAGTGTTTCTCAGCCATTTGATACTCCTCTGTTGAGAATTCTCTGTTTAGTTCCAAGCCCCATTTCTCAATTGGGTTATTCGGTTTGGTGGTGTTTAATTTCTTGAGTTCTTTATATATTTTGGATATTAGACCTTTGTCAGATGTAGGGTTGGTGAAGATTTTTTCCCAGTCTGTAGGCTGTCGCTTTGTTCTCTTGACAGTGTCTCCTGCCTTACAGAAGCTTCTCAGCCTCATGAGGTCCCATTTATTAATGGTTGACATTAAGGCCTGGGCCGTTGGTGTTCTGTTCAGGAAGTTGTCTTCTGTGCCAATATGTTCCATGCTCTTTCCCACTTTTTCCTCTAAGTGGCTTAATGTCTCTGGTTTTATGTTGAGGTCTTTAATCCACTTGGATTTGAGTTTTGTGCAAGGTGACAAATATGGGTCCAGTTTCATTTTTTTACACATAGACCTCCAGTTAGACCAGCACCATTTGTTGAAGATGCTATCCTTTTTCCATTGAATGGATTTGGCTTCTTTGTCAAAAATCAAGTGACCATATGTGTGTGGATTCATATCTGGGTCTTCGATTCGATTCCGCTGATCAACCAGCCTGTTGCTGTGCCAGTACCATGCTGTTTTAATTACTATTGCTTTATAGTACAGTTTGAAATCAGGTATGGAGATTCCTCCAGAGCACCTTTTATTGTACAAGATTGTTTTAGCTATTCTGGGTTTTTTGTTTTTCCATATGAAGTTCACAATTGAACTTTCAATGTCTTTAAAAAATTGTGTAGGTATTTTGATAGGGATTGCATTGAATCTGTAGATTGCTTTTGGTAGGATGTCCATTTTTACTATGTTAATTCTCCCGATCCATGAGCAAGGAAGATCATGCCATCTTCTCAGGTCATCTTCAATCTCTTTCTTCAGAGTTTTGAAATTTTTTTCATACAAGTCCTTCACTTGCTTAGTTAGGGTAACTCCTAGATATTTTATATTGCTTGTGGCTAATGTGAAGGGTGTGGTTTTCCTAATTTCTTCCTCTGCAAGCTTGTCATTTGTGTATAGGAAGGCTACAGACTTTTTTGAGTTAATTTTGTATCCAGCCAATTTGCTGAAGGTGTTTATCAGCTTTAGGAGTTCTCTGGTGGAATTTTGAGGGTCACTTATGTACACTATCATATCATCTGCAAAGAGGGATAATTTGACTTCCTCCTTTCCCATTTGGATACCCTTGATCTCCTTTTGTTGTCTTATTGCTCTGGCTAGAACTTCGAGTACTATATTGAAGAGATATGGAGAGAGTGGGCAGCCTTGCCTTGTTCCCGATTTGAGAGGAATTTCCTTGAATATCTCACCATTTACTTTGATTTTGGCTATTGGCTTGCTGTATTTAGCCTTTATTATGTTGAGGAAAGTGCCTTGTATCCCCGATCTCTCTAAAACTTTAAACATGAATGGCTGGAGAATTTTATCAAATGCTTTCTCTGCATCCAAGGAGATGATCATGTGGTTTTTTCTTTTCAGTTTGTTTATATGGTGGATTACATTGATGGATTTCCGTATATTAAACCATCCCTGCATGCCTGGAATGAAGCCTACTTGGTCATGATGAATGATATCTCTCATGTGTTCCTGTATTTGTTTTGCAAGTATTTTATTTAGTATTTTTGCATCTGCGTTCATAAGAGAAATTGGTCTGAAATTCTTTTTCTTT